>NW_012116577.1:2760848-2820904 GCF_000951035.1 Colobus angolensis palliatus | reverse complement strand
AAATATATATATAAATCTCCCCTTGGAAGTTCCAAAATTATCTCAAATTCCCAACTACCATTTTTCCTGTATTCTTTGTCCATTTGGTCAAGCTAGAAGTATGGTTGTTATCCTAACCACCTACCTGTTCCTTAACCCTACCTGCTCAATGTAGGCCTGTCCATTCCTATCAACTCTACACCCCTCAAATCTTACTGGTATCTGTATCACTACTGCTATTATCTTATTTGAGGCCACTATTGCCTCATCTGAGTTAACATAAGATCCTCTTTATTGTCTTCCTTTCAAGGCATTTTTCACACTGTGGCCAAAGCAAACTTTCTAAAATACCACTAATATATTTTTAATTTCTGCTTAAAGTCTTCCATGACTGGGATACACTCAGGATACAATATCAGCTTCTCAGAATTTCCTAGAAATCCCTTCATGATCTGGCTCTTACATATGATTCCAGGCCCACCCCTTTTACATCTGTCCCTCACAGTAAGCTCAGTTATTTAAAAACATTTCACTTCCTTCTTCGCACCTCGCATCTTTTTCTCAGGGTCTCTGCACATTCTACCTTTGTCTGTCCAACTCTGGTCTGTTCTTCAGGACTCAGTTCTGAAGTCACATCCTGCAGGAAGCCTGCCCTGATTCTCATCTCAACCATGGCTGGGTCTACCTCTCCATTTGTTTACATAGGACTCCTTTGGGGGTGCCAAACCTTCTCAGCTGTGGCTGGTCGCCTCTCTCTCATACCCTCTAGATTATGAATTGCTCAGAATAGGAACAATCTTTTATCTGTCATTATATCTCCAGCCAATGTGCCTGAAGTATCTCCACACAGTGCCTGAAGTAGGGCATATATTCAATAAATATTCTTGAAATAACGCCTAACAAACAATGAATAGAAGACCATCTATTCTTAGTGTTTCTTAACCTTTTTTTTTCATTATTGTTCTGCTAAAGAGCAAAATTTAATTTAATTTAAAGTCTCTTTATGGACAGAAATTAAATACCAAGGAGTGGACAACTCCTGTGCAGATGAGTTGGTGGAGCTCAGCAGAGCCCAGAGCACCAGGGGTGTATTACTTTTCTTAAAGACCTCAAAAGTCTTGCCAAGAGCTAGTAGAGTAGACAGAGGCACTGAAAGCCTTAACTTTATGGCAGGCTTTGGCCAGTGAACAAAAACTATTCTGAAGGTAGACACATGTGCTTTGAAATCGTTATCATCCTAATATCATGAGAAAAAAATAGCAAATTTAAATTATTTTTGTTGTGCTCTGATTTGCTATCCATTTGGTTTTTCTGTACAAATTCATTATTATTGTTTCTAGATTTTTGTATGACATGGTGATATACAATGAAATTTGCTTATAGTCTCAAAAAAAGGAATAAGATTTTGTTGGATAGGGTTGAGCTTTGGAGGGCTATAAACCATTGTAATATCTAACATTTTTTGTACTCCTAAGAACCATTCCCCAATGGGACAATATTATTTTCTTTGAGAATTAAGGTCTATCAGTATTGCTTTTTGCTCTGAGAGATTGAATAAGAAGCTCGTAGCTCATCTGTAGGAACACTATTGATAGCCATTATAGAATGTGTTTTCTGAATAGGTTTGTGGCCAATGAAATTAAAGACCTATTTAAAAATGTGTAAAAATGTTTTAAATCTCTCTTTCCTGCCAGATTTATCCTCAAGGTATCTCAGTCAGTTTAGACTGCAATAGCAGAATTCCATAGACTGGGTGGTTTAAACGACACACATTTATTTCTCAGAGTTCTGGAAGCTGGGAAATCTGAGATTAAGGAGATGGATGATCTGTGTCTGGTGAGGGCCCTCCTTCTGATTTGCAAGTGGCTGCCTTCTTCCTGTGTCCTCACATGGTGAGAAATGGATCTCTTCTCTCTTCCTACTTTTATGAGGGCATCAATCCCATCATGAGGGCCCCATCCCATGACCTAACCTAATTCTAATTAACTCCCAAAGACTCCACCTCCAAATACCATTGCATTGGAGATTAGGGTTTCAACATGTGGATGTGATCGAGGAGAGGGACACAACATTCAGTCCAGAGCAAGGGGCTCACTCTCATTTGATTCAAACTGAACCTCTTAACAAAATAGGATAAATGACTCTAAATCAACTGAAAAGAGAAATGTTATTTTACTCATACACAATATTCATCTAAACAAGCTACAAGCTTTCTACCTAAAATTAACCTTCAGGGAGGAGGGATTTGCCTTGCAAATTCTGTCACATATTATGGGGTACTTGTTGACTTCCTTTATATTGAACAATTTGATAGTTTAGGCCAAACTCTAGATTCTTGTCTATTGGTTTATCTCTTTCAACCACTGTACAAGCATAAGCGGTAGTGTCTCTTGTTTTTCACACTCTTTAGTGAATGGTGTACCTAAAATGGCCAAAAAAAAAGCTAATCAAATACGTCTGTGATGGCACCAATGATAAATGTGGCATTAAATTTTTTTTTCGGCTTTTTGTCTTCAGTTCTCCTTCTTCTCAGAAACCCCTGAGTTCTTAGATTTTTGCGCATCCAGACGCTGAGCCACCCCGCACCGAGGATGCTACTTGGAAGCCAAAGCCGCACCTCCCATATGGCCCCTCTGGCCAGCTGGACACCTCAGATGAGAACTGCACACAGGCCAGCAGCAGCTCCACCGCCAGCAGCAACACCCTCTCTGCAGTTGGCTTTCCTGCTGCTGCGCCCCGGCTGCAGGTCTGATGCCCAGATGGCAACCCTGGCAGTTGGCGTGGCTGTGGACTCTGCTGTGGGGCACACACTGGGTCATGCCATCACTGGAGGCTTTCATGGAGGAAGTAATACTGAGCCTGCAAGGCCCGACATCACTTACCAGGAGCCTCAGGGAACCCAGCCCGCACAGGGGCAGGCTTACTTACATGAGACTAAAGCCGTTTTTGGAATATGCGCAGGACCTGAGTCACATAAATCTCTGTAAGAGTTTCTATGCGGTGCTGAAACAGTGCAGACTTGCAAATAAATTGGCCAAAGAAATGGAAAGTTGGCTGTTACGACCAAGTTAGTTTAGTATAAAAATATAATTGATAGTGGAGATATAAAGAGTAAAACCATCAGTTAAACCCCTTCTGTGTCATTCATAGCTTCCTTGCTTCAGAATTGAAATGGAAGAATGTGTTCTTACTTTGTAGAATTTCATAAAGATGGGGTATACTTTGGGGCTGGGCAAATGTTTGTGTGGCCTCCTTCTACCAGCTATTATGATTTTATTCTTTGTGAGTTAATTAGAATAAAGTGATTTTCTTCCAAAAAATTTTTTCCTGGAAACATCTTGTCATAATAATCAGAGCATGTGCATTCTCAAAGTTTTTAATATGTTCATCAAACTCCTTCACACTATTTTTGTTGTTGTTGTTGTTGTTTTTTGAGATGAAGTCTCACTCTGTCACCCACGCTGGAATGCAATGAGGGCATGATCTCGGCTCACTGCAAGCTCCGCCTCCCGGGTTCCCGCCATTCTCCTGCCTCAGCCTCCGGAGTAGCTGGGACTACAGGCGCCCGCCACCTCGCCCGGCTAATTTTTTGTATTTTTAGTAGAGACGGGGTTTCACCATGTTAGCCAGGATGGTCTTGATCTCCTGACCTCGTGATCCGCCCGTCTCGGCCTCCCAAAGTGCTGGGATTACAGGCTTGAGCCACCGCGCCCGGCCAATTTTTTGTATTTTTTTAGTAAAGATGGGATTTCACCATGTTGGCCAGGTTGGTCTCAAACTCCTGACCTCAAGTGATTCACCCACTTCGGCCTTCCAAAGTGCTGGGATTACAGGCGTGAGTCACTGTGCCCGGCCTCACTAACTATGAAGTTAAAGAAGCAGTGCTTCAGAGTTAGATGATTTCCAGGCTTCTCATTCATTTATTCACTCAATACATATTTATCGAGTCTACCATGTGTCATTACATACTTTATTCTGGGCTCTGGGAATATAATAGTGACAAAATCCCTTCATATATTTTAGTAGGGAGACAGATGATACATACAATAAATAAGCAATTATATAATGCTTAGAGTGTGATAGAGTAATAAGTGAAAAGTTAAAAAAAAGGTTGATGAAATAATGGAGGAGGGTGTTCAAAATCATCTACATTTGCCTTCAAATGAATCTAAATTGCGGTAAACTCATTTGATTTCTTAAGCTTCTGTTTGAATGCCCTCCCTCCTAATAGGGAATTATTCTCTTTCTAGTGGAATATTTTAGTTATTTTTAAATATGATTAATTTTAAGCATTGAACAAAAAAATTTAAATATGTATATTCTTGAAAATTTCTAGACACAAGTTGGCCAAGAAACTTTTGGAGTAATCTTACTGAGGAAATGGACATTGCTATTTATTCAAGGACATAAAACAAGTGACAAAAGTAAGTGTATTGGCATGCTTAGACATACCAGCCTTCCAGTAAACATTGTGAATTTCTTCCCCATTCTATACCAGCCACAGTTAAGGAACAAACAAACAAACAAACAAACAAAAACCTTTTTCTACAAATGGACAGACTAGGGGATAATTTTGAACTTGCTCTTTATGTAACAATATTCTTTGACTCTCTGTATTTTCATCCAGAAACAAATTTTTACTTACTAGAGAGGTTTCATGGTATTTGATTATTCAGTAACTTTTCGAATAACCTGAATGTTGCATGAATGTTCATTTTATGGTGTTAAAATGCTAATTTTTAAAAAATCAAATCAGCACATTCTTTGGTAAAGAACTGCGAAATCTGTTCTCAGAAATCATCATTTCAGGGATTCCACAATTGACAAATATAGTTTTTTAGTTACTAGGTAGGTTATATTTTTGGTGTTCCCTAGGTTTTCCACTGCCTTGGACCTTCTGCAACGATGACAATAATAATAGTTTGTGATTCCACAAAAAATAAATCACTGCCAGTCTTCGGTTGTGGTCTTGTAATTCTGTACGATATGGCTCAATCTGTTGCATCAACCATAAAGGTTACAACACTCACTGGACCTTTAAGGCCAGCTGGTCACTTAGTGGACATTTATTGGGAATTATAGTGATGTTTTCTGCTTGAGTGTGTCCAATATGGATTCTTAGGGATACCTCTGGCCTAGTGCATTCCAAGCAAGTTTCTCTTCCTTGAAAGAATAATCTCCTTAAGTATGTCTCATTTTCTTGTAGTTGATTTTTTTTTTTCTTGACTAGGCTTTCTTTGCCCTAAAAATGTCTAGCTTTAGGATTTTTTTTTCTTTTTTGTGTTGACATTCTCTAGTTACTTAACTGCTTCTTTTCTATTCCCAAATAACTCTCTGCATTGCTGTCATGGTATTGCACATATAAAAAGAACTTACGAAGTAAGAGACTGATGGAATGACTGCTTTCGTGTATGTATCCCTTTTTGCAGAGGATGAGGTCTTCCTACTATACCATAACTTGACTAGTGATATAATTTCTGTCCTCCTCCTAATTCCTATCCACAACTCTAAATATTAAAATATCAGTTACTTAGATTCAAAATTTTAAATACCTATGAAATGCATCTGCTCCAGGGATTTTAAAAGTCAAGATGGCTGTCTATGCCTTTGTACTCTCCAGGCATGGCTGTGTTCAGAGGCAAAGGCTATGACAAATATCTCTGTTTGGTTTTTAAAACTAAAACTTTTTAACCAATTTATAACAAAATCAAATAGAATAAAGTAATGATGAGTTAAAGGATAGGTCAATATCAGAAATAAAATAAATTAGATTAAGCAAGAAATGTAACAACTCTGGAAAACATGAACTTTTCTCACTGTCATCACCACCACCATCAAAAATGTTAAAATACCTGTTTTCACCTGATACCTGGCAGTCTCCCTTCTGGAAGAAAAATAACCTCTATATTTTAAAAAAGTGTGTTTCAATTTTATATAGAAATACCTAAAAATCTAGAAGTAGTCATTCCTTGATAGAAATATCAGCTCAAATGTAATAGTCAAAATAGGCCAGATTCAGTCTTCCACGGTATAAGGAAAATCTTAAGTACAATTATGGAATGATGGAGTGGAGAGTTCATTAAAATTTCAAGTTTTGTGAAAAACACATGGAACTCATTTTTCTTTAAATCTGATGAGCTGGCATCAGGAGATGATGTCCTCTCTTGGTTGTGTGGTTTTACTTCGAGGGTGGGGGTCAAAGGATTTGCCTACAATTTCAGGCTGATTCAAAACCAGAGCCAAGTCCTCCTTGTAATTATGTTTTCCTGTAATAGCTCAAAAGCTCTGCTCCTCATTCAGATTCATACTTTATTAAGGTAAATTGGAAGAGTCTTTGCATCTGTTCGTGCTGCTGTATTGAACAGTGAGAAGCTGCCACCCAAGAGAAGCCAGAACTGGTCTTTGAGGTGGAACGAGTGTTGGCCACCATG
Organism: Colobus angolensis palliatus; assembly: GCF_000951035.1. Classification (NCBI taxonomy): domain Eukaryota; kingdom Metazoa; phylum Chordata; class Mammalia; order Primates; family Cercopithecidae; genus Colobus; species Colobus angolensis. The sequence goes on along the minus strand of NW_012116577.1, from coordinate 2,814,494 downwards.
AGAAACAGAAGTTTTCCATGAATTTGGGTGTTTTAAAATTGGTAGTAGATACTGTTCAAGTCTAGAGAGGAAAGTCACAAAAGAATAGGTTATTCGGCAGCAACCCAATTTAAAGGACTTCAACAAAGGCAGCAGAGTGGATCAAATGAGGCATTGGCTTACATGGGGGCCACTATTCAGTTCAGGGGACCATAGATAAGTTATAAGCACAGTATCAGTGATAGCTAGAGTAACAGGTGCAAGCAAAGAAGGTGGCAGAAAAAGATGAACCTAATGGAGAAACTAAACGCCTTACTGTGCGTAATCATAAGAAATAAACTAAACACCTTACTCTGCCTAATCATAAGAGAGGCACAAGAAAATTCAGAACTTGACAAAGCTCTTCCATGGCACTAGTGGGAGAAAAACATTGCTTCATTCATTTCCTAAAATAAAATTTATATTTGAAGAAAGAAGGCGTTTGGTTAGCACAATATAGCCATTTGTTCCAAAATTTAAAGAATGATTGCAATTTTCTGAAACACATTCTTGCTAAGCTATAATATTCCATTGCTGCCTCTTCATTACTCCACTTTCCGTTTAACTTACACTTGGTATTACTATGTAATTTATAGCTAGATTTAATGTTGGCTGATTTGTCAATTGTCATTCACTTTATAATAAATGCAAAAGACATTTTAAACACTTGTGAGGTAATCATTATATGTCAGTTACTGTCATTTGCTCTTTATAAAAACCATATCATAAATAGTAGGTGTTAATAAATACCTTGATCATAATGTAAAGACTTTCCATTGCATTGTTCAAACTTTGTGCTATAGTTATACCCAGACAGTGAAAGAGTCAACTCCAAGTTAATAAGGTAGTTCATTACTCACTCACAAGACTATTACTCACCCTAAGCAGAATAACGAACAAAGTTGAAATTGACATAAATCATATGTGTAAGTTTCAGAGCAATGCAGTTATTCACAACATGCTTGGGAAAAATGAGAGATGCCATTTCCTGGAGCACAGTGTGTTGTGGCCTTCTCTGATTACGGCAGAACAATGAATTACATTTTCTGATTAACGTTATACTCTTTACATTGTCTTTTCTTTTCTATTAATTTTGAAGATAGGTCTAATTATTGTGACTGATATAAAAACTCTGAGTGGAAAAAGGTATGGAATAGAAATTGTTACTCTTAAACCTAAAATGTTTGAAGAGTTATGCTAAATGGTATTTATGCTTTTCAGTGCTCCTCTGAATAGAAGTTAATAAATGTGACTTCTTAGTAATTTTAAGAAAGAATGAGTAGAGGTTTGCAGTAAAAGTATCTAAATTCTTCAACTTATATGAAATTACCAAGTTGACACATTAGTCTTAGACAATAGCATTTTAACCTTAGAGCAGTAACAAAAAGGTTTACTTCTTTGACCATTGCAGTAATCAATTCACAGGAAACCTGGGAATGAAGTCAAATATTGGAAAATAAATGTTAAATGGTGTGGTGGTTTTACTGATTATTTTTGAACATTTTTAAAATCGATAGACCACAGCTTCTGCAGTTAAAACTTAACAAGGAAGATTGAAATGAGAACAGAAACAAGAGGGATTCGCTTTCTTGGAGAATTACATGGTCATCTTTTTCACTCACATTGGACATTGTTCAAAACTTTTATCCCTTCACCAAAGGACTATTTTTCTCTTCAATTCACATAACACCAGCAAGCTAGAGACTTACTTCTGTACCTAATGGCTGTGAAGTAAGAGATTTGTAGCCTCTTAATTTCAGCTTTTTCATAAGCTCCAAATTTATATTTCCACAAGCCAGTAGTAATAGAAGCCCGTTCTTCTCTTTGTTCTTCTTTGATGTTACAGGCAACAGATGCTTCAAAGTTTCTTTCATCCATCCATCCATCCATCCATCCATCCATCCATCCATCCATCCATTTCACCACTTACTATGGACCAGGCACAGTGCAAAATGAGTGCTAAAGATACAAAGATAATTAAAGCAAGAGCTTTGTCCATAAATTTTTGTGAGGAGGCTCACCAGTAGCACTTTAATATTCATATTCTGAGATGGCCAAACAAACCAACTACAATGCCCTTTATAATATTTCTTTACTTGACATTTTTTCTTTCCCAACAGACAGCAAGCTTATCAAAACTAAATCAAAGAAACACATTCTAGGAAACTTTAAAAAGATTCCAGTGTGGGTGTTTAGTGTGAATTTAGTTGAAATGAGATATATACTTTTTCATTGTTTTAGACATATGAAGACAATTTTCACCAACTCCTACATGAATTTATTTCATTTTCAGAATACTGGAAATCAATTTTCCTGCCTTTTACTCCAAAGTTTCTTCTATTACCCTACAATAGTGTTCACATTCACATTATTTTTAGAATCGTACCAAAGTTCTAGGCACTACAAATGGAATTACATTTTTCCACATTCACAGAAAGGGAAAGCCTTGTGGTCCCACATGAACTTCTAGGTACTCCTATCTACATGGAGGGCAGTGGCCCAGCAACTTTCAACCACCAGACAATGCTGAGGGGAAAACTATGGGCTATTTTAAATTTAACTCTATAGATTATCTAACTCTAAAGAGTATGTTTTCTTTTTGTTTTCCCTCAAAATTATGTCATGTTTTGGCCTGTGGATCTGTGTTTGTGTCCATGTAAGGCAGGGTTGATGCAGTAATCCAAACATATTCCATGCTGATGGATGCACTTAGCAGGATTTCAAAACTGATAGGACTTACAGAGGCACTAGAATATAGATTAATCTTACGCCTTTAACAAACTTGTTTTTTAAACCAAGGTATAAATACATATAATAAAATGCATAGATCTTAATTATATAGTTCAACCAGTTTTAATAAATGTTTATATCCCAATAAACACATAAAGCATTTCCATTACACTGGAAAGTTGCCTCACATCTCTTTCTGGTTTCTGTTTGCCAGAGACAACCACTATTCTGATTTTTATTCCATAGAGTAGTTTGCCTTTTCTTGAGCTTTATAGAAATAGAATTGTACAGTAAGTTTCATTTTCAGTCTAGCTTCTTTTTCTGAGCATAATACTTTTTGTATCTATTTATTTGCAAGCACGTATCAATAGCTCATTGTTTTTATTCACAAATAGTATTCCACTACATAAAGATATCACAGCACGGTTATTCATACTCCTGTTGATGGACATTTGGTTTCTTTCCATTTTTTTCTCTCATAAAAAAGCTGCAGTGAACGTAAATGTACACATCTTTTTATGTCCAACATGTTTGATTTTAAATTTAAGCTGTAATGAAGAGAGAGCATGACAAACTTTAGTCAAGTGGGTGCCTTGAGTAGCATCAGAGTATAAAGAAGATGGACAAGGATGAATGCAATGCACTCAGTAGGCTCTCTCGGCAGGCGAAACATCAGGACTCACCAACAGCTTTACACGGTAGCACTCTCACATCAGCTCCCAGCACTTCCACCAGACTGCTTTGGGAACTGTCCTGGAGGTAAATAGACATCAGGTAGAGACGTACTGTGGAAAGGCATACTTGAAGCCAGACATACCTGTGTAAAGTCCTGACACAGTTCCCTAAGACAAATTAGTTGAGCTGAGCCCCAACCCTCAGTCTTCTCATCTACAAAATCAATCCCATCTCAATAAGTATAAAAATTAAATGGGATGCACTAGTGAATGTCCATGCTAAATTTAATTTGTACACAATTTCATCAGAGATATGCTGATTTATATATATAAACATACATATACACAAACATATATATACAAAATAAATATACACGTGTATATATATGTGTGTGTGAGTGTGTGTGTATATTAGACAAAATACATTCAGACTACAATTTGAGCACTAGTTCCTACTGTATAGATAGTGGGATGATTTAAATTTTAAAAACTTTTTTGTCGGTTTTATGTAGGTGATTCTGTGGGTGAGTCCACATAAGGAAAGTTGATGAACTGAATTAAACCTACTCCAATGGATAACCCCCCTAATGTCAGTGGCTTAAAAAATAAACATCCAATCACGTTTTTCTGGCTGGTGGTAGGATTAGGAGCTATTCTCCATACATGCTATAGGCCAGCCAAGCAAGCTGTCCTATTGTCAGGCAGATGGAGTTCTGACATCTTCAACCTGTGGGCTTCCAAGTCACACTGGCCATAAACATGCAATTAGCAGATGGAGGAAAAGCGATAGGATCATGTTTTGGGAGATTTTATTTTGGGGAGGACCAAAACAGTACACATCATTTCCATTTTTTTTCCGCCAGCTGTAATTGAGTCACTTGGCAACACCTGAATGCAAGGGACGCTGGGAAATATGGTGCCACTGTAACTATAGGAAGAAGAGGGAACAGTTGGTGGTCACTTAGCAACACCTGGCATATAGCAAGCATTCCACAAATGTTAGTTTCCTTATTTCCTCAATAACTACTCATGGGAGGACTCCCATGGCCTTTTTTTCTCAAGAACTATCTTCTTATTCCAAGTAGAGCCCATTAGTCTAGCATCTAAATTGCTCCCTAATCACATAGGAAAACCGCAGGATACACATTGAAAAAGAATAAGTCATATTTTAGATATGGTACAGGAAAGTATAAACATAAGTTGATATCTCTCACCTTACTTAAAACTGAGATTAAGAAAAGCTACTGAAGCTAATTCTGTGCTTCATGACAACCAAAGCAAAGAAGGAAACATGAGCAAAGAGTTTGTAGTAGAACCCCTGAAAAGATTAAGATACCTTCCCATGTGATATTTAAATTTTTTTAGGTATAAGATACATCAACGAACATTTTTCCATGATGTTTAATTTGATGCATTTTAAACAAAATTTGAAATAACAAACCCCTTAAAAATTATTTTGGTTAGCAAAGGCATGGAATCAACCCAAATGCCCATCAATAATATACTGGATAAAGAAAATGTGGTACATATACACAATGGAATACTATGCAGCCATTAAAAGGAATAAGATCATGTCCTTTGCAGGGACATGGATGGAACTGGAAGCCATTATCCTCAGCAAACTAACACAGGAACAGAAAACCACACACTACATGTTCTCACTTATAAGAGAGAGCTGAAAAATGAGAACACATGGACATAGGGAGGGGAACTACACACACTGGGATCTGTTGAAGGGAGAGCATCAGGACAAATAGCTAATGCATGTGGGGCTTAATACTCAGGTGATGATTTGATAGGTGCAGGAAACCACTATGGCACACGTTTACATACATAACAGACTTGCACATCCTACACACGTATCCTGGGACTTAAAATTAAATTCAATTAAGTTTGAAAAAATGATTTTGGTGTCTTCACTCTGTTGGCATTATTAAGCATATGCTTAGCATAGCTGTTGGGTAAATCCAGCATTGATTATAGCTCCCAGGGGAACCAACAACAGTGTTAGCAATGACAAAAGTCAAACATTTTGGAAGGGTAGACAAACTTCAATTTAAACTCTTAGAGGAATTTGTCCTGTAGATTTACATACAGCACAGTAAAAGTAATAATAATTTACATACTTGTTGGTATTTAACCGAAAACGAAGAGATGTTGAATACTTCTTACTGTGGATATGTAATGACCGGATGAAAAATATTTCAGAAAATTCTCTTCTTTCTTGATGACATATTCCTAGCTATCTCAATCCAGAAGTCGCATAGAAGTAGTTAAACCTCTGAGTCAATTATTGTCAGGAGAAACTTTTACATATTCATGATGCCAAAATCTACATAGTTAGATTTGTTGAATGTGCCTAACATCAAGATAGATAGTATTAAACTCAAAGACTCAACTAAAATGGTCATTGGAGTTTTATTTTGCATCTAACGAACACTTTATGTCCCAGTTCTCCCGGAAATTAAGCATTCTCCAAGGAGATTCTTTTACATTAAATGTTGACATTTGGTTAACTCTTAGACTCAGACATTGAAGATCAGGGTCATCTCTCACATTTTGTGAATTTAAAAAAAAAAAAATTCTGATCATCCAAACAAATCTAAGTTTCCTTCTCTTAAAAGCCTTGACTCTAATTGACGAACCCCATAACCAACACTATGAGTAGGCAGAATGCCCTGGCCAGAGGAGTCAGACCCTTGGTATTTCATAGCAAAGCACTGTCTTCTGCATCGTTGGCCCTAGTATCTAAAGCATCTAGTTTTTCTTCAAATAAAAACCATACATTATCTATTTTTAGGTGGAAACAGTGAGGCCAGGCATATCTTGTCTGCTATGTAGATCTACTCAAATGCCCATCTGAGATCATTAATATCAAAGGAACACATTTGAAGCCAGGCTTAGTGGCTCACACTTATAATCCCAACACTTTAGGAGGCTGAGGCAGGAGGATGGCTTGAGCTCAGGAGTTCGAGATTAGCCTGGTCAACATGGTGAGACCTCTGTCTCTATTAAAATTTGTAAAAATTAGCCAGGTACAGTGGCACGTGCCTGTTGTCCCAGCTACTCAGAAGGCTGAGGTGGGAGGATTGCTTGAGCTCATGTGGTTGAGCCTGCAGTGAATTGTGATATCGTGCTACTCCACTCCAGCCTGGGAGACAAAACAAGACCCTGTCACAATAAAATAAAATTTTAAACTTAAATTTTTAAACAATTGAAATGACAATTATTCACTCACTTGTAGGCAGCTCCAGATTTATCCATATTTCTAGTCGTATAACCAGAAATCCATTGCCTCCACAGGTTTTTTATACAGCTGAAACTTGCTATTATGCCCTCCTCATATTTTAAAATAATATTATTCTCTGACAATTGATACTACTAATTTTAGAGGGAAAAAGAGAAAATACAGTGAAGGGCAAGAAAGAAAGTTAAAATTATTCTTAAACTTACCACCTGGCTAACTGATGTTAAGATTTGGGTGCATGCCCCTCCAATCTTTTAGTTATAGATGTAGTTAAAATACCCTCTGTACCTTTCTGCTTCCTGTTTTCCTCCCATCACTTACCCTCCCCTAATCATGTAACATTTGGTAGTACCTCTAGGGCTTATCTAGATTATTAAAAATATTTTAAAACCTAATCTTTTCTTGCTGCATAATATTCTTCCACATCTATGTATTGTAATTTCTTTATTCCTATTGTAGTGTGTTTACATTTTAAAAAATGTATTATCTTTGACTAAATTTCTGACCATTTCCTTAGTAAAGATTCCTAGAAATGGAATTACTACATCAGAAATCACACACATTTTTAGGTTCTAAAATTATCAAATTACTTTTCAGAAAATATGAACAGATGTAAATCTTTATAATATAGCACATGGCCATGCCTGTCACTGAAACCACAGTAGCATTAAGTAGTATCAGAGTTTGTTTTCTGATAAAGGACCTCTCAGTTTAAGGCCCTCCACTTCTTTTGAATTATTATATAACAAGTAACCATTCTTCACGCAGGCCCTAACTTCTGTGTAATAAAAAATAATCAGACATAAATATTTAGAGAATAAATATAAATATGTAGTTTCTCATGAAACTTAATAGCCGTTTTTTTGTGGAAATAAATGAATTATATTTATTTTGATATCACAAAAGTATCAAACAGTACAAATAAGTATACGAACACAGTAATTTTTTCATTTTTTATTTTCAAGATAACATAATTCAAAACATCAGTCAAATGAAATGTAAAAAAAAAAAATACCTTCAAGTAGGTATGTAATAAGTCCTTTGTCTGAAACTGAAACTCTGTAGATCGTTTTGGTATTGCTACAAAACCTCAAAATTTGAAGGAAAAAATTCACAGGAAAAGGAGATTCTAACTCAAGATGGTAGCCTGATTACATTGATCTCTGCTGATGGACTGAACGCATTTGTCTTCTGTATTTCTTTGTAACATTTTGAGAGGTGACAATGTGCTAGCAGCTCTCACTCTGGGGGCTTCCTTTGCCTCAGCATCCACTCTGGCAGTGCTAGAGGAGCCCTTCAGCCCACCACTGCACTGTGGGAGCCCCTCTCTGGGCTGGCCGAGGCCAGAGTCAGCTCCCCTCTGCTTGCAGGGAGGTGTGGAGGGAGAGGCACGGGCGGGAACTGGGGTTGCCCTTGGCGCTCACAGGCCAGCATGAGTTATAGCAAGTACTGGTGCGGGCTCGAGCCCCACACTCGGAGTGGCCGGCCGTTGACGCCGGCCCAGGGCAGTGAGGGACTTAGCACCCTGGCCAGCAGCTGCGGAGGTTGCACAGGGTCCCCCAGCACTGCTGGCCCCCATGCACCATGCTGAAATTCTCACCAGGCCTCAGCCGCCTCTCTGCCAGGCAGGACTCAGGACCTGCAGCCTGTCATGTCTGAGCCTCCCCCTCTGAGGTGGCCTCCCGCACCACCGGAGTCTCCCCCTCCACGGTGGCCTCCTGCGCTGCCCAAGCCTCCCCCACAGGCACCTCTCCCTGGCACAAGGTCCCATTGACTGCCCAAGAGCTGAGGAGTGCAGGCACAGCTTGGGACTGGCAGGCAGCTCTGCCTGCAGCCTGGGTGCGGGATCTACTAGGTGAAGCCAGCTGGGCTCCTGAGTCTACTGGGGACTTGGAGAACCTTTATGTCTATCTAAGGGATTGTAAATGTACCAATCAGCACTCTGTGTCTAGCTCCGGGTTTGTAAATACACCAATTACTACTCTGTCTAGCTCAAGGTTTGTAAATACACCAATCAGCACTCTGTCAAAATGGGCCAATCAGCAGGATGTGGGTGGGGCCAGATAAGGGAAAAAAAGTGGGCTGCTTCAGCCAGCAGCAACCTGCTCTGGTCCCCTTCACACAGTGGAAGCTTTGTTCTTTCCCTCTTTACTGTAAATCTTGCTGCTGCTCACTCTTTGGGTCCACGTGGCCTTTATCAGCTGTAACACTGACCCTCAAGGTCTGTGGCATCACTCCTGAAGTCAGCAAGACCATGAACCCACCTGGAAGAATGAACAACTCCAGACGCGCTGCTTTTAAGAGCTGTAACACTCACCGTGAGGATCTACAACTTCACTCCTGAAGCCATCGAGACCACGAACCCACCAGAAGGAAGAAACTGCAGACACATCTGAACATCTGAAGGAAAAATCTCTGGACACACCATCTTTAAGAACTGTAACACTCACCACGAGGGTCCGTGGTTTCATTCTTGAAGTCAATGAGACCAAGAACCCACCAATTCCGGACATAATTTCACGAAAATGTAAGCAGTTTTTAAAAAAAGGATGCTGTAAAAAGGTGTCATGAGATCCTCTTGTGGTTTCTAAGCATGATGATTGTGTTTTACACTCATTTGTAAAATGTGCCTTCCTCAAACCTTATTACCATGTTGGCACATTACCTGTCTGATGTGAGGGAAAAAGGGACATTGGTGGATCAAAAATTCTAAAGAATTCCTAGAGGACTGAAATCAGATAGGATTTATTTGAATAGAAAACAAAATAAAAAAAAATGTAAACAAGCATTAGCAGCATTCCTTTTGGGAAATCCTGAAGAAGCTCTGAGTTCAAAATCAAGACATGAAGAGCAGGTGTGGGCAGTGGGACGATTAGTGGAAATAAATTTAAAACATGCAGAGGCTGGCATGGTGGCTCACGCCTGTAATCCCAGCACTTTGGGAGGCCAAGGTGGGTGGATCACAAGGTCAAGAGATCGAGACCATCTTGGCCAACATGGTGAAACCCCATCTCTACTAAAACTACAAAAACTAGCTGGGTGTGGTGGTGCACACCTATAGTCCCAGTTACTCAGGAGGCTGAGGCAGGAGAATTGCTTGAACCAGGGAAGCGGAGGTTGCAGTGAGCTGAGATCGAGCCACTGCACTCCAGCCTGGGTGAGAGAGTAAGACTCTGTCTCAAAAAAAAAAAAAAAAAAATGCTGATGTCCCCACCTGGATGCTCCCACCCGTCCCCAGATGGAGATGTCCACGTAGGATGTAGACGGGGGAATGCTTTCAGGAGTAATATAATACCTGTAAGTGGAGGAGGGAAGCAGGAGGAAGTGAAGCAGGGAAGCAGTAAGGCAGATGGAGAAGTTGAGCTGTGACTCAGTTGCAACAGAGGCCTCAGCCAATTCCACAGGGAGCTCCGAACTAGTAACGGCCCTTGAGATTTGCCCTGAATTAAGGCAAGGGGTTGAAATCTTTGTACTAATGGTTGACTAGTCTTGGGATGTGGGCTGCTCCTGGTAGTGAGTGTAATTTTGAGTGAGGCTATTTCCTTCGGCAGTTCCTGCAGAGGAACTCAGCTATGAGCTCTCGGAAAGCAACACTCCCGACAACTGAGCAAATAGGTGACTCAGTCCCAAAGGAAGGATCTGGGTGTTCACCTGGTAGAGCCCATTACCCACTTGAACATTCTTCTGTAAAGAGAATGTGCATTTGTCTGGAGATGCGCTGATGTGTGCACTGAGAGAAAAGAAGAGCAGAGCAGAATGTTATATTATTTCGGATTTTTAAGTTAAACGCTGAAGACCTCTCAAAAATGGCAGTTTTAGCCCAGGAATGAACTGCATTATAATTTCTAGATCCAGAATAAATCTTCTTTCCTTATGCAATTTGACTACCTCATTTGCCTCCACTCTAGGAGAATATAACAGCCTTTATAGCATCCTCATTTTTTCCTAAACAGTGTCTAATAATTAAACAAATGTACCAGCCATCCCAAGAAGGAGGACTAAGGGAAAGATTAGAGAACGGGACTAGACTCATAAGTGGCCCAGATATTGCATCATAATAAATGGATTTAAGCCAACTATTATTAATATATTCCAGAAAATATAAATAATTTTATATCAGAGGACAAATATATATAGAAAAGAATAAAATGAAAACTCAAGAACCAAAAACACAATAGCTAAAATTAAGATCTCAGTAGACAGGTTTAACAATAGAATGGTTGCAGTTGAAGAGAGTATTCATGAAAAGCAATGTAGATTCATAGTAAGTAACTAGATTGAAATACCATGAGAAAAAGGGATAGGCGGCAGAAAAGAACATAAGGTGTATAGGGGACTCATAGAAATTTCTTACATGTGTGTAGTTGAAGTCCTAAAAGGAAAGGAAGAGAGAGAATAAAGCAGAAGCAATGGTTGAAGAGAAAATCTCCGATAAAATTCTCAAACTGACAAAAGACATAAAGCCACGTATTCAAAAAATGTGCAAATTCCAAGCTGTATTAAATATAAAGAAAACCTCACCAAGATATATCATGTAAAACCATGAAAACCAAAGACAAAGATATAATCTTAAAATCAGAGGATTAAAGATACATTAGGAGCAACAATAAGGCTGACAATGATTTCTCAACAGTGATGATAGAAACAACTACGGAAATAATAAATGACATCTATCTTTAAAGTACTAAAAGGAAATAACTGCTAACTTCAAATTCTGTTGAGAGGAGTATTCTTCAAAAATGAAGATGAAATAAAGACATTCCAGACACACAAAAAGTGAGAGAATTTGTCACCATTGGGCCTGCACTAAAAAGAAATGGAAGTTCTTTAAGAAGAAGGATAAGGTTCTTAGCAAACTAACACAAGAACAGAAAACAAATACTGTATGTCTCACTTATAAGTGGAAGCTAAATAATGAGAACACATGGACACATAGAAGGGACACACTGGGGCCTACTGGAGGGTGGAGGATGAGAGGAGGGGGAGGTTCAGGAAAAGTAACTAATGGGTACTAGGCTTAATACCTGGGTGATTAAGTAATCTGCACAACAAACCCACATGACACAATTTTACCTATGTAACCAACCTGCACTTATACTACTAAACTTACAATAAAAGTTAAAAAAAGAAAAAGGATAAATAGCTGAAATGGAAACATGAAAATATAGGAAGCAATGAAGAGCAATGGAAAGTATAAAATACAATACATCTAATATTGACTATACATAGTAATAACAATAATATTAATAATTTCTTATAGAGTTCAAAATATGTATAGAATAAAGTACATATTATAAAAGATAAACAATAAATAAATAAATTTAAAGTATTCTAAGGTCTTAATATTGTATGGTAAGGAGCAAAAATTCCACATTTTAATAAGTCAAGGAGTCACACTGTGCAGCCACTTAGAAGATATTAGATATGTGTAACCAGCACACTTACAGATGAGAAAAATGGAATGATAAAAAATACTTGATGGATTCAAGCAAGGGCAAGAAAAAAGGAAAACAGAACAAGAGGGGCAAATAGAAAACAAGAAAAGAGTAGTTATAAACCTGATATATTAGTAGTTATATTATTTATTAATGGACTAACCACTTTAATTAAAGAACAAACAAGAACAAAGATTTCAGACTGGATAAGAAATTTTCTTTGAAATTTTTTCTCTATTTTAATTTTTGTGGGTACATAGTAGGTGTGTATATCTACAGAGTACATGAGATATTTTGATACAGGCATACAATGTGTAATAATCACACGAGGGTAAATGGGCTATCCATCACCTCAAGCATTTATCATTTCTTTGTGTTATAAACATTTCTATTATACTATTTTTTTTAAATTATACTTTAAGTTCTGGGTTATATGTGCAAACTGTGCAGGTTTGTTATATAGGAATATAACAAAGGTGGTTATATAGGAATATATAAAAGGTGGTTTGTTTGTTATATTATATATAACAAACAAACCACCACAGGTCTTGGTGGTTTGCTGCACCCATCAACCCGTCACCTACATTAGGTATTTCTCTTAATGCTATCCCTCCCCTAGTCCCTCACTGCCTGATAGGCCTCAGTGTGTGATGTTCCTCTCCCTGGGTCCATGTGTTCTCGTTGTTCAACTCCCACTTATGAGTGAGAACATGCAGTGTTTGGTTCTTGTGATAGTTTGCTGAGAAGGATGGTTTCCAGCTTCATCCATGTCCCTGCAAAGGACATGAACTCATTCGTTTTTATGACTGCATAGTATTCCATGGTGTATATGTGCCACATTTTCTTTATCCAGTCTATCACTGATGGGCATTTGGGTTGCTTCCATGTCTTTGCTATTGTGAATAGTGCCACAGTAAACATATGGGTGCATGTGTCTTTATAGTAGAATGATTTACGATCCTTTGGGTGTATGCCCAGTAATGGGTTTGCTGGGTCAAATGGTATTTCTAGTTCTAGGTCCTTGAGGAATTACTACACTGTATTCCACAATGGCTGAACTAATTTACACTTCCACCAACAGTATAAAAGCGTTCCTATTTCTCCACATCCTCTCCAGGATCTGTTGTTTCCTGACTTTTTAATGATCGCCATTCTAACTGGTGTGAGACAGTATCTCATTGTGGTTTTGATTTGCATTTCTCTAATGACCAGTGATGATGAGCATTTTTTTCATATGTCTGTTGGCTGCATAAATGTCTTCTTTTGAGAAGTGTCTCTTCATATCCTTTGCCCACTTTTTGATCGGGTTTTTTGTTTTTTTCTTGTAAATGTGTTTAAGTTATTTGTAGATTCTGGATATTAGTCCTTTGTCAGATGGATAGATTTCAAGCATTTTCTCCCATTCTGTAGGTTGCCTTTTCACTCTGATAGCAGTTTCTTTTGCTGTGCAGAAAGTCTTTAGTTTAATTAGATCCCATTGGTCAATTTTGGCTTTTGTTGCCATTGCTTTTGGTGTTTTAGACATGAAGTCTTTGCCCATGCCTATGTCCTGAATTATTTTAAAATGTACAATAAATTATTATTGACTGTAATCACCCTGTTGTGCTAACAAATACTAAATATTATTCATTCCATCTACTTATACTTTTGTACTCATTAACCATCCCCACTTTACCTCCAAGTCCCCACTACCCTTCCCAGCCTCTTGTAATCATCATTTTACTCTTTATCTCTATGAGCTCAATTGTTTTAATTTTTAGCTTCCACAAATGAGTGAAAACATGTGAAGTCTGTCTTTCTGTGCCTGGGTTATTTTATTCACTTAATATAATGTCCTCCACCATATTAAGTTCCACCCATGTTGTTGCAAATGACAGTATCTCATTCTTTTTTATGGCTGAATAGTACTCCATTGTGTATATGTACCACATTTTCTTTCCATTTGTCTTTAAGTGGACAATGAAGTTGCTTCCAATTCTTGGCTATTGTGAATAATGCTGCAATAAACATGGGAGTACATATATCTCTTCAATATACTGATTTTCTTTCTTTGGAGTATATATCTAGCAGTAGGGTTGCTAGATCATATGGTAGTTCTATTTTTAGTTTTTTGAGGAAGCTCCATACCATTCTCCATAGTGGCTGTACTAATTTACATTCTCCCCAACAGAATACAAGTGTCCCCTTTTCTGGCCAGCATTTGCTATTGCCTATCTTTTGGATAAAAGCCATTTTAACTGGGGTGAGATGATATCTCATTGTAGTTTTGATGTGCATTTATCTCATGATCAATGTTATTGAGAACAAGAAATTATCTCTGAATCTCCAAATCAATGTCAATGCCTTTGTTGTTTACTTTCTGAAATGAAGAGTGTACTTCTTTCCTTTAGAGGTTAAAATATGTTCAGAGTTAGTGTTCTCTATCACTAAAATTGACTGCAAAGGTACATCTGTTAATGAAATTAATTTTATGTATTTCATCTTTGAAAATGTCTTTTTACACTGATAGGTTCTGCAAAATATTGATATTAGTCCATGAGCATGTGATTTTAATTGAGCACATTAATCATTTGGAAGGCATTTGTGGAATTCTATTAGATTCTTTTGTTGATAGTTGTCTTTCATATTATTTCATTGCATTGCTGATTAAACACTTCCAATTGAAAGTTAGATGGAAGCTCCTTAATTGCTTTAGTTAAATGAATTTCCTGTGTGTTAAATGAATTTTGAAATATACAAATTTCCTTTATACTTGCATTGAGATCTGAAAAACATTGCCAGAACTGTAGTTTGAGCTTGTAAAATATATCTGCTGCAAATTTTTGTGAGAATGAAGATCTCACTTCTTGTTTTAACTTTTGACAGCATGGGAAGTGCATAAAGCATTCTAGGTGTAATCAAGAAAAATAACTTGGGCCCTAAGAATTTACATTTTATTTATTTAGGTGGCTAATTCTTACTGATAGCACCTGTTAATTAGAAACTTTTATTAATCACAGTAAAACACAATACTATGCTGAATTTAAATTAATTTTTGTATTTAATTTTGTTATCTACAACACAATTTACAGAATGGCTCTATAAAACATTTTTCTTACACATTATTTGTCACAGTTAATTTTTGTAGTTCTATAGCCTTTTGGAGTACATTACCATTTCCTTTGTTCTCCTGGAGCGAAGCCTTCATTGGCTTCTGATTTGGAATTTTTATTAAGGAATTTGGAAACCAAAATGGACTAGAGAGCATTAGTCTTGTCATTCAAAATGTTGCATCACTAATTTTCACTGCATTGTCACCTTTAAATCATGCTGAAAGAGGAAATGGCAAAATTAGAAACCCGTTGATCTATTTGCACATTTTTCCATTAGAATTAATCCTTATTTTTGCTTCTCTGAGCCTTACTTTCTGCATGTGTAAAATGGGGATGATGATACCTATTTTAAGGTCTTTAGGAGAAATAAGTTAGTGCATATAGAGTATTTGCTATTGTAGATCCTCAATATATTTTGCTTCTTGGATACTAAATTACTTAAATGTAACATTAAACATTACTTTCAAATTTTTGCATACGTGTATTTCTTTTATCTTGGGACATCTCAAATAATTGGTTGTTTATATGTCAGCTTACTTTCTTTTTTAAAGCATGAATTGCAAATACAGTACAATTTTATTACTTTTAGTCCTCGTGTTTTGTATTAGATCTCTAGACTTTGTTCATCTTACACATATGCTTAAGTTTACTTATCATATCCTAGGGAAAAATAACTGTACAAAGTGTTCTTTAAATATATATGTATGTATATATGTATATATCTCTAAATATAACACATTATTCATATAATTAAAGCATTTTCTCCTCTGTTTTATTATTTCTATAAATATGCTGCCTTTTGGCTAATTAAATATTATAGTGAGAAAATTAGGGAAGAAAATGAAAAACATATCAGCCACCATCCCTTGAGGAGTATCATTCACAGACCATAGAAAAAGAACAAAACAGTCTGTGGAACACTGCAGCCTGAAACCAATCATTAGCAAACCAAAGCCTTTCAAATCCAAAGGGTCACTTTTTGGGTTGGGGGGATCACTACAACCCGATGTTTCTAAGCATCGCAAGAGGAACACCCTAAGGAGCAATATTTTCTTTGGTGGCAACTTGTTAACTCATGAACCACAAAATTCTGTGCTTAACATGTGGTTGAAATTTTAAGCAGAAACCTGTAAATGAGTAGCTTAGTGTCTTAAAACCATATATTTAGCCAGATGAAGGTGTGGCTCCACGAAAGTTTCTCTTTAGATGCCAACACTTTCAAGAGCAAAGGGTTGGACCACTTTTAGGCATTTCTTGCAAGTGCATAGAGGCTTCTTTCCTCTTATTTTCTCCCCCAAATACTATTTTCACAGCTTGGTGAAATAGAAGTCACCTTTTATATTTGCCACATTTGAATGTGAAGACTGTGGTGGTTGTTTTAATAACTCAAAAGTATTCACATGTTTCCACCTGAAGCTATTCTAAAGAGAAACCACAGCTCCAGAAATAAGCAAAGCAAACAAAAACAGAATAAACGAATGTCATGCCTTTTAGATGGCAGTTATTAAGGTTACTGGTAAAACAATGTTTGACTCTGCTAATAGACTTCCCCCATCTTTAAAATGTAAATATAATTAGATATTTCTGCTAAATTCTATTTCGGTACTCTCTGAATGTCAACGAGAGGTCAGAAGGGGGACACCTGGAGTGCGGGAAGACCATTCCTGCCTGCCTTGTGTTCAGGCCTCAGGAGTGGCTCACTCTGTTGGTCCATTCTCCTGGTCCTCCTTGAAGAGGACATACCACCAGTATTCAGTATTTCTGTTATTGGGGCTTCCCCATCTCTTATTGCTGACTCTTTCTGAGTGCTCAAAGACTCCAGAGCTTCTTGCTATTATTATCTTTCTAGAGACTATTGAAGAATGAGACATTTACTTGTTTGTTCATTCAGCAAGTATCTAGAGATCATCAACACATGATCATAAAGTTCTGGGATCCAAGGTTATAAAAACAAATGAAGAATACAATCTAAAACTTGCAATCCAAGGAGAAAATACTCGCATGTTTAAAATATTCACACATTTAAATATTAAAAGTTACATCATAATGCAAACACAGTAGTTAGTTGAGAAAATGGTAGCCAATGGAGACTGTATTTTCCAGCAGGGTGAACTTGGGCATGGCCAGTCTGGCAAGTGTGGAAACCAAGTTACCTGAAAGGGCAGGCCGTATTTAGTGAGGAATCATTTGTTTTCAGGGAACAAAAATCGTCTCAAGATACCTCAAGAAACGGGAACTCAACTAGAGCAATATAACGAAACTGGAATGTCAGAGGCTGCCTCTCTCTCTCTCTTTGCATGTGATCTCTCTGCTCTTGCCTGTCCTAGTCTCTTCTCTACAAACTACCTTCCTTCATAGGGGTCTTGATTTCTGCTCTTCCTTAACCTCAGTTTAAATGCACCTCTTTTGGCCAAGATCCCCCCTTCAATTCCAATGATGGAAATGAGCCAGAGATAAACTCTCATGAGTAGTAATGACATAAATCTGTGCTTTTGTGTTACTTTTACCAGAAGCACCCAGAAATCCAGATGTAGGGATGGAGAAGCCAGATGGTATAAATGGTTGTAGAATTGGCAGGATGTAGACTGAATGTGGTGAAAGCAAATGGAAGCAAAGGCGTACAAAGTATGGAAAGAAAGGTTTTAAACTATCGTAATCAAAACTGTATTAGGGAGTTCAAAGGGACAAAAACAGTGGGGAAAAGAGGAAAATCCAGGGACTGGAATGAAGAGATTGATAAAATGTATTTAGTTTTCCATTTGTACTAGATTTCCCCTTGTAATTAACTTGCACGAAGTACTTTTTCTTGCTGAAAGCATTACTGTAGTAAATTGATGTGTAACAAGGAATTTCCCAGGAAAATCATCTGTGTTGGAGATAATGGGTAGAAACTGGGAACCAGGAAGTATCTTAATGGCACCTGTAGTGCTTGTGTAGGAGTAGATGGATTAATTTTATGTTAATTCAGTGGTGGGAAGGAAGACTATCCAGTTGGCTAGTAGGTGAGTAGTCCTGAAGACACTATTCTGGGAGGCAATCATTCATCTCTGGTTATTGGTTTAAGAATAGTCAGCTAACGACATTGAATTTCAGTGGGTAGAAAAGAGTTCGTAAATAAAAATGTGGGTTCTGATCTGAAGTAAGATAGCTAAGGAGTCTATATAAATGGAAGATGACAATTCTGAGCATAAATTTCTACAGGTGCTGTAGGGAGTTTATTCTTTACTGTATTAGGATCATAGTCATTTTGGTAAAGCATCAGTGGTCATGAGTATGAGTTCTTTGTCACCACTGGACACACACACACACCTCTGACCTTTGAACTTATTCCCAAGGGATACTCCATGGGATCCGCCAGGCGTGCCAAAGCACAAATCTTGAACTAGAAGACCTAAGTTCCAGAGAGCTTCCCATGGTGCCAGTGCTGTGCACACAGGCAGAGAGAGGAAGAGACTGGGTTTTGGGTGGAAGAGTCTGTTGATGATGTCTGTGCCTCTGAATTTGGTGATGGGATAAAATAGAGACAAAAGCCAGGACCTTAATGCATGGACCCTCTGCTGTTTTTGCTAAGAAGAAAATGGCCAGCAGGAAGGGCCAGCACAGATATGTGACTCCAAATTACATCAGACAAGATTAATTAGTTAATCCAGTAGTCTGTACATTTTTTTACTCTAATAGGCTAAACATTTATTTAGGTGACAAGGTACTATTTGAGACTGAGGCCCAGAGGGGGTATGTTGCTTCTGGAGGTTGATACATCTGTGTTGCGTGATTCCTAGTTCCTGGTACATAGTGTCTCCCAAGACTTATAGTTGAGATATATAGTCTTATTTTCCCAGATGGCATAGTTTTGAATGATATGGATGAAATTGTGGGAAATATTAGCCTAGAATCACAAATGGGTCCATTTTAGTCACTGGCCCACAGTTCATGTCAATGAATGTGAGCTATCTTTGGATAGCATCTTCTTTGGGAGATGCAAGAACTGTATTTCAAAGGTAAATAAGGACACAGTTAAAACAGATGACCTCAAATCTGTGTCCATATGCTTGGCATAAGCCTCCAAGTGGCTTTGACTCTTGAACTACGTTCAGAAAATTGCACCCCAGAATATATATATGTATATATAACATTCTTCATGCCTTTTTAAACTTAAGATAAAATTTACTTAACATACATTAACTTTTGAAAAGTGTGCAATTCATTGACCTTTAGTACATTCACAACGTTGTACAATCATCCCCTCTATGTAGTTCTAAAACATTTCATCATCCCAAAAGGAAACTCCAAAATCATGAAGCACTTTATGCCTTTTTGTATTCATACCATTTCCAACTTCCTGGAGGTTCTTCCATCTCCTACCCATCTGTAGAAATTCCAGGTTATGTTGAAACTAAAATAGTTAGAAAAATAAAATGAGACAGGAACAAGCCTGAGGGTGGGCCCAGTAGCTGGGATCCCAGGTGCACTTACACCGTGTTCTGCCTTCAGTTGGAAGTTCTCTTGGGAGATCTGCATTAAGCAGTAGGCTCTTGTCTTCTATTTTTTAAACTTTAACTTTTATTTGTATATTTGTATATATATATATGTATACCTTTACATTAATGCATCATGCAGATTTGACTTTTTAATTTCAACTTTTATTTTAGATACAGGGGGTACATGTGCAGATTTGTTATATGGGTATATCCCAACCACTTAGTAAGCATAGTATCCAATAGGCAGTTTTTCAACCCATGCTCCCTGCTCTCCCTCTCCTCTTCTGGTAGTCTGCAGTGTTTATTGTTCCCATGTTTATGTCCATTGTGCTCAATGGTTAGTTCCCATTTATAAATGATAGCATGAGATATTACAACAGATACTGGCAAGGCTGAAGAGAAAAGGCAATGTTTATACACTGTTGGTGGGAATGTAAATTAGTTCAGCCACTGTGGAAAGAAGTTTGGAGATTTCTCAAAGAATTTAAACCAGAACTACCATTTGACCCAGTATCCCATTACTGGGTATATACCCAAAGGAAATGGGTACTTATACCAAAAAGACACATGCACTCGTATGTTCATTGCTGTGCTATTCACAATAGCAAATACATAGAATCAATCTGGCTTCTCAGGAATGGTGATTTTATAAAGAAGATATGGTACATACATACCACAGAACACTACAAAGCCATAAAAAAGAACTGTCCTTTGCAGCAACATGGATGCAGCTAGAGGCCATACTCATAAGCAGATTGTTATTTCAAGTACAGCCTTTCTTTGCATTTTTGGTTTTCATTTTTTCCTTCTCCTCATACTCATAACCTGCCTCCTCTACTCTACATATATTCTCTCATTCATAACAACTTAGTATGTATCCTTCCACGTCTTCATTTCTATGTGTTCATAGAATCATATACAGACATTTATTGACTGTAAGATGCATATATTTTTTCTTATTTTTCTTTTACAAAAATTATTATATATGAATACCTGTATAACCACCCATGTTATATGTTTTACACAATAATATATATGTCATGAATATCACTTCAACTATTTAGCTCTGATTTATTCTTCTTAATAAATATCATATAGCATGAATGTGGCCTAATTTATACTGTAATTCTCCAGTTGATGGTCATTGCTTATGCTTTCATCTATTTATTTATTCTTTTTCCACTATTAATAAGAGTACAATAGACTTTCTTACAACATGTCATTGTATACTACAAGTTTGACTTACATAGGATAGATTCCCTGAAAGGGTATTAAATCAAAGCATGTGCATTAATTTTTAAATTTCAACAGATATTTCTAAGTTGCTTTCAGAAAAGCAGTGGCAACACACATTTCCATTTTGGAGAGAGCCCTATTTATTACACCTTTGCCAGCTTGGTAAGTGTGCAATAATATTCATTGTTACTTTAATCTGTATTTCACTACCTGTAAATTTGATCATCTTTTCATATTTGTGGGATACCTAGGTTTCCCATTTGTTAAAATACATATTTCTTGCTGACTTTTTCTGTTTTATGTCTTTTACTTCTCCATTTTTACTATAGCTACCACTTTGTCTTAATATATGTTGTAATTATTTTCTTTAAATCCATTGTTATTTCATTTTTATAAAAAATACGTTGGTTTTTGTTCTGTTTTAGCTCCCAGTATATAAGCACTTCATCATCTATAGACTGATGTTAGGTCTCCTAGGCTTTCTTACAAGATTTGTATTATTCATTTTCCCATTTAATTCTTTAATTCATCTTAATTTTTAAATTTTATATTGGAAAAATAAGTATCCAATTGTATTTTTTTCAAAAGGTATGTAAATGGTTTGGCTGTGTCCACACTCAAATCTCATCTTAAACTGTAGTTCCCATAATCCCCATGTGTCATGGCAGGAGAGGAACCAGGTGGAGATAATTAAATCATGGGGGTGGTTTCCCCTATTCTGTTCTCATGATAGTAAGTTCTCACAAGATGTGATGGTTTTATAGGGGCTTTTGCCTTTGCTGGACACTCATTCTTCTCTCTTGCCTGCTGCCATATAAGATGTGACTTTGTTCTTCCTTCACCTTATGCCGTGATTGTGAGGCCTCCCCAGCTATGTGGAACTATAAGTTCATTAAACCTCTCTTTCTTTATAAATTACCCAGTTTTGAATATTCCTTCATAGCAGTATAAAAATGAACTAATACAGTAAATTGGTACCAGGAGTGGGGCACTGCTATTAAAATACCCCAAAATGTGGAAGCAACTTTGGAATGAGTAACAGGCAGAGGTTAAAACAGTTTCAAGGCTTAAAAAAAAAAAGAAAAAGAAGAAGAAGAACAAGAAAATGTAGAAAAGTTTAAAACTTCCTAAGGACTTGTTAAATGGCTTTAACCAAAATGCTAATAGTAATAAGGACAATAAAATCCAGGCTAAGGTGATCTCAAATGAAAATGAAAAACTTATTGGGAACTGGAGCAAAGGAAATTCTTCCTATGCTTTAGCAAAGAGACTGGCAGCAATTTGCCCCATCCTAAAAATCTGTGGAACTTTAAACTTAAAAGAGATAATTTAGGGTATCTGGCAGAAAAAATTTCTAAGCAGCAAAGCATTCAAGCAGTGACTTGGGTGCTCTTAAAAGCATTCAGTTTTATTTATTCACAAAGATATGGTTTGGAAATGGAACCTATGTTGAAAAGGAAAGCAAAGAAAAATTTTCAGAAAATTTGCAGCCCAACAATGCAATAGGAAAAAAATAACCCCACATTTTCTAAGGAGAAATTCAAGCTAGCTGCAGAAATTTGTATAAGTCACAAGGAGCCAAATGTTAACCACAAAAACAATGGATAAAATGTCTCCAGGGCATGTCAAAGGTCTGCATGGCAGCCCCTCCCATCACAGGTCAAAATGCCTAGGGGCAAAAATGGTTTTGTGTGCTGAGCCCAGTGCCTGGCTGCTTTGTGCAGTCTTGGGATACGGTGCCCCACGTCCCAGCCATGGCTAAAAGGGGCCAACATAAAGCTCAGGCTATTGCTCCAAAGGATGTGAGCCCCAACCCTTGGTGGCTTACACGTGTTGTTGAGCCTGCAGGTTCACAGAAGAATCAAAATTTGAAAACCACTGACTACATTTCAGAGAATGTATGGAAATGCCTGGATGTCCACGCAGAAGTTTGCTGCAGGGGCAGAGACTTCATGGAGAACCTCTGCTAGTGCAGTGCAGAAGGGAAATGGAGTTAGAACCGCCACACAGAGTCCCCACTGGGACACTGCCTAGTGGAGCTGTGAGAAAAGGGCCACTGTGCTCCAGACCCCAAAATGGTAAATCCATCAACAATTTGCACTGTGTACCTGAAAAAGTCATAAACACTCAAAGCAGCATATGAAAGCAGCCAGGAGGGTGGCTGTACCCTGCAAAGCCACAGGGGTGGAGCTTCCCAAGGCTGTGAAAGACCACCTCTTTGCATCAGTGTAACTTCAATGTAAGACATAAACTCAAAGAAAATGTTTTTAAAACTTTAAAGTTTAATAAGTGCCATATTAGATTTTTGACTTGCATGGGACCTGTAGCTCATTCATTAAGCCAATTTCTCCCATTTGGAATGGGTGCATTTACCCAATGCTTGTATCACATTGTATCTAGAAAGTAGCTAACTTGTTTTTAATTTTCCAGGGTCATAGGCAAAAGGGATTTGCCTTGGTCCAAATAAGACTTCAAACTTGAACTTTTAAGTTAATGCCAGAATAAGTTAAGACCTTGGGGGACTTTTGGAAGGGCATAATTGTGTTTTAAACTGTAAAAACATTTGGGAGGGGTCAGCAGTGATATAATACGCTTTGGCTGTATCCCTACCCAAAACTCATCTTAAATTGTAGTTCCCATAATCCCCATGGGTCATGGAAGGGACTAGGTGAAGATAATTGAGTCATGGGGGCAGTTTCCACCATCTTGTTCTCATGACAGTAAATTCTCATGAGATCTGATGGTTTTATAAGGGGCTTCACCCTTTGCTGGGCACTCATTCTTCTCTCTTGCCTGCTGCCATGTAAAATGTGCCTTTACTCCTCCTTTACCTTCTGCCATGATCGTGAGGCTTCCCCAGCCATGTGGACCTGCAAGTCCATTAAACCTCCTTTTCTTTATATTTCCCAGTCTCACGTGTTTTTTCTTAGCATTATACAAATAAACTAATACAGTATGGTTACTTGTCCCAGAGTCATTTATTAAAATCCTGTGTTTCCTAAAAAATTAAATGACTATCTTTGGCATACATTAAATGTTTTAATGTGCACTGGTATCTATATATGGCATATTTATTTTATCCTACCAAGCTGATTATTATAGTTTTATACTACATCCTATTATCTGGTAAGAACAATATTTTCCCAAAATGTTCTTTTAGAAACTTTTCTTGAACATCTTCAAGTATTCTTCTTTAGAAATTGAAGATTATTTTAACTACACCTGCCACCACCAACCTACAAATCAACTTGGATTCTAACTGAGGTTGCATAAAGTTTATGTATCAATATTGAGATAATTTATTTTTATTAAATGTAATCTTTATGTCCAAGAACATTGTTTATTTCCATTTGTTTATATATTTTAATGTACTTTAATATGTTTTTATAATTTTATTCATATAATCCTGTCTGTATTGTTATATTTACTTCTATGTTTTCTAAAACAGGTTTTCATCACTATTGGGAATGGAATATTTTTCCATATCAATTTTTGATTATTACTAGACAGAAAAAAGGTATTAATTTAGGAATACTTTTATGATTTATTTTGATTTTTCTCTACAGTTTTTAGATTTTATAGGTATAAAGCCAAAACATGGATAAAATGCATTTTTTGTAAAGCCTTTTTTGTTTGGTCTTTCTTCCTTAAAAATGGAGTCACTCACAGCTAAAAATTTTCTTCTGACTCCCATTGTTTTTCAAAATTAGGGTGTTCCTATTTATTGCTCTCTTGATATAATTTCCAGTTTGAGTTCCTCTTTGATTCAAGAATTCTCTAGTAGCATGCTTCTTTATATTCACATAGTTAAGATTTTGGTGAGAGCCTCATTCATTATTTGCTTCTAATTTTATTGGATTATGCTACTCAAATGTAAGCTATAAAATCCCTCTTTTTTTGCTTTTAAAATTTTCTTTGTGAGTAAGCACACAACTGATTATTTTCCATAGACAATATAGAAAAATGTAAATTTCTATTGGAAGGAAACTCATTCCTCTACGTTTTTGCTTAATGTTTTTGGCTATTGAAACCATCCTAGTCTAGAAGAAGTATGTTAAAGCCTTTAACTATCATGTTATTTTCACTGCATTTTCCTTGTTTTGCTGACAGTTCAATTCAATATGTTTAGTTTCCATATTACATACTATAACTAGGTTTATGACATATATGACATAAATTCCACAAACTGTGCCTTTTATCACTAAATAATGTTACTCTTCATATGATTTAATAAACTGGGATTTTGAAGAGCTACTCAATAGATAGCATCGCTCTGCCCCATGTAAATAGAACAAGGTGAGAAATAAAAGCTAATGAATGGTATCAATGGCAGGAATGCTGTGATAGTTTGTAGATCCCAGTGTGAAAATGAATATGTGAGTCCCCTTGTTTAATGGCCATTAAGAAATTCAAGATAATGACAGCAGAGCATTATGCCAATTCAAGGGATTTTTAAAGTATGGAACCCCGTGTGATTAGTTAGATTATAAACCCATGCAGCTGGCACAGGATATGGAAGTCTAAATATTAATTTTGTTACTAATAAATCCGATACAGTAGAATATATGAGAGCTAAATTGGCCTCCTTATGACTGACTAATACCCCATTTTTCATAGTCTAAGTGTAGTGTTTAAAAAGTCGATAATCTGTTGGACACAGAGTCCCATGCCTATAATCCTAGCACTTTGGGAGGCCAAGGCAGGTGGATCACTTGAGCTCAGGAGTTCAAGGCCAGCCTGGGCAACATGGTGAAACCCAGTCTTTACCAAAAATACAAAACTTAGCTGGGCATGGTGGCATGTGCCTGTAGTCCCAGTTACTTGGGAGGCCGAGGTGGGAGGATTGCTTGAGCCTGGGAGTTTGAGTCTGTAGTGAGCCGAGATCACATCACTGCACTGCAGCCTAGACAACAGAGCGAGACCCTGTCTCAAAACAAAACAGTCAATAATGTTAAAATCTCATTGTATATAATATTATGTTAAATGATGGCATCTCACAGGTAATTTTGTGTGTGGAAGAAAATTCTGAATAATGTCATTGCGCCTCCTTTTCCATATTTTTAGCATATTTCACTTTCTCTTAACTTTTGCAAAAAAGATTTGTGGATGAGTCATGGATGATAAATGTCCCAGGATATTCTCTCCTCTTTCTTCTGCACATGTTAGGAACAACACAAGCATTGGCCATGTGTGCACTATCTCACACTGCACTGGAACTGGACTTCAACCCTGACCTAAAGAGGCCACCCCAAGTGATGAGAAAGAGCCTGTTCTTTACAGTAATTTTATTCTTGGCTTTTCTTCTGAGGAGTTGCAAGTGAAGTACATAATTAGTGTCAACAATGATGACATGTGTTTATTTTTTCATGATGTGGACACCCAAATTCTGGGACCAGCTCTGAGGTCAGCGTTTGAGAGACCACCCAAATGGTTTCATTTTTTTGCTGTCTTTGTTGCCCTATAAGATTAAGAACTAAAAAAGTTAGGATTATGACATGCTGGAAATAAGGCATGTTACAAAAAGGATAAAATACAGTTCTGTTATACACCAATTGTGCATGACGCATTCCATTTCCTCACATTGAACAAATTACCAGTAGCAATATGCTATGAATAGATTCAGATATTGATATATCCTTGAGATTTGCAGAAACCAATCAGTTATCCTAATATTATTTAGAGTTGTGTGCTCCAATAAATCAGGGGGAAGAAAGGAAAGTATTAGAAATTCTGTTGAAGTCTTTAGCCAGTGGATGGGAAGACAATCAATGATGGTGGTCCCATAAGATCATAAAAGAGCTGAAAAACTCCTACCACCTAATGACATCATTGCCATCATAATGCACAACTCATTACCATTTCTATGTTTAGAATGTTTGGATACACAAATACTTACCATTATGTTACAATTGTCCACAGTATTTCAGTAACATGCTGATCAGATTTATAGCCTGGGAGCAATAGGCTATACCACATAGCCTCGGTATGTAGTAGGCTATACCATCTAGGTTTGTAATAAGTATACTCCATGATGTTCACACAATGACCAAATCACCCAACAGTGCATTTATCAGAATGTATCCCTGTCATTAAGATACTGTATATATCTTAATAGTCAATGAAATGCAAACTTCAATTCAGTATGTAGTCACTGTATGAGGGTTACAGACTATAATTTTATTTGAAATTTAGGAATACAATGACTCAAATTTGAGGGAATAGGTACTGTAACTAACTTTTCCTTTATGTTCAGAGTCATTGATAGGGCAACTACAAAGGACGTCACCATGTTCCATCAGTCTTAAATGCCATCTGATGGCAACCTGACTGATGTTGCTGGTACTCAAAAAACAAACAAAAAACAAATCAGCATGCTGAGAATATTTTCATGGAAGGAAAAATTCAGTATTATTTGGGGTGCATAATTGTTTTCTTAATGAGTATGCACATTTTAAATGTGTGAAAATTTAAATATTAAGTATAGAAATTGTAAAGACAATTACTCATGTTTTGAATTGAGGAAGCAGCATATTTAGCATTTTAAATACTTAGAAAGTATAAGAGATTATCCTACTAGCACAGCAAGTCAGCTTTGTAATTCAACATAAAGAATCAGCTTTTGGTTGTTGATTACTTGTATCTTACATTTGTTTTCTGTTTCATTGATTTCTATTCTTAACTTTATTATTTCCTTCCTTCTATTTCTTTAGACTCAATTTTATGTTCATTTTCCATCTCCTCGAAATGGATGATTAGATCATCAATTTTCAGCCTTTCTCGATTTCTACCATATATATTTAAGATTATAAATCTTAGTCTAAACATGGCTTTATGTATCATAAGTTTTGATAAATAGCATTTTTATTATTTTTTAGTTTACAATTTTTGATTTTTGTTTTTTTGACATGTATTATTTAGAAGTGTATTGCTTCCTTTTTAAACATATGATCATTTTTCAGTTTTCTTTTTGTTTTTGTTTATAGCTAATTTCTACCATGATCAGAAATGTTAATTTTGATAAATGATTCATGTGCACTTGATATGATTGTCTCTTTTCGAGTTATTGGGTGTAGTGCTTTATATATATACCAATTAGGCCAAGTTTGTTACTCATGTTGTTCAAATAGTCTAAATCCTTATTTTTTTCTATATGCTCTTGAAGCTACAGAGGGAGTTGTGTTAAAATCTCCTACTAAGAATATGAATTCATTTATTTTTCTTTTATATTCTGCAATTTTTTTTTTTTTTTTGACACAGTGTCTTGCTCAGTTGCCCAGGCTGGAGTGCAGTGGTGCAATCTCGGCTCACTGCATGCTCCGCCTCCTGGGTTCAGGCCATTCTCCTGTCTCAGCCTCCCAAGTGGCTAAGACTACAGGTGCATGCAACCACGCCCGGCTAATTTTTTGCATTTTTAGTAGAGACAGGGTTTCACTGTGTTAGCCAGAATGGTCTCGATCTCCTGACCTCGTGATCCACCCGCCTCGGCCTCCCAAAGTGCTGGAATTACAGGCGTGAGCCACTGCCTGGCTTATTCTGTAATTTTAAAATTCATATTATTTCAGGTTAAGTTACTAAGTCGATAAAAATTTAGAATTGCTGCATTTTCCTAATAGGTTGGTCCTTCTGGTATTATAAAAATATCCCTCTCTATAGCTAGTAATGGTTTTTAACTTAAGGTCTACTTTGTCTGATATTAGTACTGCTATACCAGCTTCCTTTGAGTTAGGCTGGCATTATTTATATTTTCCAAACTTTTACTTTCAACATTTTATTTTATTTTATGTCTTCCCCTCCTTGATCTTCACTCTTAGTTCATGAGAGTTTTACTTTGCACAGAAAAAATGAAGTACTCAGAAGAAAACTGGCACAGACTTCCAGTACCACACCAGCCCATACACTAGCATGTGTGCCCACGCATTGTTCCTTTCCATATGCCGCTATATATATTTATTTAAAGACAGGGTCTCTCTCTGTCCTGCAGGCTAGAGTGCAGTGGCACAATCATGGCTCACTGTAGCCTCAACCTCCTAGGTCAAAGTGATGCTCCCACCTCAGCCTCCTGAGTAGCTAGGGCTTCAGGCATGTGCCACTGTGTCGGGCTTCTATATGTCACTGTAGATGAACTTTATGTGACCCTGTATAAGGCACACTATTATCCACCTGCTCTTGCCTACTCCAGGCACCACTCCAGCAATCCTTACCTGTCTCCTAATTCAAGAATTTCCCACTCTGCTAGATGATCGTGATGGCAGCTACCGGCCATCTGATACAGCCACTGCCATCACACCACAACTGCACAGAAGGCACAAGGAGGAGGCAAACAGCACTTCCCTACCTTCCAACCCCCTCCCCCTGTGGGGAAAAGAAAGGAAGATCAGATTGTTACTATGTTTATATAGAAAAGGAGGACATAAGAAACTCCATTTTGATGTGTATTAAGAAAAATTGTTTTGCTTTGAGATGCTGTTAATCTGTAACTTTAGCCCCGATCCTGTGCTCACAGAAACATGTGCTGTATTAAATCAAAGTTTAAGGGATTTAGGGCTATGCAGGATGTGCCTTGTTAACAATATGTTTGCAGGCAGTATGCCTGGCAGAAGTCATCGCCATTCTCCATTCTCTATTGAACAGGGGCACAATGCACTGTGGAAAGCTGCAGGGACCTCTGCCCAAGAAAGCCTGGGTATTGTCCAAGGTCTCCCTCCATTGAGACAGCCTAAGATATGCCCTCATGAGAAAGGAAAGACCTGACATCCCCAGCCTGACACCTGTAAAGCTCTGTGCTGAGGAGGAGGAGGAGTGAAAGAGGGAGGCCTCTTTGAAGTTGAGATAACAGGAAGGCTTTGGTCTCCTGCTCATCCCTGGGAATGGAACGTCTAGGTGTAAAGCCGACCATTCCCATTCATTCCATTCTGAGATAGGAGAAAACCGCTCTGTGGCTGGTGGCAAGATATACTGGCAGCAATACTCCTCTGTTACTCTTTGCTACACTGAGATGTTTGTGTAAAGTGAAACCTAAATCTGGCCTACGTGAAGATCTATACACAGTGCTTTTCTTTGAACTTATTCATGATACAGATTCGTTTGTTCACATGTTTCCCTGCTGACCTTCTCCCCACCTGTTGCCCTGCTACACTCCCCTTGCCAAGATAGTAAAAGTGATGATCAATAAATACTGAGGGAACTCAAAGACCAGCGCCAGTGCAGGTCCTCGCATGCTGAGTGTCCCGGTCCCCTGGGCCCACTGATGTTTCTCTATACTTTGTCTCTGTGTCTTATTTCTTTTCTCAGTCTCTCATCCCACCTGATGAGAAATACCCACATGTGTGGAGGGGCAGGCCCGTTTCATTCTCCCAAGCCCACCACCCTGGGAGCCACAGTGATGGAGCTCAACCCCTGAGTGCCAGGGCCAGGCCCAGCAAAGCCCTGGAGACCCCATCCCAGACCGCAAGTGGGCACAGTCAGGTGCCACGCTCCATTGAGTGGCAGGAGAGCTGCCCAAGTCATGGCTGTGATCTAGGTCTCCTGCTCCACAGAGCAAGCAGGAGCCCCATCCCCCTGGGCACAGCTGCAGTTGCCCAAACCAGTGCTGCAGACCCAAGCATCTCTGCCCTCTTGGGGGGCATGGAAAGGTTCCCCATTGCCCTTGCAGGCTCAGAGGTGCCTACTCCCATTGCCTGGCCTCTCCCCACTCCCAGTGCCCACTCAGATCTCAGAGCAGGGTTGGGGCCAAGCCCAAGTGCTGTCACAACCTGGCTGGGTGTGTGCACACTCAAGGCAGCATTGACAAGCCAGCCCCTTGCTACTGAGGCTCCCTCCATTCTTTGGGCACCAAACAGTGTGGGAGGGGGAGCTGAGAGGGGTGCTGAGGGTGGCTGAGCACTGGCCTGCAGGTGCCCCTCAGCGCTAGCAGCCTGGGTGCCACAGATGGCCAAGGGAGAGAGATAGGCTCCTGAGCAGAGGGGGTGGATCCCCAGTGAAGTCCCGCCTTCAGACCAGGGAAGGCCTGAGGCCTGTTGGCCAGGCTACCAGTCCTGCAGACCAGAGGTGGAACTCATGGGAAGCCCACCCATTGCTTCCCATGGACCAATTAGCATGCACTTCCCTCCTCTGAGGCCCATAAAAGCCCTGGACTGAGCCAGGGCAGTGCAGAGAATTAAGAAAGGACTGAACACGATGGTCAGCTATAGAGAATACTTACTCTCTCTGCTGATAGCAGGAGAGGAGCTATCTTCCCTGTTGATAGCAGGAGACAACAGGAGGACAGGCTGCAGACAGGAACTACCTTCTCTGCTGAGAGCTTCAGAAACCCACAGAGGCATTGGGACTACTGGCTGCAGAGAGGAGCAACTCTATCCAGGGCCTCCTGTCTGCTGAGAGCAGCAGATGTCCAGATGACCAGTAGCAGAGAGAAGCTGCCCTCTCCAGGGCCTCTTTCTGCTGAGAGCTGAACACTCAAGTGGATGACCTGCCTACAGAGAGGATCTACCCACTGCAGGTCTCCTCTGAGCTGTGCTGACACTTAATAAACACTTACTAAAGCTCATCTTTGTCTTGTTCACCCTTCGCTTGTCTGTGTACCTCATTCTTCCTGATGCCGGACAAGAACTTGGGCAAAGGCACTGCCAGCCATGAAGGTTTTCAGCCAGAAAATTGACACCCCAAAGATCTGCATAACAATTCCCAGTAGTATATAAACAGGCGGTTTCCCCCAACTATTTCAAAAAATATATACAATCAGACCCATACTGGCAACATATAAATTAAGTGCTTATTCATGGTGGGGAAATATGGGACAAATTATGGGAAATATTTGCCACTCATGTCACTCATATTGCAGACAAAGAGCTTCTCTCTACATTAGACACAGTTTCTACAAATTAATAAAAACACAATCACTTTGCAACATTGGTAAAAGATAGAAACAACTCAGGAAACTGTAAATTATAATTTCAGTCTAATCATGTAACATGCTATCCCCTACCATGAGAGAAATGAAAAACACATCCAGATACCATTTTCACCTCTTATATACGCATAAGACAAAAAGTTGGTTAAGGAGACTCTATGGAGTACTGGTGAAGAGCCTGTATCTGGAGGTGGAGTTCAGGGGCTCTGAGTCCTATGCATAGAGTGACCTTGAACATGTCTTGATCTCTCTTTCCTTAGTTTCCTCATTTGTGAAAAGGGAATCATAATTATACTCATACTGGGGTTATTTTAAGTATTCAGTGTATAAATTTATGTTACATACTTACAACAGTTGCTGGCACAGAGAAAAAAAGCTGTTACCATTAAAGCAGTATTTTGGGATGGGGAGGCTGCAAGAAAATCGTCAACTTCATTCATTGTTGGTGGAAATAAAAATTGTTACAACTCCCATGAAGGGCATTTTGGCAGAAATTAGCAAAATTACAACTGAAGATGTCCTTTCACCAAGCAATTTCACTTTCGTGAATTTATCTTAACATAAACTTGAACATTTGAAATGATGTACATACGAGTTTAGTCACTGCAGCACTGTTTGCAAACGCTCATCAGTAGGAACGTGGTCAAATAAGTCAGATGCATTCATTCATTGAAATATTAATACTAGCCGGGCGAGATGGCGGGCGCCTGTAGTCACAGCTACTCGGGAGGCTGAGGCAGGAGAATGGCGTGAACCCGGGAGGCGGAGCTTGCAGTGAGCTGAGATCGGGCCACTGCACTCCAGCCTGGGCGACAGAGCGAGACTGTGTCTCAAAAAAAAAAAAAAAAAAAAAAAAAGAAATATTAATACTATTTACCTCAGCTGGTCCGAGTGCAGTGCGGTTTACAACTGATTGATCACAACCAGTTACACATGTCTTTGTTCCTTCTGCACTCCCACTGCTTCTCTTGACTAGCCTTAAAAAAAAAATGAAACACTATTCACCTAACTCTCTGCATACTGACCACACCACCTTCTTGCCATTCCTTGAAAATATCAAACATGCTTCTATTTTGGACTCATTGCTACTGTTCTTTTGCTTTCACTGCATTTCCTTAGATATACTTGTGGTTTGCACTATCATTTCTTTCAGGTGTGTGTTTACTTTATCAGAAAATCTTTTTGTGACCACCCTATAAAAGAGTATGCCTCCATCTCAGTCATTCTTTAACAACCCTCCCTCCGCCGCCACCCTTCACATACATTATTTTTCTTCATGGCATTTACCACCACCTGAGATTATAATGCATGCAGGCAGTCTGGCATGCGTCCACACACACACATATACACAAACCACATTAATTTACATGTTTATTTCTGTCTTGTCTCTTCCACAGAGAATGAGCTCCATGAAAGCAGGGGTGTGATTGCTTTTGCTCACTATTTTATCCCTAATGCCTAGAACAGTGATTGAAAATGTATCAGGAAATCAAACATGGTTAATAGGGTCTCGACAACAAGATATCCATTTATTGGCTCTGCTTCGATTTGTAGTTTGGCCTCATTCTCTTCTATTGCAGACGAGCTCTCAAGAGTTAGCTGCCAACAACTTCATTTTCCCATTTTGGGAACCCCAAGTCAAGTAAGGGGGCTGATTTGAATAGAATCACTTTAGAGACAGGGGATGTTTACGTGAATGGGAAAGCAACATTTAGTTCCCCTGATGATTGTCTGCTTAACCAGTGGATTTGCTATTTACATATTTTACATGAATGATAGCCTGGAATACACATTTCTACACCTTCTATTGATTAAAATGTTGAAGTACTGAAGCCTCCAAGGAATTGGAGATTCTCTATTTATCTTTTCGGTTCTGTAAGTTTTTACTTCATACATTTTGAAACTCTGTTAGGTACATACACATTTAAAGTTGTTATGTCTTCTTGGCAAATTGTCCTCACTATTATTATGTAATGCTTCTCTTTATTACTGGTGATATTCCTTGTCCTGAGGTCTACATTTTCTGACGTTAATACAGCCAATCATGGCTTTTTAAAATTACCTTTGGAATGATCAACTTTTTTCACCCTTTTACCTTTAACTTCTTTGTCTTTATATTAAAAGCAGATTTCCTGTTGATAGCATATAGTTGTGTCTTGCTCTTTAAAAAAAAATCCAGTCTGATGATTTCTGTTATTTTATTTACGTGTTCATACCACTTTACACTTAATATAATTACTTGTATGGTTGAAATGTAATCTATTAATTTACTAGCAGTTTTCTATTTGTTCTATTTGTTTTTTTCTTTTCCCTTGTTTTTCTGCATTCTTTTGGATGGAGTTTATTTTATCATTTCATTTTAATCTAATGTATTTGCTTATTAAATTTTAAATAAAAAGTTTAATACTTGTCCTAGGATATATAGTATACATCTTTATTTAATTGCAGCCTAATTCATAATATTATATAGCATCACATGTTACATAATGGCCTTAAAACAGTGTACTCTCAATATCTTTCTCCCATCGTTTGTGTTATTTTTAATCATACATACTTTTGTGTATGCTATAAACATAATACATTGCCACTCATTTTACTTTAGACAGTCTACTAAGTTTTAGAGTCTATTATAAATAAGAATATAATAAATATATTTATCTTCCATTCATGCCATTTTCAGCATTTTTTATTTCTTTATATAGATTCAAAATTCTTTCTGGTATCTTTTTTTTCTGAATAATTTACTGTAACAATAATTATAGTACACATCTGCTGGAAATGAATTCTTTCAGTTTTTGTTTTTAATCTGAAAATGTATTTATTTGTCTTATTTTTGAATTTTTTTTCTTTTTTCTTTTATTTTTAAAATTTTTTTAAAAATTTGAGATGTCTCACTTTGTTACCCAGGCTGGTCTTGAACTCTTGGGTTCAAGTGATCCTCCTGCTTTGGCCTCCCGAAGTGTTGGGGTTCCAGGTGTGAGTCATCACACCTGGCCTTGAAAGATTTTTAAATTTGAGTAAAGAATTCTGGGTTAACAGTTTTTTTCTTTCAATATGTTAAAATGCCACTCCAATGTCTTTTGGCTTGCATGGTTTATGAAGAAAAGTCTACTACAATCTTATCTTTGTTTCTATGTGCGTAATGTGTCTTTCCTGCCTCTTTCTGCCTTCAAGATTTTCTCTTTATCTTTGGTTTTAACAGTTTGAATATGATGTACCTAAGTGTATTTTCTATGTGTTATTTATCCTACTTGATGTCCTCTGAGCTTGATGTCTTAGAGCTTAAGGTTTGGTATCTTTTATTAATTTTATTGTTTGAAAAAATACATGGCCATTTTCTCTTTAAATATTTCTTTTGCCTCATTCTCGCTTCTTCTTCTGGAATTTGAATTACATGCATATTATACTTTTTGATATTGTTTTACATCACTTGAACACTCTGTTCTTTTTTATCACTCTTTTTTTGTGTATCTCAGTTTGGGCAAATTTAGTTTACCTATCTTTAAACTTACACCTTCTTTCTTCAGCTGTGTTGAGTCTACTGGTGAGCCTGTCAAAGTTATTCTTCATTTCTGTTACTTTTGTTACTTGGTTTGTTAGCTTCAGTGTCATTCTGTTATTTCCAAATATGACAGATGTAGAAGTCAGAATACATATTTGACTACAAATCTTTTATTTCTTCTTTTGCCTCTCAATTTTTTAGTTAGCTCATTTCTACATTATCAGAACACACAATATTTACATTCCATAATTATTCTTAGTCTCCACTTTTATTTAAGTTTTAATTCATTTAGTTTTAATTTAGACTTAATTTATTAATTCAGTCAATGCTCACTACTAAACATTTGTTTCTGTGTTCCAATCATCTTTAGGTGGGATATAGTTTGTTATGTACGAATTTTTCAAAAAGACTTTAAGGAACTTCTCCTTGAGGACTATGTGTTCTTGCATTTGGCATTTTTAAAACAGTTGCTCTTTTTTCTTTATATACAAGTTACACTTTGACAATCTATAAAATGTTTGAGTCATATTTTCTTTCTTTGAGAATTTGGTAGTTATTATTACACTATTTTCTGAGATGCAATTTTGTTTAGCCTGATTTTATTTTCTTTTATAAGTTAGTTGATCTTTTTTGCCTAGATATCAAAATATTTATTTTTGAAGTCCAATAAATTTAATATTCTTCAGGGCTGATCATTTTTAATCAACTTTTTATGACTCATGATGTGCCTTTTCAATACTAGATCAAGTTTCCTTTGACATCAAAAATGCTTTCTGACATGTTTTTGTTTCTGTTCCACATTTTGCTTTCTTCTTTGTTCTCCCTGATTATGAGTATTTTAAGGCTCTATTGCCTACGTTCTGTGTCTATCATAGTTTCTTTACTCTTTCTAACATTTTTATTTTCAGTTCAATTTGACTATTTTTCATTTTTATCTTCTATGTCACTTATTGTGTTTTCTACAACATTTCTTCTCTTTTCAAGTCCTTTTAATTTTACCATGATTGTTTTAATTATTCTTTCTTTCACTTTTTCATGTGTTGTGCCAGCTAATTTCATATCCTTATGCCATTTATTCCATGGGTTTTTGCATGTTTATTTTGTATCTTGCTTTATAAAAGCAATTAACTTATTGTATTTGTTTAAAATCATGGCAAAATACGTGTTCACAATATCTATCTGTTCCATGGCAATAATTTTCTGATGAGTGCTCTTTATCAATTACTTTTTTTGCTTTTCCTTTCCGATTTTTAAAAAGAATCTCTGTATAGAATACTGGCAACAACGTTGGGAAGTGGGAACACTTGTACACTGGTGGTGGGAATGCAAATTAGTATAGCTACTATGGAGAACAGCATGGGGGTTACTCAAAAACTAAAAATAAGACTACCATATGATCCAGCAGTCTCACTGCTAGATCTATATCCAAAGAAAGGAAATCAGTGCATCAAAGGGTTATCTGTACTCCCATGTTTACTGCAGCACTTTTCACAAGAGCCAAGGTTTGCAAGCAACCTGAGTACCCATTAACAGATAAATAGATAAAGAAAATTTGGTACTTACACACAATAGAATACTATTCCATCATAAAAAAATCTGATCTTGTCATTTACAAAAATGTGGATGGAACTGGAAGGCATTACGTTAAGTGAGATAAGCCAGGCCCACAAAGACAAACTTCATAGGTTCTCATTCATTTGTGGAAGCTAAATGTTAAAACAATTGAATTCATGGAGATAGAGAGTAAAATGATGGTTATCAGAGCCTGGATAGGGTAGTGAGGAACACGGGGAAAAGTGGGGATGGTTACTGAGTACAAAAATATAGTTAGATAGAATGAATAAGATCTAGTGGTTGATAGCACAACAGGGTGACTACAGTCAAAAATAATTTATTGTACATTTTAAGATAACTACAAGAGTACAATGGGAACATTGTAACACAAAGAAATAATAAATGCTTTAGGTATTGGATATTTCATTTACCCTGATGTGATGATTACACATTGTATGCCTGTATCAAAATATCTCATGTTCCCCAGAAATATATATAGCTACTGTGTACCCATAAAACTGCAAAGTACACAATTAAAAAAGATTTTCCATATAGGTTCTGTACTAGTCCCTTTCAATTATTTATTATTAAAGTGTTTTCTTTCTTTGCTGGATTTCTGAACCAGCTCTTTGAAGGAAGTTTATGGGAAAGGTAGAGGTCAGGACCTTGTTACAGGATATCTGGGATTTTTCTTATGATCTAGGAATTTGTGAGAGAGTTTACACAGCTTTTACTATTTCCCAAACCATTGAGATAGGTGATATTCCCTTACCCCGACACCCAACACACACACACACACACACATACACACACACACACAACTCAAATACTGTTCTCTTTCCTACTGCCATAGAGAAGCACTGCTTCCTGGAAACATGGCTTGTCTATGTGACATTCCATTTGGCCATACTTACTTCTGCTTCTAGAAACAAGTAAAGCTGTAGCTCACCCCTGCCTCCAGGAAACACTGTTTTTGTCCTTCAAGATATTCATATCAATTTTATAAAGTGTACAATTTTCAGTTTTTTTCTAACACCTATAGCAATTGGGTCCTATCACCAGTTCATTCTCTCACTGTGCTACCATCTGTCAGTATCCTCCCTTGTGACATTGGGTTTCATTTACCTTGTTGCCTGCAGATGACTTTTTGGCAGACACGAAGGACATGCTGATTTTATGTCAACCTACATAAATTTTAACTTTCTTGGATTATAACTTTCTTGAAGCACTCTGTAAAAAATGGCAGTCCAAAAAGATAAAGATAAAAGGGAAGCATAGTTAACAGGCCTATTTGTTGTGTGCCAGCTACTCTGCTAGTACAGGAAATAAAACATTGTGCTAGATAGACATTGTCTCTTATATTCTAGTTATAGAGATCAAAAGAAAAAGAGTAAGAAGATCTAAATAAAATAGTTGAAATTTATAGTAAGTGGACTGAAGAAAAGAATATGCCTGCAGGGCACAGTGGCTCATGCCTGTAATCCCAGCATTTTGGGATGCCGAGGTGGGCAGATCACGAAGTCAAGAGATCGAGGCCATCCTGGCCAACATGGTGAAACACCATCTCTACTAAAAATACAAAAATTAGCTGGGCATGGTGGTATGTGCCTGTAGTCCCAGCTACTCGGGAGGCTGAGGCGGGAAAATTGTTTGAACCTGGGAGGCAGAGGTTGCAGTGAGCCGAGATTGCACCACTGGACTCTATCCTGGTGACAGAGTGAGACTCCATCTCAAAAAAAAAAAAAAAAAGAATATGCCAATCACGTGTTAGATCTGACAGCTACTGGTGTCAGGTTCAGGTTAGATTGGCCTTTGTTTTTACTTTAAAAATTTAGCCACAAATGGTTTTTAAAACTTCAAGCAGCATCTTTCTTTATTTGGCAAACTTGGAAATGTAGGTTCTATCCATTTGCCAGGGCTGGCTTTGTGGCTAACCAGAGATTTATGAGAAGGTTTGAGTAGCTCAGTTTCTTTTCCATGGAATGCCACAAAGTGAATGTTATCTTTCTCTTCATGAGAACTTATTTCTTAGTTAAAAAATTAAAACACAATGTTTCTTATTGGATAAAAATACATATCTTTGACTTACTAAAAAGAAAAGTTAGCAAGTCTTAAAATAAAAAACTAGACATGTCCCTGATCTTAGTGAGCCAATGTTAAATACCTTTCTTTTCTTCTTTGGGCACTGGAAATTTTAGCTAGAGTTTAATTGTGTCTAAGGCATCATGCCCGTTCCTGATATAGATTAGAGCAATGAATATAATAATCTGTAGGTTAGGCCAGCAACCTTATGCCAAAAGATGTTTCTATGTTAGGAAAAAATTTAGAAAAATCAGTCAAAGGCATTTGAAGAAAACAATGTAATGTGTTAAAGAATGCAAAGATGAAAATTCTAAGTTAATGGAGAATATGAGTGCTTTCTTTTATTCAATTAACAAAGAAGTTTTGTAAATTTATTTTCACCTATGATCTTTTACAAAGGATATGTTACAGCCTCTTACTAGTTCTCAGAAAGAATTTATAGAACACTAGAATATCTGTTTCCGTCTATTTTCTACTGAAGTTTGTTTATCTTGCAAAAAAGTACAGATAATAATAGAAAATATCTTACACGGCATACTTTTGCTTACCCTCTTTCAGCAAAGCAATTTTTTCTTTTCTTTTTTGTTTTTTGTTTTTGTTTCTAGAGAGACGAGAATCTCACTATGTTTCCCAGATTGGTCTGGAACTCCTGGGCTCAAGAAATCTTCCCTCTTCAGCCTCCCCAAATGCTAGGATTTCACGCATGAGCCACTGCGCCCAGCAAGAAAACAAATTTATTTTCATTTTACTGGCACAGGGTAACTATTTAAATTTCTTGGACTATAACTTTCTTGAAGCACTCTATGAAAATGGTCAAAGAGTTATCCATACAGAGCACTAAAGAGTGAGTATTGCAGTGGGTTATAAAAACTAGTTAGGGGATTCCAAAGAATCAGGCTATATTCTATTACTTGTATTATTCTTTTAACCTTCTGTCTTGCAGACTCCTTTATTTATGAACTGACATGATAAACTAAGACACTTTTAATCTAGTTTCACACTGTGAATAGCCAATCATATCTTGAGGTCCAAAGTGTAACTTCCTAAACTGAAAATATTGAGGTGCTGTAACTATACTCTGATGATCTTGAAACTATTCATTTGTTTTTCTCTCATATGCTTAGAGAAATGTAGAATATATTTAATGTAAAACATTTATGATTTATTTTTCATTAGATTAGATAGTATAAATCTGCCTTAGCATCATGAAAATCCAATCTAGTATTTTTCTTTTTCCCTGGAATATTTATTCGTGTTTAAACAACATAACAAGGACGTGGTGACGCTTTTAATGCTGC
This sequence comes from Colobus angolensis palliatus, assembly GCF_000951035.1. Classification (NCBI taxonomy): domain Eukaryota; kingdom Metazoa; phylum Chordata; class Mammalia; order Primates; family Cercopithecidae; genus Colobus; species Colobus angolensis. Next base: position 2,774,239 of record NW_012116577.1, on the reverse strand, counting down.
TATATTACATTCAAACCTCGCTCTATGTTAGTGCTGAAAACCAATAAATGGCTCCTGGTGGCTCTTGGAAGCTGAAAAACCATGTAAGATAAAATATGACTGGAATAGTCTTAACCTGTAGGCCTTGATGGCAAGGAAACAACGATTTTAGTGTCATGAATCTCAGGGAATTTTGCAGTTTTAGTTAGTTTTGCCTCACAGAACTCTAACTAAATTCAGTTAAGAAGGAACAAAAAGGAAAATGGCATATACCATTTCATGTGGATATATAAACACACAGAGTCTCTGGCCTCAAGATTCATTATGTAACTATTTTTCATTATAACCTACACTGTTTGATCTGATCACAAAATCATCTCAAAGGGGTAAAAGGGAACTTTTTCTCTTAGCTGTGGCATGAAGACATTTTTAAAACATTGATCCTCTCTTTCCAATTTCCATTTGAGGATCTAGGCTCTCTGAACTTGTCTCTTCAGAGAACAGTACAATATGAAGTAGAAGGAAAAACAGAGTCTTCCTCGCTTTGGTTTTTAAAATCTAAAGTCTTAGGGGAAAAAGAATAATCCTGGCAAAGAAAAAAAAAAGGCAGATTAGGAGCCTATTCCACAAGAGAGTTGAGCCTTGCTCCACCCATTTTATGGGGCTAGAGTCCCTAAAAGATGGCAGGATCCTCGAGAGGTTTTGGAGAGACTGGATGAGAAACCGTCTCTCGGTTCCTGGTATAGAGCTTGGCTTTATACCAGATGGGAAGATGGCAGAAATTTGACGTGCCTGGGAGCAGAGGGCATGAACTACCTCTCTCCCGTAGTAGAGTCCTGATGAGAATGGAAGGGCTGCACATTGAATCCAGGCCCACGGAGCCAAAGGCAGACCTAGACTCCCGTGCTTCAACCTTGACAGAAGCTGCAGAATAATTGTTGTCTCTTAAGTGTGATGAGAAGGAAACAAAAAGAGTTGCCACACCTGAAGGAGTCACGTGGACAGGATGAGTGGTATCTCCTTACAACCTGAGTGGACTGATGACTCAGAACTAGATAACTGTGCAGACAGATGACTGAAGATCTTGTGCCTCCCCACAGGACCGTGGCACCACTCAAGCCCTCCATTTAGACACAGGTCTCGAGAAATTCCTAGGTCTCCAACTGACTGTGGTTAAGTTTGGGCCACCTAGTGTATTGAGGACTCAAAATAGAAATAGCTGGAAAGGAAGAAAGTATGACACATTAGGCCGGTTGGTCTATCTCTTTCCCAGGGACTAGCTCTGCAATTTGGGGGCTATAGTCAGACCACAAAATACTCACTCCCTTACATGTTTCCCTCAGGGCAATGGATGCCCAAATGCCTCATGTTTATATGATTCTTTTCTGCATCATCAGCCCATATGCTCTACTGACCCCTGGACATTTTCACTTGGATGTCTCAAAAGTACCTTATAGTCAAAATATTCAAAATCAGTTCTCTTCAGTGTGTGGTCTCATGAGTGAGACCCTTTGTAACCATGATACTAGTGACAAAGTCAGCAACCTGCCCTGGTCTTCAATAGCCTCCTTTCTGTCACCACCCATCTTCAATCTATCACTTCTCTCCATTTCTACAAACTATCACGTAAGCCCAAGCTACCATCACCCCTCCCTCTGATGGAGTCTACCTGCATTCACTCTGTGCTTCTTAGTCATTCTCTACACTGCAACCTGCATGATTTTCAAAATGAAACTCTGAGCACGTTGTTCCTCACAATTCACCCCCAATACCTCACTCAGATTCCATTATGCCAAATAATTAGCAAGGTGACAAAAGCTCTGTGTGAGCTGTCTGCCATGTCTTTGCTCAGCCTCACCTTGAGCCATGTTCCTCTCACTTGCTGCACCCCAGGCACACTGGCCTCCTTTCCCTTCCATAAACAAGAAAGGCTCCTGCTCCTCAGGGCTCCTATCCATTCATTCCCCCAGGAGTACTGTTCCTCCCATCCTCAGCAGGCAATTCCTACTCATATCTGACATCTCAACTCATTCTCGCTGACCCTGCATGTCAGTTAAGTCCCCCATCAGTGGTCTCCAAGCACTAAGTGTCTCTCCTTCACAGCAATGATCACACCTGCATTGTTCATTTATTTGTAATTATTTTGTTACTCTTCGCTTTCCCCATTAGACTGTCAACCAAATGAGCGGCAAGACAATTCTGGACCCTCATTTCATCCACAGTGACCCAGGCACCCAAATTATTGAATGCCTTTAGAATTCTTCTCAAGTGAGTCTCTGTGAACAGCCATAATAATGGTTGGTACTCTTTGAGGACTCTCTCAAGGTCAGTATTATTTGAAGCATTCATTCTATGTGTTAGCTCTCAGAACATCACGTGAGGTAGGCAGTGTTATTGTCATCTCTGCTTTTGGGGTGGGGAACAGGCACAAGCTTCCCATAGCAGGCAAGGAGCTCTGAGATCATGCTAGTCCCCAACATTCCTCACTGCTTCAGAATATGTGTTCCACGCAAGACAGGCAGCTGACAATGCCCTGTTTCATAATAAGTTATGAATTTCATCTATATCAAATTATATTAATTATAAGACCATAGGAAACTTGCACACATTAAATTCTCATAGAATTTATATGCATTCACCATCTATTTAATTAACACATTTGAGCACTTACCAAGTACAGGTTATGTGCTAGAAATTAAAACACAGGAAGGAGAATGAGATGGTCCCTCATTGAGACAGATGGTGAGGGAGAGATAGATGAAGACAGAAATAAATCACTCAATACAGTTTGATGGATCCAATATGATTTGGCTCTGTGTCCCCACCCAAATCTCACCCCGAATTGTCATCCCCACAAGTCGAGTGAGGGACCCGGTGGGAGGTGATTAGATCATGGGAGTGGTTTTCCCCACGCCGTTCTCGTGTTAGTGAGGGAGTTCTCATGAGATCTGATGTTTTAAAAGTTTCCCCTGCACTCTCTCCCTCCTGCCACCATATAAAAAGATGCTTCTGCTTCACCTTCTGCCATGATTGTAAGTTTCCTGAGGCCTCCTCAGCCATGTGGAACTGTGAGTCAATTTAACCTCTTTTGTATATATATTACCCAGTCTCAGGTAGTATCTTCATAGCAGTGTGAAAACAGACTAATATAAGAGCCATTATGGAGATGTCTACAAAGTGCTTGGGAGAGGGAAGGAGGGGGAACCAACAATCAGGTTTTCCTAGTAGGTGAGGGTAGTCAAGAAAATCATCTGTTACCTCTTGGTTTCCCTATATGAAAAATGACTAATGGAATCCTGTGAAGAATTTCCAATACCCCTTATGTCCTCTGAATTTTTCATAGCCCCGGTATTTGTTTGCTAGGGCTGCCATAACAAAATGCCATCAAGAGAGTGGCTCAAGAAACAAAAATTCATTGTCTCATGGATGTAGAGGTGGGAAGTCAGAACTCCCAAGGGCAGGGTTGGTTCCTTCTCTGGGCTGTGAGAGGGACCATCGCATGCTTCTCTCCTAGCTTCTGGTGGTTGCTGGCAGACTTTGGTGTTCCTTGACTTACAGATTCAACACCCAGACTCTGCCTTTATGTTCACATGGCACCCTTCCTGTGTGAGAGTCTGCTTCTCTCTGTCCAAATTTCTGTTTTTTATAAGGACACTAGTCATACTGCATTAGGGCCCACCCAAATGACTTCATCTTAACTTCACAATAATATCTGCAACAACCTTATTTCCAAATGTCACATTCTGAGGAAGTGGGTGTTAAAATTTCAACATGAATTTTGGAATGGGGAACATGATTTAATGCATAACAGCTCTTTTCATCTCCCAGCAAACTAGGTAACATTTATTTTTAATGTTTATTATTAAATTTATTATATTTATCATTATAAATGATAAATGCTTAAATTTATAATATGTAAATTATTTAATTGATAGCTAATTAATATTGATATTTATTTTAATAAATAGTAATTTAACTATTTTTATTTATTTTTGCTTATTGTTACTGTTTTTTGCTTATTTTTTGTTCCTTTGGTTTTTGACCCTGACTATAATGTAAGCTCCTTGGGGGAAAGAATGTATTATTATTTGTTCACTGATGTATCCTGCACACCTACAACAGCACTTGGCTAATCAGAGGCAAAGAGCAGATTTTTTTTTTTTTTGAGGTAGAGTTTCACTGTGTCACCCAGGCTAACATACAATAGCCTGTGTGGTCACGGCTCGCTGCAGCCTTAAACTCCTCTGCTCAACTGATCCTCCCACCTCAGCCTCTCCAGTAGCTAGGACTACAGGCATGTGCCACCACACCCAACTTATTTTATTTTATTTTATTTTAGGCTCATGTATTTATTAATATAATAAATTGTAGTCTCCACACAATTTTACAAGGGGCTGAATGAGAGATGAAGTTCATTTTATCAATTCTTTATTTTTCTTTTTATTATTTATTTATTTACTTATTTTGGTTCAGACTCTCACTCTGTTGTCCAAGCTGGAGTGCAGTGTTTATTTTATAGAGATGGGCTCTTGCTATGTTGCCTAGGCCAGTCTCAAACTCCTGGCTTCTAGTGACCCTCCTACCCAGTCCTCCCAAAGTGCTGTAATTTCAGGCACGAGCCATTGTGCCCAGCCAGTAAATATTTTTTAAGTGAATGAATGAATCAACAAGAAAGAAACAAGTAGAATGGAAAGGGTTTGTTTGTCTGCCTCCTACCCTTATTGTACTTCTGGGTTGCAAAGAAATGCTGCGACTAGATATAAACTATGCAAACAGATGATAAACAAAAATAAATAAAATGGTTCAGGGTAGGGTGGATGTCTGTGTTGGGAAAGATGAGAAGACAAAAAGAATGACAATTTATAGCCTTAATTTTTCCTCTTCTCATTCTTAGAGGTTCTCCCCCAACACTCCCATCTGAATTTTTGAGAATTAAGAGATGCTTCCCAGTCTCTAATCTCGTGGCTTTGAATCCTGCTAGGTGGTCCATTTACTCCCAATCTTCTCCTATGAGCAGCTGACCTCTTTGGATTTTACATTTAAAGTATCCAAGTCCAGAATTTCACTTTCCAGGCTGAAACAAAACCTTCCTATGATATATCTGGTATAGAATTGCAGACAAAGACAACTAGATGGATTTTTTTTTAAATGCCACCCACAGAAAAGCATTTTTGAGGAAAACTCTTCAAAGAATCAAAACCATCATTCTCTACCCTCTTCGAGTTTGTCTCTGTGCAGTGGTCACATTGTATCGCATAAAGGTTTCTTTACTCGTGTGATAGATCATCTCTTCTAAAACTCATTCTTCAGCAGTATAACATGAATGGGATTGAAAGTCTTTGTACAGAATCGTATTTTGTGGGTTTGTGTGGTTGGTGAGTGTCCATCAAAAACCATTTTTAAAATAAGCCACATCTGCATTTTTCCCCCTATGCTAGGAAATGACCAGGACTGTACTCTTCTCTGGTGACCACTATCGGGACAAAGTCACACAATGTTTCTCTCCCTGCCACATAGGTGCTGCTTTTGTCGACTGCAGCCCTGATTCTCATATTTGCTCCCTTGCATTTTTCAGAGATAAATAGGTAATCTCTTTCTTAGATTGTTTTTATCTCTCTGACCCTCATTTCCTCCTCTTTTCAATCCATTCATAAACCCAAAACCTGCTTCAACATACTTCTATTAAAGTATCAATAAAAGCAGGAGGGAGGCTGCCCCCATGTCAGCAGCTTGTGGGAGCCTCAAGCTCTCAGGCTGCATGGTCCTCAACCAGGGTATAACCTAGCAGGGTTTTGGGAGGCGCTGCCTGCTACCTCCCCTGGGGCCAACAGATGACAAAGTCTCCATCCATCATTGCAAGGTCTCAGGTCTGAAGTCCACTGCAGTCAGCCTTCCCTGGTGGTGAGCTGTGGTCAGAACCTACCCACTACTCCTCTGAGTGGCTCCACTCTTGTGCCTATTTCCCTCTCCTGGTCATCAAGCCTCGCCCAGGTGAGTGACCTGCCCACAAGGGACATTCTGCTTGAGAACCTTTTAAAAAGTCAGGTTTATTATGGCATAACTTAAACAATAAAGTACAGTTGGATGGGTTTTGATAAATGTGTATAGCCCTGAAACCAGTACCACAATTTAGATACAATATTTTTATCGCCTTAGAAAGTCCCATCAGGCCCCTTAGAACTCAATTCCCTTCTCCACCCTCAGCCATATACAGTAGGTAATGAATATTTGATTAGCAAATATTTAGTCACCTATTAGACAAAACGAGTTCTAATGTGCACTAACAAGAACTCAGTCCAAATGCCACAGGAACAAAGAAACCAGCATTTAACCTACCAAACACAAAATACATCAGGGAAAAAACAGGACAAAAAAAGCAAGAGGGAAACAAATGTTTTACTAAAATAATTGCATTTTGCAAAACCATAAACTCCTAAGTCTTCTGAAAATGTCTGGAAACTCCCATCAGAATATCTATAGAAGAGCCTCTCTCTTCATTTCACTCTAATTGTAAACATTTTTTCCCAAATGTTTTACAATAAAACAATAAAAATTTTACATTAAAAATTAAAAACATTTATTGATTTGTTTGATAATTACTAGTATACTCAGTCTTTAATTTACAAATGGGTTGTGATTTGAAAATTTATTAGTAAATTAAATGCTTCTTAATTTTTTTCATAACTATGTTGTCAAAAATTAGTACACAAGTGTTATATAAGAGTATTCTAATATTTGTTAGTTGCCTGAATTCTAGATTCCAGAACCTGGGAACCAAGGAATGCAGAATCAAGGTACATATATGATAAATTTTTAGGAAATAACAGGACTTGACATTGATCAGAATATAAAAGTGACCTCTATGGAAGAATAAAATAACTACTCCTATGATTTAGACTTGGATAACTAGGTGGATGGCAATGTTACCAATTGAGAGATAGAAAACACAGAATGAGGTGTGGAACTGGCTGAGAGGATAGCAAGTTACATTTGACATTTGTCACTACATGGGACTTTTAGGTACAGAAGTCTAGTTGGAGTTGGATATAGAATCTGAAGTTTGGGGAAGATGTCATCTGCATAGAGGCGATTGTTGAAACCACAAGACTAGATGAGATTTCCTAAAAGAGTATATGGTATGAAAAATGCAGTTGACCAAAACGCTGAGGAAACCTAAATATACAATATATGGTTCCATAAAGAGCGAGAAAAAAATCAAAAAGACTTTTTGGAATATCACTACATTATTCTCCAAAAAATTAAAGCATGCAAAGTAAATCTGAGTTAAGTGTCACATACACCTGAATCTCAAAGAGGTTATGGAACAAAAGTGTCAAGCTTTAATAAATTTCCACTGGCCACTACAGTCTGCCAATCTACCATGTGCATCACAATCACCTGAGAAGCTTTTTAAAGATAAAAATTCTAAGCCTGCTCTTGCATATTTTGATTTAGGAGGTATTTCATAAGACTCAAAACTCAGCATTTGTAAAAAATTCCAAATCAGACATTGTGCCAGCTTTGGAAACTTCTTCTTCATAAAACTTTCACTCCGCACTGCCTCAAGTTGCACACAATGTTTTTTTCTCTTACAGAAGAAAATAAGTCTGGATGTATTTATTGAACGTGGGAATGCATAGCTAATGACAGAAAGTACCTTCCATTTTCCTACTAGCACAAACCTTTGTGACTAAGAGAAACGTATAATTGCCAAGCTAAGAAACACCTGTAAATAAAAGAGATAGTTATTATAAAAATAAGCACCTGTACAGTGTTTATTTTATTGAAAAGATAATAGTTTAGAGGAAGGTCCAAGCTATAATAAAATTAATTATTGTTCTGCAAACCACCCTAAAGAAGGGTTTCCAATGAAAGGAATTCATTGTCACTATTCAGATATGCACATGACTGCCCGTATGTCAACTGCTATGGCTACTTTTTGACCTGCAACATTTGATATTTGGATGGTTTCACACAATTTTTGCCATCCAGTATTCCACAGAATGCTGATTTTCCTCAATATGTTACTAAGTGGTACACTAAGTAAATATTTGTCACATAATTTTAAAAATTGCTAATTACTTTAAATCCTTTTGGAGTTTCACAAAGAATATTAGCAATATTAAAGACCTTGAAAAGTCATACAATCAAGACCCAGTTAATTTTGTTCATTCTATTTTTTTGTGCCATGGTTTGAATGTGTCCTTCAAAAGTTCATGTACTGGAAGTTTTCCCTATTGCATTGGGAAGTGGGGCCTAATAAGAGATGATTGGGTCATGAGGGCAGAACCCTCATCGATTAACATCATTATTGCACGAGCAGCTTAGTTATTTCCAGAGTGGGTTGTTATAAAGCAAGTACAGCCCCTGGTGCCTCCTTCTCTGTATTGTGTGCTCACTTCTGCTTCTGCCCTTTGCTATGGAATAATGCAGCACAAGGTCCTCACCAGACACCAACACCATGCTCTTGGACTTTCCAGTTTCCATAACTGTAAGAAATAAATCTCTTTTATCCATAAAATACTCAGCCTGTGGTATTCTGTTAAAGCAACATAAAACAGACTAAGATATTTCAAAAATTTCTTATGACCACATTTTGCTTTTTACATGAAACACAGTGTTAGAAATGTTGCTCCATACGATATCATGAAAAAATGTTAAATTCCAATGAGATCAAGAAAAAGAGTAACTGGTGCTCGTTTGTTGAATATGAAATGAACAGAGCCTTAATATAATTCAGAATAATAGCATTTGACTATAAATCTTGATAGTGCACAGTTTCTAGGCTAAGATAGAGTATCTAAGCATGTTAGTAGTGTAAATAACAATTCAAAGGAAATGTTTTAGAAATATAAGGCAGCCTACTGACTTCAAATCTTTTAGAAATATTCATCTCTCTAAACTTATTAGTCTAATTAAGAATATTACTTCCTATTTATTGAAGTAATTCCTAGGAGCTTTTTCTTACTAATGCTATTCAATATCCAACCTACTTTCCTGGTTGCATTCCCCCAAACCCCAATCACTACTCCAGACTCCACAGCACTATTCAAACACAAAATTAATTTTCAAAATCTTCACACCCTTGCTCACACTGTCACATTGGCCTAGAATTTCTTCATGATTCCTATTGCAAAACTCCACTCAAGTACATGTTTTCTGTGATCTCCTCCACAAACCACTAATAGGTTTGGATATATTTATTGAACCTGACCCTTATCCCATTGTATCAGGTTTGTATAAATTTATCTCCCCTCCAAAGTTGTGAATCCCAAGAGAAAAATAACTAAGTCACATTTACTTGAGTAACATGTAAGAAGTATGCTTTTAATATATTTTTACTCTAATTAAATGTAGAATATTCTATAATTCCTTCTTTTTCCTAATTAAAATTAATATCCTCCATTGGTCTGAATTAAAGAAATTTAGTAGAAGGCATAAAACAAATTCTAACCCCAACAAAATTCTTCCCTTAAAATTTGGGCCCACTTGGAGATCTAATTTATAATAGTTTGTTGAATGCTGGCAAAAAAAAGTATTGAGGAGGCTCACCATGTAAATCCTTTAGACACAGTGAGGTTAATTAGGGATGCAGAAGCTTTGGACCAGCAATAAAACATTTTGTCCTGATGCAAAACCTAAAATTTGACAATATAAGTATATTAGTCTGTTCTCACACTGCTAATAAAGACATACCCAAAACTGAGTAATTTAGAAAGAAAAGAGGTTTAATTGACTCATAGTTTAGCATGGCTGTGGGGGCCTCACAATCATAGCAGACAGTGAATAGGGGCAAAGTAACCTCTCACATTGTGGCAGGCAAGAGCACATGTGCAGGGGAACTGCCCTTTATAAAACCATCAAATGTCATGAGACTTATTCACTCATGAGAACAGTACATCCACTATGATTCAATTACCTCCCACTGGGTCCCTCCCATGATGCATGGGGACTATGGGAGCTAAAATTCAAGATGAGACTTGGGTGGGGACACAGCCAAACCATATATTTCTGCTCTGGCCCCTCCCAAGTCTTACATCTTCACATTTAAAAACCAATCATGACTTCCCAACAGTCCCCCAAAGTCTTAATTTATTTCAGCATTAACTCAAAAGTCCACAGTCCAAAGTCTCATCTGAAACAAGGCAAGTTCCTTCTGCCTAGGAACCTGTAAAATCAAAAGCAAATTAGTTATTTCCCAGATACAATGGAGGTACAGGCATTGGGTAAACACAGTCATTCCAAATGGGAGAAATTGGCCAAAATGAAGGGGCTATAGGCCCCATGCAAGTCTGAAATCCAGCAGGGCAGTCAAATCTTAAAGCTCCAAAATGATCTTCTTTGACTCTATGTCTCACCTCCAGGTCATGCTGAATTAAGAGGTGGGTTCCCGTGATCTTGGGCAGCTCCACTTCTGTGGCTTTGTAGGGTATAACCTCCCCGTGGCTGCTTTCGTGGGCTGACATTGAGGGCCTGTGGGTTTTCCAGGCACACAGTGGACCTACCATTCTGAGGTCTGGAGAATGGTTGCCCTCTTCTCATAGCTTCACTAGGCAATGCCTCAGTGGGAATTCTGTGCAGAGGCTTCAACCCCACATTTCCCTTTCACACTGCCCTAGCAGAAGGTCTCCATGAGGACCCTGCCCCTGCATCACACTTCTGCCTGGACATCCAGGCATTTCCATATATCCTCTGAAATCTAGGCAGAGGTTCCCAAACCTCAATTCTTGACTTCTGTGCACCTGAAGGCCCAACACCTCATGTAAGCTGCCAAGACTTGGGGCTTGCACCCTCTGAAACCATGTTCTGAGCTGTACCTTGGCCCCTTTTAGCCACAGTTGGAGTGGCTGGGATGCAGGTCACCAGGCTGCACAGAGGAGGGGGGCCCTGGGCCTAGCACATGAAACCATTATTTCCTCCTAGGCCTCTGGGCCTGTGATGGGAGGGGCCGCTGTGAAGGTAACTGACATGCCCTGGAGACATTTTCCCCATCCCATCGTCTTGCCAATTAACATTTGGCTCCTCATTAGTTATCAAATTTCTGGAGCCAGCTTGAATTTCTCCACAGAAAATGGGTTTTTCTTTTCTATTGAATCATCAGGCTGCAAATTTTTCAAACTTTTATGCTCTGCTTCTCTTTTAAACTTAAGTTCCAATTCCAACCATATCTTTGTGAATACATAAAACTGAATGCTTTTAACAGTGCCCAAGTCACCTCTTGAGCACTTTGCTGCTTAGAAATTTCTTCTGCCAGATGCCCTAAATCATCTCTCTCAAGTTCAAAGTTCCACAGATCACTAGGGCAGGGGCAAAATACTGCCAGGCTCTTTGCTAAAGCATAGCAAGAGTCGCTTTTACTCCAGGTCTGAACAAGTTTCTCATCTCCATCTTAGACCACTTCTGCCTGGACTTTATTGTCCATATCACTATCAGCATTTTGGTCAAAGCCATTCAACAAATCTCTAGAAGTTCTTAACTTTCCCATGTCTTCCTATCTTCTGAGCCCTCCAAGTTTCTAGGGAGTTCCAAACTTTCCCACTTTTCCCGTCTTCTTCCAAGCCCTCTAAAGTGCTCCACCCTCTGCCTGTAAACATTTTGGGGCATCCTTATAGCAACACCCCATTCTATCAGTACCAATTTACTGTATTAATCAGTTCTCATGCTGCTAATAAAGACATACCTGAGACTGGGTAATTTATAAAGGAAAGAGGTTTAATTGACCCACAGTTCCACATGGCTAGGGAGGCCTCACAATCATGGCAGAAGGCTAATGAGGAGCAAAGTCACATCATGGCAGCAGACAAGAGCGTGTGTGCAGGGGAACTGCCCTTTATAAAACTATCAGATCTTATGAGACTTATTCACTATCATGAGAACAGCACAAGAAAAACCTACCTCCATGATTCAATTACCTCCCACCAGGTTTCTCCCATGACATGTGGGGATTATGGGAACTACAATTCAAGATGACATTTGGGTAGGGATGCAGCCAAACCATATCAATAATTAACACCAGCAACAACAGAATAGAAGTACCAAGCATTACCCTAAGGGCTTTACATGTATTTATTCATATAATCTTCTTAGTTACTCCATAAGGTAGTCAATATTATTATCTTTCCCACTTTAAAAAGAGGAAACTGAGGCCCAAGAAGGTTAAGTAACTTGTCTAATATTACACTTCATATGAATAGTAGAACCAGGATTCATCTTCTAGATTCATCTTGATGGGAAAAATAGAACCACTAAATGCCATAGGTATAGGGTTTCCAGAACTAAAATACCTATGTTTATAGTTCAGTTCTAATAGTTTTGTGGTCTTGGATAAGATATTTTCTTTTTTCTGTTTGTGTTTTAATTGTTAAAAATACCATATGACAGTTTTTAGAGTCGAGTGAGTTCTTTGCTGAGATCATCTGGTTGTCTCAGGTTCTAGCTGCTACTAAGAGTTCCCTTATCCAGATTTTTAGGGTTTTTCCTGAGAATAAAGTATTTTTCTGTGGGAGGTCCATTCTACCTCAATAGTCCATGCACTGTCAGTTCCTGGAGGTTGCTTTTGGATTAAGAAATTTCAGTATCTTACGTGCAAGGCTTGACTTTTTTTTTGCAATACAACTCCCTTAACTGTAGTAAGCTGCTGGTTTATCTTATTTTGGGGACAATATCCATGACAGAGGGTTTGCCATCCATACTCTGAATCTGTAGTTGAAGCAGGGCCCCACACTGTTGGCTTCTTTGAAACATAAATGAATACTCTGCTCTTTCTGCTAGCTTTGAACTTTATACAATTGGCCTCAGGATTATATAATAGGGTGGGGTGGTAGTGAAGCCAGTCAATATGTTCTAGAATGCCATGCCTATCCCCAGGCTATATTCTGGCCCATGTGCTGGTCATTGAGAAACATTGAGTCTTTTGACAGGCAGTGAATTTGCAGCAGATGATTTTTGAAAGAAAATTTGTGCTTCCTAATTCTTTTGGTTTCCGCCAAATATCTTCGTTACCATTGCCAAAGTTCCCTCATTTTGTTTAACAATGCACTTAGCTTTTTAGCTAGATTTTTAGCTGCAGCAAATTTGGTGGTTGCAATACAGCAAGGCTCTGATCATCTCGTACTTTGTAACTTCTAACATCTTGCTTCAGCTAGAAAATGGCTTTTCTTCACAAGATTCCACACTTATTCCTCACGCTTATAATCCCAGCACTTTAGTAGGCCGAGGCGGGCGGATCATGAGGTCAGGAGATCGAGACTGTCCTGGCTAACATGGTGAAACCCCATCTCTACTAAAAATACAAAAAAATTAGCTGGGTGCAGTGGCGGGCACCTGTAGTCCCAGCTACTTGGGAGGCTGAGGCAGGAGAATGGCGTGAACCCGGGAGGCAGAGCTTGCAGTGAGCTGAGATCCGGCCACTG
>NW_012116577.1:2758658-2760798 GCF_000951035.1 Colobus angolensis palliatus | reverse complement strand
TCCCAGCTACTTGGGAGGCTGAGGCAGGAGAATGGCGTGAACCCGGGAGGCAGAGCTTGCAGTGAGCTGAGATCCGGCCACTGCACTCCAGCCTGAGGGACAGAGTGAGACTCCATCTCAAAAAAAGAAAAAGAAAAAGAAAAAAGATTACACACTAATTCTAATATCCTTTATCTGCTTTCCAATGGGCCTACCTAAAGGCAGCTATCTCTTTTTATTGTCATTGAATGCCACATTTCTTATAGCATCTAAACGCATAAGCATTCTACTAAGTTGTCCCAAAGCCTCCTTGCTCCAGCTTCAGTGAGTATGAGGCCTGAATCCCAACAGACAAAGGAGATGGTTTAGCTGCCTGCTTTGGTACAGCACAACATCTGCAGTTTCCCATCTTAGCAGCAGAATTCCCAAGTCTCATATGAATTTCTCAAGCCTCACATGCTAGAATCTATCTTTTGCAGTATCCCAGTTCTTCCATATTTGTTTCTAATTAGTAATTTTCAATCTCAAGTAACTAACCCAAATCTAGCTAGTGCAAGAAGAAAATGAGAAATTTATTGGAGGGATATTAGGATAGTTGATAAAATCCAATGACAGAAATAGGCTTCAGGAAACACATTGGAACGAGAACTGATCTTGTCTGGTTAGCTTCATTTGTCTTGCTCTCTGCATCCCAGCTTTCTGTTTCCCAATTTGCGTTTAAAGAAAATAAGATATTTAGTGATAATTTTGTTTTGTAAGTGATAAGCCTAAGCACCTTCATTTACTCTTGCAGTTGCTGGTGAAAAAACAGTTAGACCCTGGTTGAGACACATGACTCAGTAAACCAATCAGCTATGACCAAGGGTCACAGTATACAAGTGGGACAGAAATTACGTGACTGCAGAGAGAGATTTAAGGAGTGATTCTTAGAAGACAGGTGCTGAGTAGTCAAGGTAATATGTGTCCAGTTGCTGTAGTGGTGTTGTAGCCAGTGTTACCAGAACAGGTAGAGGAATCTTACATAGATTCATCTCCATTCGACTGATCCATTCAATGGTGATATGGCTTCTTACAGTGTGTTTAGAATCATGGGAATAGGCAGACATGGTGATTCACAAATACATATTTATTTAATTAGTTTAAAAATGAACAAATTAATAGAAATCTCTATCAATTCAACAGAAGTTAATTTTAAAGCACTTCAATTAGGTGTACTAAAAAAAAAAAAAAGAAAAAACAACCTCCACTTAATTACCAAAGACGAGAAGTTCCTTAAATATTTGCTCTGGCCAGGCGTGGTGCCTCTGCCTGTTAGCCCAGCACTTTGGGAGGCGGAGGCTGGAGAATCATTTGAGGCCAAGAGTTCGAGACTACCCTAGGCAACATAGCAAGACCTTGTATCTACAAAAAAATTGTTTTTTAATTAGCCTGATGGAACATGCCTATAGTTCCAGCTATTTGGGAAGCTGAGGAGAGAGGATAGCTTAAGCTCAGAAGTTCCAGGTTACAGTAAGCTATTATCTCTCGGCACTCCAGCCTGAGTGACAGAGCCAGATCCTGTCTCAAAAAATAAGTGCTCGGAATTTTATTCTCCTCATGAACTGCAGATCTGAATATGTATTCCAATATCTGGGAAGTACATGGAAGGTATTTCTCATTATATTCAATGATGAGACAATGTACTGTTGCCTTCTTGCTCTATCTGGCTCAATCCCAATATATCTATGCAAAGGAGGATCATGCTAAGTACTGATACAATTATTGTTTCTCTAACAAAAGTAGGGAATCCTGTAATCCCAGCACTTTTGGAGTCTAAGGCAGGCAGATCACTTGAGCTGAGGAGTTCAAGACCAGTCTGGGTAACATGGCAAAACGCTATCTCTAGAAAAAAGTATATAAAAATTAGCCAGACATGGTGGCATACACCTGTGGTCCCAGCTACTTGGGAGGCTGAGGTGGGAGGATTGCTTGAGCCTGGGAGGTTGAGGCTACAGTGAACTGAGATTGTAGTGAGCCACTGCACTCCAGCCTGGGTGACAGAGTGAGACCCTGCCTCAAAAAAAGAAAGAAAGAAAAAGTAAGAGAGGAAGGGAGGAAGAGAGGGAGGGAGGGAGGAAGGGAAGGAAGGAAGGAAGGAAGGAAGGAAGGAAGGAAGGAAGGA
>NW_012116577.1:2738534-2758568 GCF_000951035.1 Colobus angolensis palliatus | reverse complement strand
AGGAAGGAAGGAAGGAAAATTAGGGAATTTCTAGATATTGTAAGCTGTGTTAACCTCCTGCTCCTTACATACTAATATCCTTTGTATAAAAGAACAGCTGTTATTTATTATCAAAAGATGTTGACAAAAATTCTCAAACCTATAAATTCAAGCATCTACCATGGTGTGCCTCATGATCCCTACCTTTCCTTCTTTCAACTTAGTTTAAAAATAGCCATGAAATTTCTTACTTGTTTTAGAAAAACATTTGGGAAGGAGATTCATCCTCAGTATCAATAGTGACATCAGGCAGTTCTCTTGTAGCTATTCAAAATGAAAATACTACTCAATCAGGCTAAAGTTTAGCTGGAACTCTGGTACCTATTTTTCAATTTGGTTCTAAGGTCCTTATGTAGTAGTGCAATGCGGCTGTACATGGGCCACCCACCATCAAGGAGAGACTCTTTAAAAGGAAAAAGGGGCAGATAAAGTTTACATAATTGTGCCTTGATTCTTTAATCATTTACTCTAAAAAACTGTTTAATTTGGAACAATTTCAAGCTTGCAGAAAAATTACACAAATGGTGCAAGAAAGACTGTTTTACCCTGAACCATTCGAGAATAAGTTGCCAGTATGCCCCATGACCCCTGAATCCTTTAGTGTGTAATTCCTACTAAACAGAACACTGTCCTATATACCCACATGTAGCATCAATATTATATAGGAAATTAACATTGATATATCACTACAACTAACCTCAAGACTCCATTCAACTTTTCCAGTTGTTCCAATAATGTCCTGTATAGAAAAAGTATCTAGTCCAGATCACATGCTTCACTGAGTTGTCATTTCTCTGTAGGAACCTTCAATCTGATACAGTTCCTCAGTCTTTCCTGGACTTTCATGACTGTGACTATATATATATATATAATATATATAGTCTCTCTCTATATATTTGGTCCCTACTTCAGGCTCCTGGCACAGAGCTTCTAAAACCCTTAGAATTTCTTGGGTTACATAGTGGTGAGAGGAATCTTTTTTGTTGTTCATAAAAGGCTCTTTCAACCATACCCGACTTTATGCTAAGGAGGCAATTCTTGGAGGATCAGGGCTGGTTACCAAAGGAACCAACCTTGTGATTAGAGGGTTGAAAATTTCAGCCTCATCCTCCAGTCTCGTGTGAGGGGAGAAAGGCTGGAGATTGAGTTCAATGACCAATGGTCAATGATTTAATCAATCATGCCAACCTAATGGAACCTCTTTAAAAAAAAAAAAAAAAAAAAGCCTGAACAATGGGATTAAGAGAGCTTGTAGGTTGAGCAAGAACATGTGTATATGCCAGGAGAGCAGCAGACCTCAGACTCCATGGGGACAGAAGCTCCCGTGCTTGAGACTTTCCTGGACCTTGTCCTAAGTATCTGTTCATCTGGCTGCTTATTTGTATCCTTTAAAATATCTTTTGTAGTAAATCAGTAATTATTAGTAAACAGTTTCCTAGGTTCTGCGAGATGTTCTAGCAAATTATTAATCTAAGGATGGAGTTGTGGCAACCTCTAATTTGTAGCCAAGTCAGACAGAATTAGTGGGTAACCTGGGAGGCCACTACTTCTAATGGCATCTGGGGAAGGGAGGACATGTCTGTGGGATTGAGCCTTTAGTCTCTGGGGTCTGTGCTAACTCTGGGTAGGGTCAGAATTCAGTTAAACTGTAGGACACTCAGGCTGGGCACAGTGGCTGGCTCATGCTATAATCCCAACACTTTGGGAGGCCGAGGCGGGCAGATCACGAGGTCAGGAGGTCGAGACCATCCTGGCTAACACAGCGAAACCCCGTGTCTACTAAAAATACAAAAAATTAGCTGGGCATGGTGGCAGGCATCTGTAGTCCCAGCTACTCGGCAGGCTGAGGCAGGAGAATGGTGTGAACCTGGGAGGGGGAGCTTGCAGTGAGACAAGATCGCGCCATTGCACTCCAGCCTGGGCAACAGAGCGAGACTCCGTTTCAAAAAAAAAATTGTAGGACACTCAGAGTGTGGTGAAAATTAGAGAATTAGTTGATGTGGGGGGAAAATCATACTTTTGGTGTCAGGAATGTTGTGAGGGTAAGAAAAACATGTTTTCTTTTTTATTGACTGACATTTTTAAAGGTGACAGATCCTGTTCCATATGATGGAACATCCCCGCAGTTCAGTTCATCTGATATTCCTTCAGAAGCAGAGTCAGATCATGCTTCTTTGGCAGCAACATCATAAAAGCAATTCTGTGTTCTCACTGTGTCTGTCAGGTGGCACATGGTTTTGATTTGTCTCATGATTGATTATGTTAGATTTAATCACTTGATTAAGGAGGTTTGCAAGGCTTCTGTACTATACTCTTTTTTCTTTTTAATTAATAAGTATTTAATTAATATGTATTAATAAGTATGGCAAGTCCTGAGGAGTTAATGTCCCCAAGGGCACTTCTCAACCAATGAAGGTTGAAAGCTCATAGATACCACTGCCCACCCCCGACCCAGCTTCCTTGCTCCTTGAGTTGAACAACTCTGAGCCTGTTCCTCACTGCTTCCCAGAATTCCTCAGAAGGACTGAGCCCCAGTGACCTGCATCAGTATCTTGCTGGATAACCTAATCTTTATTATTGACTTCCTTCCCCTTTCCATAGAAATTTCCCACACTCCTACCTCTGCTTCCTGGGATGTCTTACCAATAAGGTATTTTTACTCAAATCCTTTTCTCAAGTTCTGTTTCTGGGGAGTTCAGACACATGCCAGCCCACACCATGGAAACGTTAAAGATTTCTCTGTGTTTGCAACAAATTCATTATCTGACTATTTGGCTATTATTCGGTCATTCCTTCAAGTCTTTGCTTTTCTTTATCTAAATGAGGGGTTCCTCTCCATGACACCAATTTCCCACCAAAGTGTTAAGTAAAAACAGGTGGACAGAATCAATTATTTCAGAATGTTCCCCAACCCCTTATAGCAGTGGGAAACCAGCCCAAAGTTGTGTTAGCAAAATGTTGAAACAAGGTGCGTGTATGTCATCTGGGTCAATCAGCTCATTAAAGTCAGAAGATTATACAATTGGTTTCTTATTCTTTTGTGTTTCCACAGTATGTTATGGTCAGTCCCTGAGGCTGACCAAAAGCATCTGTTTCCCATCCTCCATAGTGTAGTTCCACTGGGAATTACCATTTTTACTTCATAAAAGCAAATGCATACAGTGCATGGCATTTTCAAGAGAAGGTTGAAATAATAATAATGTACTTGGACATGCTATTCTTAACCCCCCTCAAAACCACTTAGTACAAACAACCTCTAGACCAACTCTGTCTGGGAAGAGCATATTTAGAAAGAAGGGAGACACTATAGACAGTACCACATACAAGAAAGAAAATATAACGTCTCAGCCTGATACATTGTGGGATGCTGCAGGATGTTGACTCACTTTGCGACTATAGTCCTTCCTGAGCTTAGGAAAAAACTAAATAGTCTTTTATGCACTAAGTACAGCTCAAACAAATCTCTCCTGACCCTGCATTGCTGCAGGACTAGATGTCGCCAATGTTAATATCTGTATTGGACACTCTGTGTAATTATTTTTCCAAAAGAGCAGACCAAACAATTTCTCATGTATACAAAACTCTCTGTACACACAGTACTCTCCTGTACAAGCAACAAGGATAGTTTGACAAATGAAAAGAAGCAAGAAATATTGATGAAAATTTAAAAATAAACACATAGTTTCACCCTAATAAAGAATATATTTGCAAATAACACAACCTGCTAAATCTTGCCCGCAAATAAGGTAGATCCAACCAGTCCAGCAACCTCTCCTGAGGGAACTTTGAGTTTTTATGAAGAAAGTTTCCATAGTTATAAATAAATGTTCCAAACATCCCTATAATTACTTGTTTCTCCTAAAGTATTATCTGGGCAGAAATTCATTTTACCTTAAGCATATTTTATAACTGACCAGTAATAAGGAATTTAGTCCAGGAAGGTACATTTTTACTCTGGGCAGGATAAACTGTAAACAGGCCACCTCTACCTACAATGGTGTGCATTTCCTCCAGAATTCTACCTCTCCATCAGAGACATGAGAGTCCCCTTGGCTGACTTCAGCCCTGGACTAGGTACACATAGGATCACAGATCAAATCAATGACTTCTCAGCAAAATCTGCAAGAAAAAAATCTTTCCCACTCAAACAAAAGTGGCTTCTACAAAGAAACTGGTTTGTACGAACTAATAACCAAATCCTTTCTGTCTTTCAGCTCCTTATTGCTGGCCTTGGGAAGATGTGTTTGGTTCCAATGGGGGAATCCTCAGAGGAAATGGAAGCCTGTTTTACTTGTTTGTTTTCACGGCCTTTGAATAGCCTGGATACTTCTACAGTCATGTGTGCCAGGAGTAGAGTGTGCGTCATTGGTTTCCCTGGACTTTCTGGCCCTGTCCAAACCGCCAGTTCTGTTGATTTGCCTTGGTGAAAACATCCTCTCCAACCGATAGCTTTTTCATAACATTAAAAGTGAGTATGTAAAATGATTGAATCACACTTTTAAAATCAAAGAAAAAGGCTTTTTAAGACACGATTTTCCAAGTACTTGATAAGATTTGAGGAAAAAAATTTCTGCAAACAAATTTTAAAAATCCAAACTGGAGAAAAAATGAGGTAATATAATGAATATTAAAGTCATATTTTAAGGAACGTTTTATCTAGAGTTTACCATCTTATAACAAATATTCTTGAAGCCGAAGTTAACACCTGTAATAGTGTCTTTAGGTTGGTAGACAGATTCAGACACAAAGGGCTGTTTTGCTTAAATATCGTGCCATCTAATTAGACTCTACACTTTTTAATTTAAAAAATTCTAGTTTCTTTTTAAGTTAGAATTTAAAATTTTTTTAATTAGAATAAAAAAATTCGTGTTCATGTTCCAATGAACATGAAAATTGATAAGAAAAATATATAAAAGAGCTATCATATGTAACCGCTTCCTATCATTCATTGGTT
Source organism: Colobus angolensis palliatus (assembly GCF_000951035.1). Lineage (NCBI taxonomy): Eukaryota > Metazoa > Chordata > Mammalia > Primates > Cercopithecidae > Colobus > Colobus angolensis. The sequence continues at coordinate 2,753,575 of NW_012116577.1, read as the reverse complement.
ATTTATTAAATATTTACTTGTGTCCAGAGTTGTGCCAAGTTCTAAGGAAATGTGAATGAAATATGAAAACATGATTTTAAACTTTAGTAGACTTTCTGTTAATTAGAGGAGGGGATGCAAAATAACAGTTTTGTTTTGTTCTGTTTTGACGCAAAGTCTGGCTCTGTTGCTCAGGCTGGAGGGCAGCAGCGCCATGATGGCTCACCGCCGCCTGGTCAGGTGATCCTCCCACCTCAGCCTCTGCAGTAGCTGGGACCACAGACATGCACACCACGCTCAGCTCATTTTTGTATCTTTTGTAGAGACAGGGTTTTCCTGTGTTGCCTAGGCTGGTCTTGAACTACTCAGCTCAAACAAACCACCTGGTTCAGCCTCCCAAAGCGTTGAGATTACAGGCATTAGCCACTGCGCCTGGCAAAAACAACAGTTCTGATTATATCATTTCAAAAATTTCCAGTGACCCCCTCTTCTACCCAATGATATCATTATATGGTATTTAAGGACTTCCTCCATGTACACTATCCCACAGTTCTCCTCCATACACTCTAAAGCACAGTTAGACAACAGTGGCTCATTATTCCTTGATTAGTGCCCTCACCAAACTCCATGCCTGTGTCAGGCAGTGCCTGCCAGAGTGCTCTCTCTCTCAGTATCAGAATCTTCTACCTCAGTTAAATGAATCATTATTTCTTCCTCATTCCCTTCTTGGTAGAAGTAAGTCTTCCCTCGTCTGAATTATTTTAGCTGTCTTTATTTCTCATGGTACTTTTTAAACTCAAAACACTACTATAAATGTTTGTGTATATTTCTTATTTGTTCAACTAAAATTACCTTAAGCCTTTTGTAATAGCATACTCGTCTCTATATCTCCATACATGTTGCTTAATTCGGTGCCTGATTTATAATATGTACTCAAACATGTACTAGTTGAAAGAATGCGCATTTGAAGTAATTAGGGAATAATTAAGAATAATAATTGTGTGGCACTAATTGCAGATAATAACAGAGTAAAAGGAATTTGAAGGAGAGGGTAAAATCACTTGAAAGTGGGCTATAATAGTCTAAGCAAGCTAAATGCAGGATTTAAACTTGGTTTGGATCTTTAGGGCTGATGATGCAAATTGGAGCCAGAGTGGCTAAGAACAAATAGAAGTAAGCATGTGGCTGCCAGATTAGAAGAGGAGAAGAGAGAAAACAAAAGGTAAGGATACAAGAGGAAAGTTTTGGGAATTTCCTAACGATATGGCTAGGCAGGCAACATACAGTCCATAAGATCAGACTTGATTAGCTGGAATCCCAGAAAGTAAGCTCTGCTTCCAGGCTGTTTGTAGAGAAGTAACATGTTCAAGAGCAAAAGAACGGAGTTTTGCGTTTAAAAAGGGCTGGATCAGATATCAGTTTCACTATCATTTTTGTTAAGCATGGGATTCACTAATCCTGCATTTTCTCATCAATAAAATGAGAGTTATAACTCCCACCCAATTGGTTTGTCATGGGGGTTAAGTAAGATACTATGTGGGAAGTTCTTGACACATAGACCTCAGTAAATGATGACCATCGTTAATGTTTGCTATGGGCTCCAATTTGAACACTGGTTAGGTATGTTGTCTCCAGTCCATTAGCAGTCAGATGGTCTTTGGGGCTTGTTCTATTCCTGATTAGTGCAGAAAATGCCTTTCTCAAATTAAGATGGAGATCCTAATAGAAATGATCATGATGATGATGGTGACAATGACAATTATAACAGAACTTATAGTAGCTAATATTTATTGAGTGCTTATTATGTGATAGGAACCATGTTAGTTGTCTCAAAAGAATTACAGCATTTAATCCCAACAAAAATGTATATTGTAAATGAAACAACTGGGACTGATTTTTTAGTGTTGTAGCAGGGGTCCTTTGGAGCAAAATGTGTCTAGATCCCAGGAATCCCAGTCACTAGAAATACAGTGGAAGCCAAAACAGGGAGCCCAGGCGCAGGGAAAAGGCCCCTAGATGAAGAGGCTTACCCCACCACGGAATCCAAGAGAGTAGTCAAGAGGTAGGAATCTCAGATCTGACCAAGGAGGGGCTCTCTACCAGGGACTCTGATCCAGGAAGCAGGCCGGGGTACAGGGGATCCCAGGCAGCAGGCACTGCTTTAGGCAGGTGGTGGCACTGCAATTCTAAGCAGGAGCCTTCTCAGCAACAGGAGATTACAGGAAGCAAGATACAGCCTCCCTGGGGAAAGAGTTTAGCAAGAGCTAAGCATGATAAGGACACCATCTCATGAACTAGGGCAAGAATGGCAAAAATCTGTGTCTCTTGTACAATTTGAGCAAGCAAATGCCCCCTGGAAGCCTGTGTTTGAGACCCGATCTAGGCCTAACAAGGAAGAATATTGTGATTGATTGGTGAATTCTGCCTCTAGCGCTAGGGAAAAAAGTGACAATATACTACTTGTGAATCTGGGGCGTCCTAAAACAACCTGGAAGACTTGAAGAAAAAGGGAGAGAGATTGGTTTAAAAGGGGATGATTGTAAAGGGAATATGCAAAGCTTTTAAGGGGTGCAGGGAAGGAGAAAAGGTAATTTTCAGTCTGTCAATTCTGCTGAAGACTGAACAGAAGGAGCATTCCTGTGACAATTCTGTATACCCCTTTCCCCAAGCTGTGGCCTTCTTAAGTACTGACTATAGTGTCCTGGTGTCCCAGCTGCCCATGTGCTCCCAAAGTAAAGGCTTGGGATTCAATGCCCCATGTTTCCAATTTGCTCTTTTTAAAGACTCATGAGTTTCTCAGAAAAATTCAATATGTATCTCAGAAGAAATCACATTGAGAAACAAAATGTAGAAGTGGGCAAAAAAGATATACACATATTAAATTTATTATTTTTATCATAGTATTAAGTGGTGCTATTGTTTTGCAATAAAGAACAATAGTACTTTGCATGGAACCCTCTTTTGAGAAATATATTTAAGTTTCAATATGTTTTATATTTATTTGCTTACATAAGAAAGGCCACAAATGCCAGCAAAGAGAAGGAAATGTCTCAAAAACCTTTCAACATATATTATAGCAAATTATTCTTTTTTTAAGTGAGGAAGAGGGAGATGGATATTTGAACATTTTTCCTTGTTGAAACTACATTCCTGTGGTATTACTCAAATTAAATCTTTCAGTCATATTGAAAGTGGAAAGAGAAAAAGACTATATTAAAACCAAACAAAATGAATCTGGATCTTTTCATTATATTTTTCTATGTCTGTAACCTCCCAACCTATTCTGTCTGTGAAAATATACAAATATAACTCTCCACAAGAAGAAACACTGGTCAGTCTTACCAGTCCTGCTTTTAAAAGTAGACTTTGTTTTGAGGGACCAAGAGTAAGGTGACTATATGTAGAAATGCCTATTTGAAAACCCTTCTTCTAGTCACATAGTAACCTCTCAATTTATGTCTCACATGCTTTTTTGAAAAAAACATTGTGTCAGAAAATGTCGTTAGAATGATTGTATGGATTTCCAAATTGTGTCTTTTGTTTTAACAACTCATTTTTGAACTGTGGGATTACTTAATAGAACTCTCATTATGCATAGACCAACAAGCATAATATATTATCTACAAAGTGAATTTACAAATAGAGGGTAACAAATAAAGATGTAAAAAAGTAGTATCTCTTGTCCTCATCCTTTGTGCATGTAAATACATGTATATATACACTTCACTTTTTAATTTACTCATTCATTTAAAAAGCATTTTTAGTGGGCTGCCTAAAGATATGTGTACTGGAACCTGTGAATGTGGCCTTCTTTGGAAAAAGGGTCTTTGCGGCAGACATAGTTAAGGGTCTTGAGATAACATCATCCTGGATTACATGTGGGCCCTAAATCCAACAAGTGTCCTTATAAAAGGCAGAAGAGAAGACAGAGAGACAGACAGAGACAGAGAGAGAGAGAAGAGAAGGCTGTGTGAAGATGCAGGCAGTGATTGCAGGTGTGCAGTCACAAACAAGGAACAGCAGGCGCCATGAAAAGCCGGAAGAGGCAAGCAAGTATCCTCCCCTAGACAGAGAGTGGGAGACCCTTGAGAGCCTTGATTTCCTACTTCTAGCCTCCTGAATTACGAGAGAATCAATTTCTGTTGTTACTAGTTTGTGGTAATTTGTTACAGCAGCCCTAGGAAACTAATGCAGCATCTTTCAGCACCTTCATGTGCCAAGTATACTGTCAGGCAAGAACGCATCTGTGAATAAGATATCATGCTGCCCTTGAAAGGATCACAATCCAGTGCGGGAAACAGGCATTTTCACAATGTGTATTCTAGGTGTCGTTTAGACCAAGAGTCAGTGGGGGTCTGGAACAGGAGTCTCATTTACTGGGAGCTTTCATCTGTGCATGAGCGCACTGTAAAGGGCTCAGGTACATAAACACTCCAAGGTGCCTGGAGGTACTAGGGGAAACTTCCCAGCAGAAACAGTATTCTAGACAGACTTGAAGTATGAACAGAAATTTTCATAATGAAATATTGGAAAGCAGGCCATGTAGGAGATATCAAGCAGAAGAAACTGGAAGTATAAAGGCACAAAAATGTAACAAAGCAAAATAGAAAAGTTTCAGTTTGGCACAAGATGAAGCTACAAATGCATTCACTGAATCCAAATTGCAAAAGGCATACTTTCCCTGCTGACAAGTTATGCTGTTAAGTGAAGGTGGATCTGGCTGTTCAATAGGATGTCAAGGTAATGGAGAGATGGGGTGGGGAGACAATGGAGAGCTATAATCTATGAAACGGTACAATTTGAGGCCAGGTGCAGTGGCTCATGCCTGTAATCCCAACACTTTGGGAGGATGAGATGGGTGGATCACCTGAGGTCAGGAGTTCAAGACCAGCCTGGCCAACATGGTGAAATATCATCCCTACTAAAAGTACAAAAATTAGCAGGTTGTGGTGGTGTGTGCCTGTAGTCCCAGCCACTTGGGAGGCTGAAGTGGGAGAATCACTTGAATCCAGGAGGTGGAGGCTGCAGTGACAAAAGATCGTGCAACTGCACCCCAGCCTGGGTGACAGAGCGAGACTACATTTCAAAAAGAAGAGGAAGAGGAGGAGGAGGAGGAGGAGGAGGAAGAAGAAGAAGAAGAAGAAGAAGAAGAAAAAAAAAAAGAAGAAGAAGAAGAAGAGAAAGAAAAAAAATAAGAAAGAACATCATCTGAGTTGATTTTAGGAAATCACTCTGCTCTGGTGCTATTTTTCTTTTTTTTTATACTATATGTTCTAGGGTACACGTGCACAATGTGCAGGTTTGTTACGTATGTATACATGTGCCATGTTGGTGTGCTGCACCCATTAACTCGTCATTTACATTAGGTATATCTCCTAATGCTATCCTTCTCCCCTCCCCCAACCCCACAATAGGCCTGGGTGTGTGATGTTCCCCACTCTGTGTCCAAGTGATCTCATTGTTCAATTCCCACCTATGAGTGAGAACATGTGGTTTTCTTTTAGTTAATAATGTATGTTTGTACCCACTATTTTCCCTCTTCCCTTCCCCTATTCATGTAGGTAAGAGGTTCACATGTTCCTTGCCTTGAGGAGGGTTTGAGATATGGCTTCCTGGCTTTTGTTTTTAAAACCCTAAATTCACTGAAAGAATAGTTTAAGGAGGTGGCTCTTAGAAAACAAGACAAACAAAGAGAAAAAGAGAGAGAGAAGAAGGAGAGAGAGATGTCCCAGGCTAAAAAGAAATTTTTCTTCTGGGTTAACAACTAGATCGAGGCTGAAGGTTTGAGAGCAGTACAGATAAATAGATGTATGCTGCATGTGACATGCAGGATCCTAGGCTTGGGGCTGTAACTCATTGAAGATATTGTATGCCAAGAGAGGGGAGGAGCAGCAGAGCATCAAATTGAAGGATCTCTGCAGCTCTACAGGCCCAGGCTATGATCTTAGCAGAAATCAGTGTAGCTTCATGACCGATGACTTGAGGGACTTCCCCAAAACTTGATACTCCCCTAGACACTTAGCACAATCACAGTCGGGGAAGAGGCTGCTAAGAATGAGTGAAGTTGAGCTCTCCACCAGTTCAGCTAGATAGAAACTTGACATCTAATTTAAATAAAACAATAGAATATGGTATTTTACTGAGTCTTTAAGATACATATCCACCTATGAAAGTAGTGTCATGGCAGAGATACTACTTGTATTTAATATTTATTCTTTCTTTTTTAATAAGAGAACTCTTGAGTGTTAGCTGGGACGACGGTTGTGCAGAATGAAAAGTCCATTTCCCAGCCCTCATTGTAGACTAAGCTCTGGGATTTGAGTAATGTGCTGCTTATGGCTTGTGTTTTTCAAGGAAGAGGGTATACTCTTTCCTTCTGCTTTTCTCCCTTCCAACAAATGAGAGTAAGAGCAAGGTACTGAGCCCTCTCAGATGAGCATGATTCGAGGAGTGGTAGATCCACAAGAGAGAAGGATTTCATACCCCTGGCAACTTTACAGAAGGAACTTCCCGTTCAAGTAGGAAATACACATGAAACAGAAATAAGCTTCTGTCTTGTGGACTAACATTTTTCATGTCCTTGTCAAATAAGCTGAACGAACATTCCACTAACACCAGTCTATGAAAGGAACTGGAATGGGAAGAGATTGCTGGTGGGGAACATTTTTGAAAATCCAACTTCTGGTCCTGGACATGATGGAACGAATAGATACTAGACTATTATCCCACTATTAACAGATGTGAGACTGTAGAAAATATATTAATCAAGTTTTTTCAAGCCTTGGTCAGCAGAAAGCTGAGGGCTATGATCCTTGAGAGACACATGAAGCATAGGGGGATGCATTATTGACTATAGTTTACTATCTGAGAGCAATTTCCAAACTGTGACCCCAAAAAGTGGAGCTTAAGCAGAGAGCAACAGTCTTGCTGGCCATATAAAAGGGAGATTGAAGTTTAGGTCTACTGAAGGAGCTGAAATTTGCATCTCAGGTTACCAGAAATAAAGGAGCTTAGCGGAGAAGAATCCCCGGGAATCTGCATTGATATCCTCTGTTAAGTCTTTGACTGAATGCCTATGCATGCATATGGTACAATTCAAAAAGGCCTAGGTAAAAACAGCTACTTTGGGCTGCTTTCTGTGGCTTAAATGGAAATACCAGAGAATACATAGTGCTGACAGACGGGTAATGCCAACAACCCAAAATTGAGGCCCCAGAAAGGTCATGATTTAGGAGTAGGGACTACTCTAGCCCTAGCATAAGTGTACTCTAGACCTACTCTAACAAAGCTGAAAACCAAACCTCTCAGCAGAATCAAGCTGAGCTGCCAGTAACTTAATCCTCTGCCAGAATAAGAGCCAACATTCTTCATAGCAAGGCAAATAAATTCAGAATCTCAACAATATAGCATCCCATGTCAGGCACAAAAATTAAAAATTACTAGCCACATGGAGAATTTTTTAAAAATATGACCAAACTATGAGGAAGAAATGGCAATAGAAACAGACCTAGAGATGACATTCATGGTGGAATTAGTATAAACAAAGACTTCAGATGAACAGATGTGGAATCTCAGCAAATAAATAGAAACCAAAGAGATGGAAACAAATGAAAATTACAGAATTAAAAATATATAATTTCTGAAAGTTAAAAATTTGCTAACTTTAACAGCAGTTTGAATACTGTAAAAGAAAAGATCTTGAAGACAAGTAAATAGAAAATATCCAAATTAAAGAACAGAATGAAAAAAGAAAAAAGGCTGACGAAATATACATATACAGAGCTTCAGTGACCTATGGATTGTTATAAAGTCCTCTAACATGTGGAATAGAAGTCCTAAAAAGAGAAGGGCGATTTTGACAAGAAAAAAAAAATGTTGAAAGAAATAACAGTTCAAAAAAGCCCCAAACTGATTGAAAAATAAAAACCCACGGAGAATATTGTTCAACACCAAATAACTAATGCCGCTGAAGACATTAATTTATTTTCTCTGCAAGATGCGAACATTTAAAAACTTGGTTTTGAAAATACCAACTTCTGAATCTAGCCATAATTGAGGAATGAACCACAAAACTGCATAAACACAAAGAAAACCACATCTAGACATACCATAGTATAATTGCTTTAAATTAAATTAAAAATAAAAATTCCAAAACATCTAGAAGAAAAAACATATTACATATAAGAAAGTAACAATAGAGCAATCATTAATTTCTCATCAGAAACAATACAACCCAGAAAACAATGGAATGGCAGTTTTAAAATGCTAAAAAATAAACTATTAAATTAGGAGTCTAAATCCAGCAAAAGTTTCCTTCAAAAGTAAAGCAAATCAAGATATTTTCAGATAACAAAAGTGATGACCTGCCCTAGAAGAAATGTTAAATAAGCTTATTCCAGTTAAGGGGAAATTGTACCTGGCAGAAACTCAAATCTACATGAATGAATGAAAGAACACTACACAATTTTCTCTTTCCTTCATTTCTTTAAAAAGAAATTGACTGCTTGAAGCATAAGTAATAACAATGTGTTGTGGGATTCATAATGTGTAGGAGTAAAATATATGACAAACAGACAAAGCAGAGGGGAGGGTAAATGGAAGTATATTTATGTGTGGTTTTTATATTATATATAAAGTGGTATACTATCAATTTAAGTTATACTATGATATGTTAATAATGTATACTGTATTCCCTATAGAAACAACTAAATAAATGAAACAATGAAATAATAAGCCAAAAAAGGAGATGAAGTGTAATACTAAGAAGTTCTTAATTAAAATGAAGGAAGGAAAAGATGGAAAAAGAAAAGGGATAAATGGGCCAATTAGAAAACAAATAGTAAAATGGTAGATTTAAACCCAACCATACCAGGAATTATGTTAAGTGTACAGGTACTAAACAATCAATCAAAAGACAAAGAGGCAAGACCCAATTAGATGCTGTTTTCAAGGGATTCTCCTCAAACATAAAGACATAGGTAAGTTAAAAGTAAAAGAATGGAAAAAAAATGTACCATGTAAACATTAATCATAAAAAGCTAGAAAAGGCTATATTAATATCAGACATAGTATCCCACTTAAGAACAAGGCATATTATCAGCACTAAAGAGACATTTTATGTTGATAAAACAGAAATACATTAAGAAGATATAACTATGCACTTCATGATAGAATTTTAAAATAAATGAAGCAACAACTGGCAAAAGTAATAGAAAAATAGACAGGCCTATAATTGCAGTTGGATAGTGTAGCACTCCTCGCTCAGTAATTGTTTGAAGTATAAAAGACAAACAATAGTAAGCATGTTGATTTGGACCACACTATCAACCAACTTAGTCTAACTGACATTAACAGAACACTACATCCAACACCTGAGCCATACACTGGGTCATAAAACAAGGTTTAATAAATTTTAAAACATTGGAGTATTACAGAGTATATTATCTTTTTTTTTTTTTTTTTAAATGGAATCTCACTCTGTCGCCCAGGCTGGAGTGCAGTGGTGTGATCTCGGCTCACTGCAACCTCCACCTCCCAGGTTCAAGCGAGTCTCAGGCCTCAGCCTCCTGAGTAGCTGTAATTACAGGTGCCCACCACCATGTCTGGCTAATTTTTGTATTTTTAGTAGAGATGGGGTTTCACCATATTGGCCAGGCTGGTCCTAAACTCCTGACCTCAGGTGATGCACCCGCCTCAGCCTCCCAAAGTGCTGAGATTACAGGCGTGAGCCACTGCACCTGGCTCTGAAGTGGGATACTATGTCTGATATAGTATTTCCCATAAATGTTTAGGGATAAATTTAACAAAAGATATGATAACTTCTTGGCTAAAAACTATGAAACATTGCTGAGAGAAATGAAAGATCTTTTAAAACAGAGATATTAAAAAACATGTTATCTAACTAACTTGGAATAAAATTAAAAGTAAATGAAAAGCATATCAGAAAGAAGTTATTACATGTTTAGGACTTAAGCAACCACTTCTAAATACTATAATTTTAAGTAAGAGAATTCAGAAAAGAAGATTAGAAAATAATTTGAGGTCAGGTGCAGTGGCTCAAGCCTGTAATCCCAGCACTTTGGGAGGCTGAGACAGGGGGATCACGAGGTCAGGAGATCCAGACCATCCTGGCTAACACAGTGAAACCCCGTCTCTACTTAAAAAAAGTACAAAAAACTAACCAGGCGAGGTGGCGGGCGCCTGTAGTCCCAGCTACTCGGGAGACTGAGGCAGGAGAATGGCGTGAACCCGGGAGGCGGAGCTTGCAGTGAACTGAGATCACGCCACTGCACTCCAGCCTGGGCGACAGAGCGAAAAAAAAAAAAAAAAATTGAAAACAATTTGAGAGATAGCTAAAAACAGTGCTTAACTTAAAACATACAGCTTTAAATGCTTATATTAGAACATAAGAAAAGATTTAAAATACATGTTTTATGTTTTCACTTAGAGAAGATAAAAACCAGGTGTAAACTAAACTGAAATTAAGTTGAAAGAATAAAATATTTGTTCGTTTATGAGCAGCAATCAATTTTAAAAAAAAAAAAGAAAAGGGACACACAGAACAGAAAATCAATGAAAAAAAAAGTTGGCTTTTTGGAAACATTAATGAATTTGATAAGCCTTAAAAGACTTAGACTGAAGAAAAAAGAGAGAAAATAATACAAATGACAAATATTAGGACTCAAAGAATGAATATCTCTAGAATGATTAACATTAAGGCACATAAATGTTTAGGGATATATTTAACAAAAGACATGATAACTTCTTGGCTAAAAATTATGAAACACTTCTGAGAGAAATGAAAGAAGGTCTTTAAAAACAGAGATCTTAAAAAACAGATTCAATCTATGAATCCCATGTGCATAGACTGAAAGATACAGATGTCAAGCAGATACACGATGCTGGTGTCAAATCTCAAATTAATCTATAGGCCCAATGCAATCCCAGTCAACTTCTAGTTGATTCTAAAGTATATATGGAAATATGAATAATCTAGAATAGTTTAAACAAACTTGTAATAGAACAAAATTGATTATACTACTTATTTCAAGACTTACTATCATCAAAAGATACTGTCAATATGTGAAAAGATGAGAAAATATTCACAAGACATATCTGATAAAGACTTTTATCCGGAATATATATATAGAAGTTCTACAACTCACTAATACAAATAGCACAATAAAATTAACAGGCAAAGAATTTTAACGGAAAGTTGATAAAAGAAGATATACACTGGTCAATACCCACAGAAAAAGTGTTTCGCACAAAAGTTATTGATAAATTCAAATTAAAACCACAATGAGATACCACTACAGTTGGAATGGCAGTTTTAAAATGCTAAAAAATAAACTATGAAATTAGAAGTCTAAATCCAGTAAAAGTTTTCTTCAAAAGTAAAGGCAAATAAAGATATTTTCAGATATCTTTCACTGAATGACAACATCAAGTGTTGGCAACAATGTAGAATGATTATAACTCTCACACATTGTTGGATAGAATGTAAAATGATACTAGTTTGAAAAACTGTCAACTTTATAAAGTTGAACATAGGACTTAGCAATTCCACTCCTAGGTGTCTACTCAAAAGAAAGAAAACATATATCCAGTGGTATACTGATAAATGTTTAACCACCACTTTAAAATTAATTAATAAAAGTGAAAAAATTTTAAAGCCTGATTTGTAGCGTTGCCAGTTTCTGTGGCATAAATACTCCCACTGTGGCCAATGTTAAGCTACCAACATAACATCACTAAACACAGAGTTAGGAAGAGATACCTATTATCAGCTCTGCTGAGCCAGTGAGAGCTAGCTCCACCATACCCATGTACAGGGCCAAAAGATATTTTTAGTCATAGTTTCATCATAATAACAAAAGACTGGAAGCAACTGAAATATTCTGCAACAGAAAAGTGGACAAACGCATAGTGGAATAGTCATACAACTAATTGACAATGAAAAGGGATGAGCTACTGACACATGAAACATTATGAATGAAAAACAGCACAGACACAAAGGAGTATACAGTATGATTCTACTAATATGAAGTTCTAAAACAGGCAAAACTCAGTCATCATAATGCTGGCTGCAGCAGGGAGGCACAGCTGGGACGGCACACTCCAAGGAGCCAGTGGGAGCCCCGCTCCTTCTGAGTTGGGGCGGAAGCTATCCTGGTGCCACTGCAGCCTCTCAAATCCAACTGCAGATCCAGGCCTCCTGCTCCATGGAGCAGGCAGGAGATGGGGACAAGTGGGAACTCTGCCCCTTCTGAGTTGGCGGGGCAGAGCTCCACAACTGCAGCTGCAGCTGCCGCTGCCCTCCCAGGCGGAGGCACAGGACCCAGGCATCTCTGCAGCTTGCATCCTCAGGGGCCAGGAAGCCCCATACCCTCTGTCCCTGCAGGCTGGGGGTGTCTGCTCCACTGCTTAGCCTTTCTTTTCTCCCAGCCTGGCCTCTTTCCTCCCCCAGTGACTGCTCCAGTCTCTGAGCAGCATTGGGGCCCAGCCCCTGGACCATGAATGGCAGTGTGAGGCACACAGATTCCTGGGTGGAAGGTAGGGGTGGGTTCCTGGTAAAGGCCTCTCCTTCAGGCTAGGGGGGGCCTGAAGGCTGGGGGCCAGGCTGCCACTCCCACAGACCAGAGTGGGAACTTGCGGTGCCTCCTCTGGATACCCATGGCCTCCCAAGGACCAGTGGGCACCCACTTCCTCTCCTCTGAGGTCCATAAAAGCCCTGGGCTCAGCCAGAGAGGGCAGAAGATGAGGCAAAGTGACAATCAGCTGCAGAGAGGAGCTATCCTCTCTGCTGAGAGCTTCAGAGGCATCCAAATGACCAGTGGACAGAGAGGAGCCATCCTTTCCAGGGCCTCCTCCCTGCTGGAAGTAGCACAGGACTGGACAACCAATGGGCAGAGAGGAGCTACCCTCTCCAGGGCCTCCTCTCTGTTGAGAGCTGAACACTCAACCAAAGGGGAAGACTTGCCTTCAGGTCTCCTCTGAGCTGTTCTAACACTAAATAAAGCTCCTCTTTGTCTTCTCCACCCTTCACTTGCCTGCTTACCTCATTCTTCCTGGACACAGGATAAGAACTTGTGCAAATGTACCACTGGCCACAGAGGTTGCCAGAAAGAAAATTGACATCCCAGAGATCCTGTAACACTAATTTATGGTGATAAAAATCAGAATATCTACTGCCTCTTGTGGTGTGTGTGGGCAGTTGGCAATTAACTGGGTCGAGGCACAAAAGAGCTTTCTGGAGTAATGGAAATATGCTATATCTTAATGGTGGTATCTGCTATAAATGTGTACATATTTGTCAAATCTCATCCAACTGTGCACTTGGGATATGTGCATTTACTCTATGAAAGTACACCTCAATTTAAAAACTTTTAAACTTTAGTTTTGCTTTTGCTATCCTTTCTCAACAAATATTTTCATCAAAAGTTGTAAAAATATGTCTGGATAGATAATATGTTAAAATGTTTGTAAGTAAAGTAAACTCATAAAGGACTAGCCTTGGATAGAATTTTAAAAGTGTTAAGGCAATTGGAGTATGTAAAGATTTTAAACAATTTTGAAAGTTTTAGGGATTAATTATCTTAAAAGCATGGGAAAAAGTGAAAGTCAGTTCTAGAGCTTCTATTATATGTTTTTATGCTCAGGGTTTTTATTTTGTGGCTGGGTTGGATAATGTCTGTTTTTAAGTAATGCCACAAATATTGAAGTATTGGAGGATAAAACAAAATGCCAAGTCATGAGTTTCTCAATTGACCTATCTTTTTATAGATATTATTTGTTTACAGGGGTAATATAATCTTTATATTTGCAAAGTGGAAGTATAAAGTGGAAATATGAAAGAAAATTTTACATTCTCCTCAACTGCCACCTTGGCTACTTCATATATACATTTTCTCTTTAACCTTTTCCAAATTATTCTTTCTCTCCATCTCATCAAAGAAGTATATCTGTCAAGGCTAAAAGAAAACATCATGGGTTTATATTTAGATGATACTTTAAGAGGTACTTCCAATGAACTGTTACAATGACTATTGTTACGAGCGGCTTTGTGGAATTACAGAGGGAGACATTCTTCAACTGCTCTCTAAATATGAATCAAATTCAAAGCACGTTATTTTTTTCCAACTAGTATCTCTTAACTCCCTGAAACACATGAGCATTTTAAGTGTGATGTGAAACCTTTCAAGTTGTTTTATATTCATTTATGCTTATCAAAACATTATTTTCAAGTAACTATTTATATGCAAATTTCTCCTGCACATTTCCCCTTACAGGAAGTTAAAGTAAAAAGGTCAAATTGTAGTCAGAACACTTAATTTAGGGCTTTATCTTGATGAAATCTCATTTTAAAATATATTTTTCCTAAAGCTTCAGAATATATTTACTTTCTCCCACCTCCCTATCCTGTATCATCATTTAAATTGTATTAATCTATCAACATTGCAGAATTTTAACCAAAAACGTTAATAGCCTTTGATTAAAAAAAACAGGTTTATTAATTTGAGAACGTGCTTAAAAGATAATCCACTCTATTTTAATATTTAAAAAGTAGATAGCATTTATAATGGGAAGTTTTGCCTTGGCAAAATATTTCAGGTATCCATATTCTTCTTTTCCTTTCACCTAGAAATGGAAAACAGATGAGCTGTCTTAATGGATAGTCTCCACATCATCCTTGCTCCCTTACCATTTGATTTTGACCTATGGGAAATAACAATATCAGGAGATCAGAGGTTTGGAAGAAGATGGGGATCAGGTATTAATACTCCCACTCCCTCCCTATGTTGCTATGATTTTGACAGTCCCTGTCAGGCTTTCTTTCAGAGGTCAACTTCTTCCCAGGCTTGGTTACATGGTTCCCTCCTTTTGATCCTTCAGGTCTGTGAGTGGTAACAACTTCTTATTGTTGCAGAAAGCTGATTGCCTCACCATCAGTTGTTTTTCCTTCCTTCCACCCTTCCTTCCTCCTTTCCTCCCTCCCTCCCTTCCGTTCCCCTCTTCTCCTTCCTTCCTTCCTTCCTTCCTTCCTTCCTTCCTTCCTTCCT
>NW_012116577.1:2728995-2738467 GCF_000951035.1 Colobus angolensis palliatus | reverse complement strand
TTTCTTCCAGAGTCTTGCTCTGTTGCCCAGGCTGGAGTGCAATGGCAAAATCTCAGCTCACTGCAGCCTCTACCTCCTACAATTCTCCCTGCTTCAGCCTCCTGAGTAGCTGGGATTACAGGCACATGTCACCATGTCCGGTAATGTTTGTATTTGTTGTAGAGATGGGACTTTGCCTTGTTGGCCAGGCTGGTCTCGAACTCCTGACCTCAGGTGATCTGCCCACCTTGGCTTCCCAAAGTGCTGGGATTACAAGCATGAGCCACCGTGCCTGGCCAATTTGTTTTCTTAACTGTTCCCATACCTCTGTAAAAAGTCCTTTCATTAAATTCTCTTCCATTATGTCTTTTTAGGAATGCCATGTTTTCTCGTTGGACCCTGACTGACACAGCGATTGGTTAGACATGACCCCAGGAAACAGATTGTCAAAGTAGATTCTGGACTGATTGTCATGAGTCCCAGATAATCTTCTTAACAAGAGAAAATATGCCATTGGTAAGTTTGGCATGAAAAGACATTATGTTAACTCAAATTCTCAGCAGTAATAGCATGAGACAGGGTCCAAGTGGAGAACAGGATTTGGGAGATGAAGTAGCTGGACATTTGTTACTATTGTTTTGACAGTAATAACATGTCTATAGGGGGTTATATAGCTACTTCTGACTGCCTTGGAGAACTTTTTTTTAAAAAAGATAAACGTAAAGCCTTACCCTCCCAAATCAAGCTTTAGGGCAGAATCAGAATGCCCTTTTGATGTACCTAAAGAAAATCCTCGTCTCATGTAGCTGTAGGGAAGATATGGTTAAGGTTCATGCCCAAGGCATGATTGTACAGGTTACAGAGTTACAAAACCAGTTAAATAGGCAATCTGGTCAAGTTAAGCTAAGGTAAGGGCCTCATTTAGGAAGCACTGGGACTCTCAAACTTAGTATAGGGAAGTTTGGGCAGAAATAGCCCATGCTGAGAACAGTAAAGCCTTGCAGACCTCTCTGAATCATTTTTGCCAATTGAAGCAACCATTCACCTTCTCTAGGGGAACAGAATTCCTCTGCATAAAATAATTTCAAAGCCTTCACATTTAGCATTTTCCTTCAAGAGGGGGTACCAAATTTTGAAGGGATTCACTCTACCACTCCCCCCTTGCTTCCAGATGTATAGTAGATCGCAGCACAGTCTAGGTAAGGAAGGTCTGCTCTAAGAGGAGATGGTATAGACACTGAGGAAATTGTAGGGTCTTGCTAATTTATAGTGACAATTCTGGGGACCTTGCATGGAAGTAGATTCCAAGGGTTTTAGAGCAAGAAGAGTGAAATACACTGTTGGATTGGACCAGATTCAACAGTATGGGTGCACATTCCTGAGATTTTGGATTTAATGTGTTGCCTCCAGCTCTTGGCAATGGTGCCAACAATTTCCTGTGTTTTTAAATAAAGCCTTGACTCAGTGGTAGCTTATATCCAATATGGCTGATATGCTAGAACTTCTCTGGCATAGTGTTGAGAAAGGAGTGTAAGGCTTAAAAATGTGAAAATATTGGAGTGAATATATTGCATTGAATATGTTTAGCCACTCTCTAATGCTAACCTCCAGAGGGACTGGTAGACCTTTCTTCTTCAAGACATTCATTGGTGAAGACAGCATTGGCATCCCTAAAAAGAAGGTTCTGGTTTGCCACTAGGGCAATGTATTAGTCTGTTTTCATGTTGCTGATAAAGACATATTGGAGACTCGGAAGAAAAAGAGGTTTAATGGACTTAGAGTTCCACATAGCTGGGGAGGCCTCACAAACATGGTGAAAGCAAGGAGGAGCAAGTCACATCTTACATGGATGGCAGCAGGCAAAGAGAGAGCTTGTGCAGGGAAACTCCCATTTTTAAAACCACCAGATCTCATGAGACTCATTCAGCATCATGAGAACAGCCCAGCAAAGACCTGACCCCATAATTCAATCACCTCCCACTGGGTTCCTCCCATGACACATGGGAATTGTGGGAGTTACAATTTAAGGTGAGATTTGGGTGGCAATACAACCAAACCATATCATTCTGCCCCAGCCCCTCCCAAATCTCATGTCCTCACATGTCAAAACCAGTCATGCCTTCCCAGCAGGCCCCCAAAGTCTCAACTATTTTCAGCATTGACTCAAAAGCCCACAGTCCAACCTCTCATCTGAGACAAGGCAAGTCATTCCACCTATAAGCCTGTAAAATTAAAAGCAAGTTAGTTACCTCCTTGATACAATGGGGGTACAGGCATTGAGTAAATGTAGCCATTCCAAATGGCAGAAATTGGACAAAACAAAAGAGCTACAGGCCCCATGTAAGTCTAAAATCCAGTGGGGCAGTCAAATCTTAGAGCTCCAAAAGGATCTCCTTTGACTCCATGTTTCACATTCAGGCCTCAATGATGCAAGACGTGGGTGCCCATGGCCTTGGGCAGCTCCACCCCTGTGGCTTTGCAGAGTACAGCCTCCATCCCAGCTGCTTTCATGGGCTGGTATTGTCTGTGGCTTTTCCAGATGCAGAGGGCAAGCTGTCAGTGGATCTACCATTCTGGAGCCTGGAGAATAGTGACCCTCTTCTCACAGTTCCACTAAACTGTGCCCCAGTAGGGACTCTGTGTGGGGGCTCTGACCCCACATTTCCCTTCTACACTGCCCTAGCAGAGGTTCTTCATGAGATTCCTGCCCCTGCAGCAAACTTCTGCCTGGATATCCAGGCATTTCCATAGATCCTCTGAAATCTAGGCAGAAATTCCAAAACCTCAGTCATTGACTTCTGTATGCCTATGGGCTCAACACCACATGGAAGCTGCCAAGTCTTGTGGCTTGCACCCTCTGAAGCCACGGCCCTAGTTCTATGTTAGTCCCTTTCAGCCACGGCTGGAGCAGGTGGGATGCAGGGTACCAAGTCCCTAGCCTGTACCCAGCATGGGGACCCTGGGCCCAGTCCATGAAACCACTTTATCCTCCTAGGCTTCTGGTCCTGTGATGGGATGGACTGCTCTGAAGACCTCTGACATGCCCTTTAGACATTTACCCCATTGTCTTGGTGACTAAAATTCAGCTCCTTGTTACTTATGCAAATTTCTGTAGCCAGCTTGACTTTCTCCTCAGAAAGTGGGATTTTCATTTCTATTGCATTGTCAGGTTGCAAATTTTATGAACTTTTATGCTCTGCTTCCCTTATAAAACTGAATGCCTTCAACAGCACCCAAGCCACCTCTTGAGTGCTTTATTGCTTAGAAATTTCTTTTTCTTTTTCTTTTTTTTTTTGAGACAGAGTTTCACTCTTGTTGCTCAGGCTGGAGTGCAGTGGTGCGATCTTAACTCACTGCAACCTTTGCCTCCAAGGTTCAAGCAATTCTCCTGCTTGTGGCCCTGCTTTAATAAGTGCATAGTAATTTATGACTTGGATTTTTTACATACTAACAGTTCCCTTGGCTTTTATTTTATTTTCCTACCCTCATTTCCCTTCACTCAGGTTTGCTCATCTATTTACTTTTTTCCCATTTGTGTATTTTTGTAAGCTGCCTCGAATCCTTTTATAGTAACAACACAGAGCTAAACTAAATTAAATGAAAATACAGTTATCCCACTAAGTGTCCATGATTCTATTAGGGGAAAAATAATCCACTATGCACTTCAAGGTGAGTACAGGTTTTATGAGTAGCCAGCAATTGCAAAGTGCATGAGGTAGAAAATTGTTAATTTTGAAAGCCAAGGACTCAGACTCTTCTCAATTAATGGTTATTTCCACAGTTTTGATATTTTACCTCCCAGAAGAATGATGATCTGATAAAACATATAAAGAATACTCACATTCTTAACAGCCTGTCTCATAAGTCATGCTGTCCCAGCCAGATTACCAAGATGTCACTGAACTCATCCACTGGGATCCCCAACACTCTGTTAGGGCAGTGTGGATTCTAACACTGAACAGTCTTTTACTGTCTGGTGGAAATTCACCATTACCCAGCAAGACGCACCATAGTGACTTGGTTTTTGTTTGTTTGTTTGTTTGTTTTGTTTTGTTTTGTTTTGTTTTGTTTTTCAAGACAGAGTCTCACTTTGTTGCCCGGGATGGAGTACAGTGGGGCAATGTTGGCTCACTGCAACCTCCACCTCCTGAGTTCAAGTGATTCTCCTGCCTCAGCCTCCTGAGTAGCTGGGATTAAAGGTGCCTGCCACTGCACCCAGCTAATTTTTTGTATTTTTAGTAGAGACTGGGTTTCACCATATTGGCCAGGCTGGTCTCAAACTCCTGATCTCATGATTCGCCTGCCTCAGCCTCCCAAAGTGCTGGGATTACAGGCTTGAGCCACCATGCCCGGCCTGACTTGTTCTTCAGTTATTCAAACTGCTCTGATTTTTTTCAGAATACATAATCATAAAGCAAACGCTTTGAAAAGTTCATTTGGCTACTTCTAGTGTTTATATTCCTTGATAAATGATCCTCTACTGTACTCGTACAACTAGTTAGATGACACATTATACACGTAGTATCTTAGGTGCTTTATGTATTATTACACATTGTTTCATTTAATCATCACAATGACTTAATGAGATAATCTTATTTTCTTCATTACAGATTAAGAAATTGAGGTTCAAAGGGGAAAATAGATTTATCCAAAGTCAGATAATGACTTTGGGTATTAAATCTCAGAGCATGTAACTCCAGAGATTATCTGTTTTCTAAAACAGCATGGTATTTCTCTTGACTCATTCAGGCTCCTTCCCCCCCCCACCTTTTTTTTTTTTTGGCATAATCCTGGATAATGGGAGTATTGTGTGTAATATTGTGTGTGTGTGTATGTGTATGTGTGTGTGTGTGTACATGTGGGTATGTATTTTGTGCAGTAAATCAGGGTCAGGGTCATAGTAGGTAGTAGATAATTCATTCACTCAAAAGAGTTTAACTTGAGAATATAGTGAAGAGATTACCTACAGATGTATGGACAGGCCTAAGGATCCCAACAGAATGGTGAGGCACCCGGAGACTAGCCATAGTGGGACACCATTGCCATTCTTAGGCCTGAAGGTGCCAAGGGAGGGAATTTCATTACAAGAGCCTGGTGAGATGCTAGCCACCTACTTAGGTAAGTTGCCTGTTCTTTATTATCTTGCTTACGTGTGGTCTCATACCAGTCTGTGGTCTATTAGAAACTGGGACACACAGCAGGAGGTGAACACAGGCAAGTAAGCGTTAACACTTGAACTCTGCCTCCTGTCAGATAAGCCACAGCATTAGACTCTCATAAGATGGTGAGCCCTATCATGAACTGCACATACAAGGGATGTAGGTTGTGTACTCCTTATGGGAACCTAATGCCTGATGACCTGAGGTGGAAAAGTTCCATCCTAAACCATCAGCAACATCCACCCCCTCACCCCATCCATGGACAAATTTTCTTTCATAAAACTGGTCCCTGTTGCCAAAAAGTTTGGGGACCACTGCCATACACCATCTCCATGTAATAATAAAATAATCCTATACAAGTCCAACTTTGTGATTTGTAAAACATGTAACATCCAGTTTTTGACATGAAGATCAGGTTATACAGTTGCTTGGTGCGCCAGGCTTAGGCATTTAATCTCTACTCACCTGATATGGTTTGGCTGTGTCCCCACACAAATCTCATCTTAAATTGTAAACTGCCACAATTCCTACATCTTGTGAAAGGAATCTGGTGGGAGGTGATTGAATTATGGGAGCAGGTCTTTCCTGGGCTACTTTCATGATAGTTAATGAGTCTCATGAGATCTGATGGTTTTAAAAATGGGAGTTTCCCTGCACAAGCTCTCTCTTTGCCGGCTGCCATTCATATAAGATGCGAATTGTTCCTTCTTGCCTTCTGCCATGATTGTGAGGCCTTCCCAGCCATCTGGAACTATAAGTCCATTAAACCACTTTTTCTTTTCAGACTTGAGTATGTCTTTATCAGCAGCATGAAAGTTCAAGACCAGCCTGACTAACATGGAGAAACCCCATCTCTACTAAAAATACAAAAGTTAGTTGGGCGTGGTGGCATGCACCTGTAATTCTGGCTACTCAGGAGGCTGAGGCAGGAGAATTAAATGGTGGAGGAGGTTAATGCAGGAGAATCGCTTGAGCCCAGGGAGTGGAAGTTGTAGTGAGCCAAGATGGTGCCACTGCACTCCAGCCTGGGCAACAGAGCTAGACTCTGTCTCAAAAATAAATAAATAAATAAAGATGGATGGGAGCTGCTGAGTGGAGAAGGGGAGGGAATGTGCTTTAAATAGAGAAGATAGCCCAAGGAAAAGCAGAAAGTGAGAAACAGTGTTTCAAGCACAGCCTGTAGACAGACACAGAGTAGAGAAATGTATGACAAATATGGGTAACAGCAGGTAATTTAGCAACAAAGATGATGTACATGGAGAAGTAAGGGAAGGAGGGACTGGAAGTCAGGGGCTTTTAGGCTAACTGAGATACCCAAAGATGTTAAGTAAGGAAACAACACCATCAGACTTGGCTTTTAGAAAGATCTCTCTGGTAATAGATTGGAGGACTGCACATAAGTAATTTTCACCCCTGTGTGGTTTGAGATTGCTGATAATGATGGTCTGATGTATTTAGAACGTAAAACTGATGTGACTGTGTGGTCAATTAGATTCGATAGTGAGTGATAAAGAAAAAGTGTAATTGAGAATAACCTCCAGATTTCCAGCTTGGGCAACTGTGTGAATAATGATACTATTCATGAAGATAAAAATAAAAGAAAATGAGAAAGAATAAATCTGAATTAATGAGTTCAGATTGGCCTTACTGATGATGAAACACCTGTGGGAGATCCGATAGTGTCTTATGGAACATTGGTGAGATAGAAAGGCTGAAGAGAAAATGGTAATTGAAACATAGGTGTGTGGATAAGATTGTGAAGGGGGAATGTATAAAATTCCGGACAGAATCATGACAAACCCATAGATAAGAAAATTAGAACTTGTAAAAGAAACCAGTCCTATAATTCCAGAACATTGGGAGGCCAAGGCAGGCAGATCACCTGAGGTCAGGAGTTCGAAACCAGCCTGGCCAACATGGAAACCCCGTCTCTACTAAAAATGCAAAAATTAGCCAGGTGTGGCAGTGGGCACCTGTAATCCTAACTACTCAGGGAAGCTGAGACATGAGAATCGCTTGAATCCCAGAGGTGGAGGTTGCAGTGAGCTGACATCATGCCACTGCACTCCAGCCTGGGCAACAGAGCAAGACTCCATTTCAAAACAAAAAAAAACCAAAAATAAACCAGTCAGAACTGGTCAGGCAGGAAGAGAACAAGTTACCAGGGAAGCAGGAGAGAGGAAAATATTATAAAAGAAGAGTTCTGTATCATTAAATGCTAAGTAGTAAAATTGAAAATGAAATGATTCAATGGGCTTTGGAAATTCAATTTTTGTTAACCATTTTTAATAAAGCATACCTAGGGGCGGTTCCAAGACAGTTGAATAGGAACTGCTCCAGCCTCCAGCTCCCAGCATGAGCAACACAGAAGATGGGTGATTTCTGCATTTCCAACTGAGGTACCGGGTTCATCTCACTGGGGTGTGTCAGACTGTGGGTGCAGGATAGTGGCTGCAACCCATGGAGTGAGAGCCGAAGCAGGGCGAGGCATCACCTCACCCAGGAAGTGCAGGGGGGAAGGGAATTCCCTTTCCTAGCCAAGGGAAACTGTGACACACAACACCTGGAAAATCGGGTCACCCCCACCCTAATATTGCACTTTACAAGGGGCTTAGCAAACAGCACACCAGGAGATTATATCCTGCGCCTGGGTCAGAGGGTCCTACACCCATGGAGCCTCCTTCATTGCTAGTACAGCAGTCTGAAATCTAACTACAAGGTGGCAGTGAGGCTGGGGGAAGGGCGCCCGCCATGGCTGAGGCTTGAGTAGGTAAACAAAGCCACCTGGAAGCTCAAACTGGGTGGAGCCCACCACAGCTCAAGGAGGCCTGCCTGCCTCTGTAGACTCCACCTCTGCGGACAGGGCATAGCCAAACAAAAGGCAGCAGAAGCCTCTGCAAATTTAAATACACCTGTCCGACAGCTTTGAAGAGAGTAGTTGTTCTCCCAGCGTGGAGTTTGAGATCTGAGAACGGACAGACTGCCTGCTCAAGTGGGTCCCTCACCCCCGAGTAGCCTAACTGGGAGACACCCTCCACTAGGGGCAAACTGACACCTCACCCCTCACACCTCTCTGAGACGAAGCTTCCAGAGGAAAAATCAGGCAGCAACAATTGCTGTTCAGCAATATTCACTCTTATGCAGTCTGCGCTGCTGATACCCAGGCAAACAGGGACTGGAGTGGACCTTGAGCAAACTCCAACAGACCTGCAGCTGAAGGTCTTGACTGTTAGAAGGAAAACTAACAAACAGAAAGGACATCCACCCAAAAACCCCATCTGTACATCACCACCATCAAAGACCAAAGGTAGATAAGACCACAAAGATGGGGAAAAAGCACTACAGAAAAGCTGAAAATTCTAAAAATCAGAGTGCCACTCCCCCTCCAAAGGAACGCAGCTCCTCACCAGCAACGGAACAAAGCTGGACAGAAAATGACTTTGATGAGTTGAGAGAAGAAGGCTTCAGAAGATCAGACTTCTCTGAATTAAAGAAGGAAGCTCGAACCCATCACAAAGAAGCTAAAAACCTTGAAAAAAGATTTGATGAATGGCTACCTAGAATAACCAAAGTAGAGAATGACCTGATCAAGCTGAAAACCATGACATGAGAACTATGTAACAAATGCACAAGCTCGATCAACTGGAAGAAAGGATATCAGGGATTGAAGATCAAATGAATGAAATGAAGCGAGAAGAGAAGTTTACAGAAAAAGAATAAAAAGAAATGAACAAAGCCTCCAAGAAATATGGTACTATGGGAAAAGGCCAAATCTACATCTGACTGGTGTGCCTGAAAGTGATGGGGAGAATGGAACCAAGTTGGAAAACACTCTGCAGGATATTATCCAGGAGAACTTACCCAATCTAGCAAGGCAGGCCATCATTCAAATTCAGGAAATACAGAGAACACCACAAAGATACTCTTCGAGAAGAGCAACTCTAAGACACATAATTGTCAGATTCACTAAAGTTGAAATGAGGGAAAAAACGTTAAGGGCAGCCAGAGAGAAAGGCCAGGTTTACCCACAAAGGGAAGCCCATCAGACTAACAGTGGATCTCTCAGCAGAAACTCTCCAAGCCAGAAGAGAGTGGGGGCCAATATTCAACATTCTCAAAGAAAAGAATTTTCAACACAGAATTTTATATCCAGCCAAACTAAGTTTCATAAGCGAAGGAGAAATAAAATCCTTTACAGACAAGCAAATGCTGAGAGATTTTGTCACCATCAGGCCTGCCCTACAAGAGCTCCTGAAGGAAGTACCAGCCATTGCAAAAACATGCCAAAATGTAAAGACCATTGAGGCTAAGAAGAAACTGCATCAACTAACGAG
>NW_012116577.1:2664688-2721215 GCF_000951035.1 Colobus angolensis palliatus | reverse complement strand
GCACTATTCACAATAGCAAAGACTTGGAACCAACCCAAATGTCCATCAATGATAGACTGGATTAAGAAAATGTGGCACATATATACCATGAAATACTATGCAGCCATGAAAAGGGATGAGTTCATGTCCTTTGTAGGGACATGGCTGCATCTGGAAACCATCATTCTCAGCAAACTGTCGCAAGAACAGAAAACTAAACACCACATGTTCTCACTCATAGGTGGGAATTGAACAATGAGAACACTTGGACACAGGAAGGAGAACATCACACACCAGGGCCTATTGTGTGGTGGGGATATGGGGGAGGGATAGCATTAGGAGATATACCTAATGTAAATGAGAGTTAATGGGTGCAGCACACCGAACATGGCACTACATACATAACAAGCCTGCACATTGTGCACATGTACCCTGGAACATAAAGTATAATAATAATAATAAAAAAAGCATACCTAACTACTCCAAGGTACTCTTATAGGAGCTAGGGATATAGCAATGAAGAAAACACAAAAATCCCTTTCATCATGAAGCTTACACTCTAGACAATAACAAATAAACATATTCCATAAGTGAAAAGTAAATTTGATTTAACTTTGAAGATGAAAGTGTTATGGAAAAAAATAAAACGGGGTAAAAAGGAAGGGGTGGCGAAAGGAGGGCATGGAGGAGGATGACTTGAGTCAACATTGTTGGCAAGGTGACCTTCAGGCAAACACATGAAAGACACGAAAGAGTGAGCCATGAGGACATCTGGGGAAGAGATTTCAGGTGGAAGAAGTGGCTCCTGGAAAGGCTACAGATATCCCTGGCATGTCTGAAAAATATGGAGGAGGCCAGTGAGGCTGGAGGAGGGTGAGTAAGGAAAAAGCAATGGAGTTGGAGTCAGAGAGTTCTGCTCGTCTAAGACTTTGTGAGCTGTTGTAGGAACTTTGATTTTCACTTATTGTGAAATGGTGAGTCCTCTGGAAGGTTTTGACAAGAAGACTGACATGACCTGACTCCTGTTTTAAAGACTCACTCTGTCTACAGGAAGGAGAATAGACTGTCGGGTGCGGGAGAGGACATATTAGGGTGAGGGTGGAAAGAGGGTGCTAAATAAAATGCTCATACAACCCTCTAGGCAAGAGGCGCTGGTCAGACCAGGTAGCCAAGGTGGCGAGAACAGAGTAGCTTCCAGATATTTTCTCAAGATAGTGCCAGCAGAGTTTTCTGATGGAGATGATGTATGAAACCACGCATAAGCAAGTCCATGAAGAACAAGTAACTCACATCAGAACAGGGTATGAGATGAAGAGAGGAGCCACTATTTTTGGCCTGAGAAACTGGAACAATGCAAATATTATTGGCTGAGGTGGGGAAATAATGGATAGAACAAGTTTGGGTAGGGGAGAAATCAGGAGTTCAGTTTAGGACATAGGAAGTTTGACATTCTGTTAAATATTCTGTTGGAATAGGTAGTTAATATGCAAATATAGAGTCTGTGCTCAGTTCATGGTATTTAAAGCCATAAGACAGGTTGAGTTCATCAAGTGGAAGAGAAGAGGACTAAAGACCGAACCCTGGGGCCCTCCAATATTAAGAGATGGAGAAGACAAGTCACTGAAAGAGTGGCCAATGAGGTAGAGGAAAAATTAAGTGCATGTGTTATCCTCAAAATCAAGTGAAGAAAATGCAGCAAGAGGAGTCTACTGATCAACCACACCAAATCCTGCCATTAAGTCAAGTAGGCTGTGGAATGAGAATTGATCATTGAATTTAACAATGTCATTGAGGACTTTGAAACAGCATTTCACTGTAACAGTAGAGGCAACCCACTGAGTAAGATGAATTTAAAAGAGACATTTGAAATACTGAGGAGTTTTGTTGCAAAGAGGAACAAATAAATGAAGATCAGTTGGTGGAGGAGTGGGGGCAGCAGAAGGAGTTGTGTTGTTGTTATTGTTACAAATGAGAGATGGCTACAAACCATATTGCACTGGGTTGAAGAGTGAATGGAAGTTGAAAAAAAGGCCGGGCACAGTGGCTCATGCCAGTCATTCCAGCACTTGGGGAGGCCAAAGCGGGCAGATCACTTGAACCCAGTAGTTTGAGACCAACCTGGGCCATATAGCCAAACCCCATCTCTACAGGAAAAAAAACAAAAACAAAAACAAAACCCAAAAAGTTAGCCTGGCATGGTGACGCATGCCTGCAGTCCCAGCTCTTTGGGAAACTGGGGTGGGAGGATCAACTGAACCCAGAACATCGAGGTTACAGTAAGCTATGATCACACTACTGCACTTCAGCCTGGGCAACAGAGTGAGATCTTGTCTCGAAAAAAAAAAAAAGGAAAAGAAAAAGAAAAAACAAATGATTCTTTCAGAAACCTTGGTTGTAAAGGGATGGAGTAAGAGAAGGTACTAACCAAAGGATTATTCAGGGCAGAAGAAACGTTTGCTTCCTGTCTTTTTAAAGAAAATTACTAATGAATTGTGGCCCTGAGAAGGTAGAAGAATTTGGGCCCCAGGGCACAGGTAGATGGTGGTGCCTGGACAGAATGCAAGCAGTCTTTAAATCAGCGTGCAGTAAGGATAAAGATGGAGGGAGCTGGAGATGTTTGTAGATGTGAGCATTGAGTGTTCAGGGGGATTGTACTCTCTGGTTTCTATTTTCTTTGCAAAGTGGAAGAAACAGCAATTTCCTGAGAGTTGGGAGAATAGCAGAGATGTAGGAAGAAGTGCAGAGATCCTGGGCTCAGGTGATAAGGGGAAACTCATGAGAGGGCATATGATTTGGAATGCTTGTTATTTGCTCTCTCCTGCTGGCTGAACACAAACTACTCTTCTCTAAGCACCCAAACATAGACACACAGCCACACACAAACATAGGTATGCAAATAGGAAAAAATGCAGCTGAGCATAATCTCTCAAATACCCCACTCGGATTGTAACATTCTTTCTTTTATTTACTATATAGCATATGCTAGGTGTGGGGCAGAATTCAAAGATAGTCTCCCGTGATCCTCACTTCCTGATAGTCATGGTTTTGTGTAATCTCCTCCTCTTAAGTGTGAGCTAGATCTAAAAACTTGCTGTCAACAAACAGAATACAGCAAAGAGATGAGATGTCACTTCTGAGATTAGATTATGGAAGACTATGACTTGTCTTGCTCACCCTCTTGCTTGCTTCCCACCAGTGGAAATTGACTTTCTTGTTCTGAGGTGCCCCATGGACAGGCCACGTGACAAAGAATTGAGGGTGGCCTCCAGCCGACAGCCAGCAAGGAACTGTGGCCTTCAGCGGGAGGAGTGGAATCTAACTAACAACCTTATGAGTGTGCTTGGTTGAGACTTGAGATGACTATAGACCCAGTTGACACCTTGACTGCAGCCTATGAAAGACCCTAAAGCAGGCGACCCAGTTAAGCCACGGTCAGGTTCCTGACCCATAGGAATTGTGAGATAATAAACATTTTTTTTGTAAACCACTAAGTTTTGGGATAACTTGTTACACAGCAACAGATGACTAATACACTCACAGATTTTACACTTCTGTTTCTAAAGTACATAGGCCACTTTAAATAACTAAAACTTTCCCTGTCCCTGAGTATTTACCATGACAATAACAAAATAAACACATTGTATAGAATGGGCAAGAATTGGGTAGGAAGTGGAAGAGAAGTTTAAAGGAAAAGTGAGGAAATTGATTTGTATATAAACCAGTAATTTCACCTGTATGGGAGCAGACATAGGATACAAGACAACCCAGATGAATGAAAAAGTGAAGGAGAAAAAGAAAAGGATTTTGAATAAAGAGGGTGGAGGCATGAAGGAGACAAACCCTCCCCAAACTTGCTTTAAATAAGCACTAAATAAACTCAGTGTTTAAGGAATGGATGAATGAGTAGCCCTTGCCACAGATCAGCCAAGATTCCTCAGTGTAGACACTGATTTTAGACAGTGAAATAGCAAATTGTGATACAGAAGCAAGTCAGTTGCCCAAGATAGCTCAGTGCCTACCTAGTGGGATAGGACATTGGATTAAGTTCTTTAGGTTCCGTGGCACAGTACAGCATTACCTCACATCTAGGCCTCAATAATTATGAGGCACATTGTCAGGTCTGTGCAGCCCCAGCCTTAACCCCCAGAAACCAATCTGCTTCTCCCATCTGCATGGTTAGGACACATCCATTTTGAACAACTTGATCGTATTCCACTGGTCACAGATGATCAGTCCAAGTTAGGCTAGTCAAAATTCGCCTTTGTTCTCCCAAATCACAGACCTTTTAATGCAGCAGTGACAATATCATCAATCCTCTAAGTGTAAAAAGAGCATGTAGTATATCTATACATTCTGTCTAGTTATAATCCTTTTCTATTTCTTATTGATTGTCTAGGCTGAGTAATATGGATAACATTTCGTTAATAAAATAAAAATAATAGAGGTCCTAGTTAAATGGAGCCCAAATTAGATTTGAATCAAGAACTCCTGGATTTAGTCTCCCACACTATCTGTTTTTGCCTTTTAAGAAAAAGGCAGATTATTTGGACTGGGATCCTGATTTCATGATGTTTTCAATATTTAAAAGGATCCTACTAATGTCTCCTCTGAATGTTAAACATGTTTATGATTCAAGTCCCCAGTTTTGGTGTTCAGTATAAGGAAAATTACATGTCAGAAATAGAATCTGTACTCCCAGAAAGAAAATTGCTACTCTTGGGTGTCTTTTTAAAGGTTCTGAGATTCATGATGGTGCTTCTGCCAAAATAGAGAAGCCAGTTCAGATCTGACTCTCATGAAAGTAAATTTTCAAAACTTAAAGCAATTCATTGAGTTGTCAATTTGAGAATATAAGAACTAAATTTAAATCTTTCTTGACCTATATTACGATCTGCCACAAAAATCCTGGTGGACGTTCCAAGCCAGTTCAAAACCCTCTGCATCTTCAAATCACTCTATTGCATTCGTGTCTTCCCCCATAGTTCCACCTTTTCCTTTTTCTTGTTTTGATTTATAGTACTTGGAGTTCTCTGATACTTTCTCTCACCTTTTATCTAATCATTCTCCAGGTTGTACAGATTATTCCCCCAAATGTCTCCTACGTATGTCCTCTTTTTATTATTACTTCAACATCACCATGGCACGGAACAGCATTACCTTACATCTAGGCCTCAATATACGGGGCACATTGTCACATCTTTGCAGCCCAGCCTCATCTTCCAGGAACCGACCTGCTTCTCCCATCTGCATGGTTAGGACACAACCATTTTGAACAACTTGATTGTATTCCACTGGTCACAAGTGATCAGTCTGAATTAGGCTAATCAAAATCTTTCCCTAAGATTAACAAAAGAATCAGTTTCTGTGATGATGGAAAATGTAGGATCCAGGTTGCTGGTCATCATCTTCTTCCCGTGTGTACCAAAAAAAGAGGCCGGGCACGGTGGCTCACGCCTATAATCCCAGCACTTTGGGAGGCCGAGGCAGGAGGATCACCTGAGGTTGGGAGTTTGAGACCAGCCTAATCAACATGGAGAAACCCATCTCTACTAAAAATACAAAAAAATCAGCCGGGTGTGGTGGCACATGCCTGTAATTCCAGCTACTCAGGAGGCTGAGGCAGTAGAATCGTTTGAACCCGGGAGGTGGAGGTGGCAGTGAGCCGAGATTGTGACACTCACTCCAGCTTGGGCAACAAGAGCACAACTCTGTCTAAAACAGAGAACGAGAGAGAGAGAGAGAGCGCATCTTTAAGAGAGAAAAGGAAACAAAAAAGGAAACAAATATATAGATAAGAGCGAAGATAGAAATTAGAGGCAGAGGTCTGATAGTCTAGGTCACTTTCCCTGTTGCTATTACTCCTGAGGCCTGCTGCTGCATTCCAATCCTTTATAATGAACTGCTTTTTAAATTTCAGTAATTTAAATAGCTCTAACTAAAACACGGTGGGAATCTCCTAATTGTTCTCCCTGCTTCCTGTCTTTCCCTATTTGTATCCATCCTGTATACCACTGTAGGAGAGGCCACATTTACCCCTACTCACTTAGAGGTTTTTGGCTGGGCCTGAGACTGAAATTGGCATAAGACAGACTACTTGGAGAAAAGCATACACATTTATTTAATACAAGTTTTGCATGGCACAAGAGCCCTCATAAAAAATGAAGACCCCAAGATGCAGTTACAATTGAAGATTTCAATACTGAATTGAACAAAGAGCAGCAAATTGTGAAAATGTGACAAGGCCAAGGGGTTTGGGCTAGGGGAGTTAACTAAGCGGAGATGTGATTAGGAAGATAAGGGTTAATTTAATAAGGTTTGTTTGTACAGATTCCCCTCAGCTTCACCTTTCCCCTGCTGATAAGAATGGAACTTTCCCTCTGGAATAGGAAGGACATCTTTCACATGGGACTTTCATCGCCTGCTGTTAAGAAACAGAAGGAAGGTCAGAGTGACCTTCTTGCACCTGCTGTTTTCCAAGTACCTTCAACTCCAAATAATCAGTATTCCAGAGCAGCTATTGTGACGTCATGTTCTTAACTCCTTCACCACTGACAGACAAATAAATTGGAATCAGTGTGTGAAAGCTCTTAATTTTCAGATTAAGGAATTAAGACTTTTTGTATAATCAAATGGAACTGTGTGCAGTTGTAGGGAGGGGGGGACGTGGGGGATAAGTTAATTTTACTAAGTGAAGCTAACTCAGTTTAATAAATAGTTTTAGAAATTTTTAGTGGTTAACAAAAGACTGCATCCCTCTGATGCAAGAACTGCCCATGTTTCATCTCGTCCGAGGTTGACCATACGCCTGTGCTCTGAATGTGACTCTTCCAGGCCCTCAGGGACCACACCAGCGAGCAACATCGCCACCTACTGGGAGTTAGAGAAATTACAGAATTGGATTACCTATTCAAATATTCTTGGATTTCAGGGTTTAAAGGTATATTTAAAAATCCTGTTTTTTTAATAAGAAATATAAACAAGTTCCAGTTGTGTTTAATGATAATTTTTATAGCTTATGTCATAAAGGTGTTGTTAAATTATAACTCTTAGACTTGAACTCTGGGAAGGCTGCAATTTAGGAAATGATGCTGTCTTTGAGTAATTCACATTTTAACTCTCAATTGGTGCCATTAAATCACCTGCATTAAATCAAGAAACTATAGCCTACGTGTTTAGCAATAGATGGGGGTTAGGGCACATATGACTCTGTGATTCTCCATTCAAACTGGGTGGAAGAATAAATGTAATTAAATTAAAAGGCATCTTGCTAGAGGGAAAAGTTGTTCAGTGTTACTCTTGGTAATGGATGCTCTTTTCTTTAGTTATTTACAAGAGACAATCTAGTGTTTTAAGTAGCAAAATGATATT
This sequence comes from Colobus angolensis palliatus, assembly GCF_000951035.1. Classification (NCBI taxonomy): domain Eukaryota; kingdom Metazoa; phylum Chordata; class Mammalia; order Primates; family Cercopithecidae; genus Colobus; species Colobus angolensis. The sequence continues at coordinate 2,713,868 of NW_012116577.1, read as the reverse complement.
TGCCTAAAGTTGTTCCTTGCTTCATCACGAATAGCAAAAGAAAAAGAGAAGAAAGATGGACAAGTAATTAAGTAATGTATGACACCTTAAAAACTGTAAAAATCTAAGAATATGTAAATTAAATGAGGAAAATAAAATTGCTGCAATTGCAACTGTGGAAAAACATGCATGCTTATGGAATGGGATCCCAGGAAGTCAAGCTGTGTTTCTCCTTATGGAACTCTTCATGTTAAAGCATTTGCATGTTCTCTATGGTACCTTTGCCATGTATCATAATCCTAACCGTATTAATCTAGTTTTGGCCAAGGTCTGAAGCCCCTGTCCCACTTCCTTCTATAGAACCTTCTCTGGGCTCTCTAATCCACTGACCTCATATGGATTAGATTTCAATTTGCCATAAACCTTCAGGCTTGCTGTTGAATCTCTCCCTGTCTTCAATACTCTCCTTAATACTGCATTTGAAAAGTCAGGAAGGTACAGTCCACTCCCAATTAGAAAATTGTAACATTGCAGCATCAAGCACATACACAATCTCCAGAGGACAGTGAAAACAGTTCTTTACTTTGGTCCTCTGACAATTATTAATCCATGTGGAATCCAGTTCCCATGGACATAAGGATGTCTCTGGTCTCCCTTCTCTGTCTTCCTCTTTCTTCTCTTCTCTCCTTTCATGCCTTTTCATTTTACTCCTTTCTCATCCCTCAGGGTTATCTGGTTCCATCAAATTTACCCCTTGGTGAAGCTATAGCAGAGAAAAGTGGGGAGAGTAATTCACATCCCTTAAGTCCTGCATAGGAAAGGATAAAGGACAGTGGTCCTTAGAGGTCCATCCTCAGAGTGAAATATCTAAAAGACAGACAAAAACTTTCTCTTACTGATATTGTCTTCATTTTAAAACATAGCAAAGCTTGTCCTTTCTGCATCTACGTAAATTCCCTATTTATTACTCTCTTTTGATATTGCCTGGGATTGGAGTGGAAGCATGATTTAAGTGGGGAAACACCGAACCCAGGAAGAAGATGAGGAAGGGTTGAAGTTCTACTTGGGGTGGGGGTGGATGTGAGCCCACCGCATGACCCAGTCAGACTCCCCACTCTCCCTCCGCTAGTCAGGCCAGCTTAGCGTGCTTCCTTCCTCCCCACGGGGGATTTCCAGCCAATCTGCTAGACCTACAATTTATAAAGGATAGCTTGTGCTGCATAAAAGGATGGTAGCGGTCTCTTTCATATCAGTTACACAATGAGGCCTCTGAGCAAACTCTACATTTGCATTCGGTTGCTTAAAATAATAGTTATGATCTGTGCCAAAAAGGGAAGGCCAGACTTTCTGTTTCATGTGTCTGACCATGAGACCTCCGGTCTGTAGTTATTTTTCCTGCTGTAATTTCTTCCATCTGTTGTATTGTGGTACAAGGACAGAGGGAAACCATTCACAAGCTTAGGTGAGATTTCTTTTGATGACAAGATAGATGCTAATGGAAAGCCAATGAGAGTGAAACTCAGAGACATTACATTATGATTGACTTTGTGTTGTGCAGTTTACCAAAAACTAAACTATTCTTACATTTTTTCAGATGACTGGTTATGCCTTCGCTAGTCACCATATGTGAGCTCATCAAAGCTACAAGCGCCAGTTACTGAAATGCTGGGCCTATTAATGTGTTGGAAGAAGAAGCAGGAGATCTCGCCTATGTGACTAAGCTAAAAATTTAACCCATCTTAAGAAATGGATCAGAGTTTGTTTAACATTCTATCTCCAATATTTGATCTATGCTTGGGACCCAAGAACGGCCAAAAGTTTCCAGAAGTAACTATTATATGATAGCAGGTGTTGTCAATGCTGACTGTACTTTAGAATTTAAAAGTACCACTACAGAGGCGTAACCTCAGAGCAGTTAAATGAGAATCTCTATGATGGAGCCCAGGCAATAACAGTCTTTAAAAGCTCCTCAGGTAATGTGCATCCAGGGCTGAGAACTAGTACTAGTAGGCAGACTACAATGGAATAGGAGCAAGCTTGCATTCTGATCTCATTTTCATGACATTCATTTATAACGGACAGATTTGCAAACTGCAACTGCATAATTAATGTCTCAATTTAAATTTCTGACCAATAATTATAGTTTCTGATGTAGCAGTTTACCAAACGGTATCTAGCAGATTTTTTTTTTAATTTAAATTTTATTTTAGATTCAGGGGGGACACGTGCATGTTTGTTATATGGGTAGATCGTACACTGGTGGGAATCTGGGCTTCTAGTGTACCCATTATCCAAAGGGTAAACATTGTACCAAATAGTTAACTTTTCGACCTCACTCTCTCCCACTCACCCCACTTTTGATGTCCTCCGTGTCTATTACTTCCATCTTTGTGTCCATACGTACCAATTGCTTAGCTTCCACTTATAATTGAGAACATGTGGTACTTGCGTTTCCATTTTCTAGTTAGTTTTCTTAGGATAATGGCTTCCAGCTCCATCCGTGTTGCTGCAAAGGACATAATTTTATTTTTTTATGGCTGCATAATATTCCAGTGTAGAGATATCACATTTTCTTTATCTAGTCAATTGTTGATGGAAACTTAGGTTGGTTCCATGACTTTGGTATTGTGAATAGCACTGTGGTGAACATAAGTACAGGTGTCTTTTTTGTATAATGATTTATTTTCCTTTGGGTAGATACCCAGTAATGGGCTTACTAGATCAAATTGTAGTTTTCTTTTTAGTTCCTTGGGACATACTTCTACTGTTTTCCATAGAGATTGAACTAATTTATATTCCCACCTACAGTGTATAAGCATTTCCTTTTCTCTGCATCCATGCCAACATTTGTGGTTTTAAAAATTGTTTTTGATAAACCATTCTGACTGATGTAAGATAACTCATTGTAGTTTTAGTTTGCATTTGATAATTAGTGGTGTTGAGCATTTTTTCATGTGTTTTTTGGCCACTCTATTCTACGATCAGGATGAGCATCTATTTCAAATTATGGATTAATCAGCCCATTGCAAGCTGTAGCCCAAACAATTTCATATGAAGCCACCCTACCCATTATCTTATTATCAGTTCTACTGATAAGAATATTCATGTCCTTTGCTCAGTTTTTAATTGAGTTATTTGCTTTTTTCTTGTTGAGTTGTTTAAGTTCCTTATAGAGTTTAAATATTAATTTTTTGTCAGCAGCAAATATTCTGCCCCATGATGTAAGTTGTCTGCTTATTGTTTATTTCTTTCGCTGTGGAGAAGCTCTTTAGTTTAATTAAGTACTATTTGTCTGTTTTTGGTTTTGTTATATTTGCTTTTGGGTTCTTCATCATAAATTCTTTGCCTAGGTCAGTATCTGGAAGAATTTTTTCTAGATTTTCTTCTAGGATGTTTATAGTTTCCCAAAATTTACTTCTTTTTTTTTTTTGAGAGTCTTGCTCTGTCGCCAGGTTGGAGTGCAGTAGAGCCATCTCAGCTCACTGCAACCTCCAACTCCCTGGTTCAAGTGATTTTCCTGCCTCACCCTACCAAGTAGCTGAGATTAAAGACACGTGCCACCACGCCTAGCTAATTTTTGTATTTTTGGTAGAGGCAGGGTTTCACCATGTTGGCCAGGGTGGTCTCGATCTCCTGACCTTGTGATCCACCTGCCCCGGCCTCCCAAAGTGCTGGGATTACAGACATGAGCCACTGCGCCTTGCCCAGACCTTACTTTTAAGTTGTTAATATATCTTGCGTTGACTTTTATATATGATGAGAGATAGGGATCCAGTTTCATTCTTCTGCATATAGCTAGCCAATTTCCCTGGTATTATTTATTGAATAGAATATCCTTTCCCTGTTGTTTATTTTGGTCAACTTTGTCAAATATCAGTTGATTGTAGGTATGTGGCTCTATTTCCAGATTCTCTACTCTGTTCCGCTGATCTATGTGTCTATTTATTTATTTATTTATTTACCAATACCATGCTGTTTTAGTTACTATAGTCTCGTAATATAATTTGACGTCAGGCAATGTGATTGATATGCTTTGGCTGTGTACCCACCCAAATCTCATCTAGAATTCCTACATGTTGTGGGAGGGACCCAGTGGGAGGTAATTAAATCATGGGGACAGGTCTTTCCCATGCTGTTCTCATGATAGTGAATAAGTCTTATGAGATCCAATGGTTTTATAAGGGGGAGGTTCCCTGGGCAAGCTCTCCCTCTTTGCCTTCCACCCTTCATGTAAGACATGACTTGTTCCTCCTTGACTTCCACCATGTTTGTGAGGCCTCCCCAGCCATATGGACCTGTAAGTACATTAAACCTCTTCCTTTTATAAATTGCCCAGTCTTGAGTATGTCTTTATCAGCCCCATGAAAATGGTACAGTAAATTGGCACCAGTGGAATGGGGCACTGCTGAAAAGATACCTGAAAATATGGAAGCAACTTTGGAACTGGGTAACAGGCAGAGGTTGGAATAATTTGGAGGGCTTAGAAGACAGAAAAACATAAGAAAGTTTGGGACTCCCTAGAGACTTGTTGAATGGCTTTGACCAAAATGTTGATAATGATATGGATAATGAAATCCAGGCTGAGGTGGTCTCAGATAAAAATGAGAAACTTGTTGGGATCTGGAGCAAAGGTGACTCTTGTTATGTATTAACAAAGAGATGGGTTGCATTTTGCCCCTGCCCTAGAGATTTGTGGAACCTTGAACTTGAGAGAGATGATTTATGGTATCTGATGAAATAAATTTCTAAGCAGCAAAGCATTCAAGAGGTGACTTGGGTGCCAAAGGCATTCAGTTTTAAAAGGGAAACAGAGCATAAATGTTCAGAAAATTTGCAGCCTGACAATGTGATAGAAAAGAAAATCCGATTTTCTGAGGAGAAATTTAAGCCAGCTACAAAAAATTATGTAAGTACTAAGGAGCCTAGTGTTACTCATCAGGGCAAAGGGGAAAATGTGTCTAGGGCATTTCAGAGTTCTTCATGGCAGCCCTTCCCATCACAGGCCCAGAGGTTTAGCAGGAAAAAATGGTTTTGTGGGTCAGGCCCAGGGTCCCTCTGCTGTGTACAGTGTAGAGACTTGGTGCCCTGCATCCCAGCTGCTCCAGCATGACTACAGGGGCCAAGGTACAGCTTGGGTTGTTACTTCACAGAAGTCAAGAATTGAGGTTTGGGAACCTCTGTGTAAATTTTAGAGGATGTACATAAATTACTGGATGCCCAGGCAGAAGTTTGCTGCAGGGGTGGGGCCCCCATGGAGAACCTCTACTAAGGAAGCATGGAAGGAAAATGTGGGTTTGGAGCCCCCACAGAGAGTCCCTACTGGGGCGCAGTTTAGTGGGACTGTGAGAAGGGGGCCACTGTCCTTCAGATCCCAGAATGGTAGATCCACTGACAGCTTGCACCATGTGCCTGGAAAAGCTGCAGACACAATGCTAGCCCATGAAAGCAACTGGGAGGGAGACTGTACCCTGCAAAGCCACAAGGCAGAGCTGTCCAAGGCTGTGGGAGCTCACCTCCTGCATCAGCGTGACCAGGATATGAGACATGGAGTGAAAGGAGATCATTTTGGAGCTCTAAGATTTAATTGCCCCACTGGATTTCAGATTTGCATGAGGCCTGTAGCCTCTTTGTTTTAGCCAAATTCACCCATTTGGAATGGCTGTATTTACCCAATGCCTGTACCCCAATTGTATAAAGGAGGTAACTAATTTGCTTTTGATTTTATAGGTTCATAGGCAGAAGGGAATTGCCTTGTCTTGGATGACACTTTGGACTGTAGACTATTGAGTTAATGCTGAAATGAGTTAAGACTTTGGAAGACTGTTGGGAAGGCATGATTGGTTTTGAAATGTGAAAACATGAGATTTGGGAGGGGCCAGGGTTAAAATGATATGGTTTGGCTGTCTCACCACCCAAATCTCATCTTGAATTCCTAAATGTTGTGGGAGGGACCCAGTGGGAGGTAATTGAATCATGGGGGTAGTTCTTTCCAATGCTGTTTTTGTGATAGTGAGTAAGTCTCATAAAATCTGATGGTTTTATAAGGGGGAGTTTCCCTGCACAAGCTTTCTCTCTTTGCCTGCTGCCATTCATGTAAAATGTGACTTGCTCCTCCTTGCCTTCCATCATGAATGTGATGCGTCCCAGCCATGTGGAAATGTAAGTCTGTTAAACCTCTTTCTTTTGTAAATTGCCCAGTCTTGGGTATGTCTTTATCAGCAGCATGAAAATGGACTAATACAGTGACACCTCCAGCTATGTTCTTTTTGCTTAGGATTGCTTTGGCTAGTCAGCCTTTTTTGATTCCATATGAACTTTAGGATTGTTTTTCTAATTCTGTGGAAAAAAAATGACTTTAGTAATTTGATAGGGGTTGTGTTGAATCTATAGATTGCTTTGATTAGTATGGCGATTTTAATAATATTGATTTTTCTTGTCCATAAGCATGGGCTAGTTTTCCATTTGTTTGTGTCATTTGTGATTTCTTTTATTAGTGTTTTGTAGTTCTGTTTATAGAGATCTTTCACTGCTTTGGTTAAATGTATTCCTTGGTATTTTAATTTTTTGTAGCTATTGTAAATGGGATTGGGTTTTTGATTGGTTCTCAGCTTAAATATTATTGGTATAAAAAATGTTACTGGCTTTTGTATGTTGATTTTGTATCCTGAAACTTTACTGAAGTCGCTTAAGTCTCAGAGTCTTTTGGAGGAGTTTTTAGGATTTTCTAGGTATATGATATATCATCAGTAAACAGAGATAATTTTACTACCTCTTTTCCAATATGCATATTTTTCATATCTTTCTCTTACTTGATTTAATGCTTTGGCTAGTACTTCTAGTACTGTGTTGAAAAGGAGTTGTGAGAGTGGACATCCTTGTCTTATTCCAGTTCTTAGAGGGAATGCTTTCAACTTTTTTCCATTCAGTATGATGTTGGATGTGATTATGTCATATATGGCTCTATGGCTCCTATTCTTTTGAGGTATGTTTTTTTGATGCTAGTTTGTTGAGGGTTTTTATCATAAAAGGATGTTGGATTTTATCAAATGCCTTTTTTTCAGCAGCTATTGATTTGATCATATGGTTTTTGTTTTTACTTACTTTTATGTAGTAAATTACATTTATTGATTTGCCAATGTTGAACCATCCTTACATTCCTGTAATAAAACCCACTCAATTGTGATGAATTATTTTTTGATGTGGTGTTGAATTTGGTTTGCTAGTATTTTGTTGAAGATTTTTGCATCTACATTCATCAGGGATATTGGCCTGTAGTTTTCCTTTTCTGTTGTGTCCTTGTCTGATTTGGTATCAGGGTGATGCTGGTTTCATAGAATGAGGGAGAAATTCTGCCTCCTTGACTTTTTGGAACAATTTCAGTAAGACTCATACCAGGTCTTTTTTATACATCTGGTAAAATTTGGTGGTGAGTCCATCTGGTCCTAGGCTTGTTGGAAGTTTTTTATTACTGGTTCAATTTCATTACTCATTATTGGTTTATTCAGGACTTCTAATTCTTCCTTATTCAATCTTGGGGTGTTGTATGTTTTCAGGAATTTATCCATTTCCTCTAGGTTTTCCAGTTTGTGCACATAGATGTGTATGACACAGTAGTCTCTGATGATTTTTTGTATTTCTATTTTATTAGTTGTAATGTCACCTTTCTCATTTCTGATTGTGCTTATTTGAATCTCCTTATTTTTTCTTGGTTAATCTAGCTAGTGGTCTGTCAATTGTTTTATCCTTTCAAAGAACCAACTTTTTGTTTTGTTGATCCTTTATAAAACTTTTTTGTCTCAATTTCATTTTGTTATGCTCTGATTTTTGTTATTTATTTTGTACTGCTAGCTTGAGGTTTGGATTGCTCTTGTTTTTCTAGTTTCTTGAGGTGCAATGTTAGGTTGTTAATTTGAGATCTTTCTACCTTTAAATGTAATCTAGCAGGTTCTTAAAATGGTATAACCTCAATTTATTCCCATGGAATAGTGTATATGCTAGGGCATTCATTACCCAAATTTGCAAAAACTAAATATTTTATTCATTTTAACTGATTCTTTAGTGCATTTTTTGTATACCACATAGATATTAGTAAGGATAGAGATTAAGCTTCTGTAATAAGGAGATCCTAAAATACAGTTCATCAAATAATGTTGAAGTTTGTTTCTCCCTCATAAAACAACCAAGAAGAAAATATCCTTTGGTACAAAAGGTTATTCCAATAGTTGCCAATTTCCAGTCAATGGGAAGACAGAAAAGGAAGAAGGCATAACACATCACTTCTACTCACATTTCACTGGCCAGGACTTAGCCACATTTGTATTCCTTGATGTAAGGAAGGCTAGGAAATTGGAATTTCCATCTAGGCAGTTGTATACCTAACTGAAAACCAAAGGTTTCTATTTCTAATACAAAGAAGAAGAGAATAGATACTGTGGAAATTGTCAGTCTCAACAACATCTTCATAAAACTCAATCTAAATATACTGGAATATAAATAAATGATATTATTTATACTTTTATTTTGAGGGTATTTTCATTATGCCTTTTAACTCTTCAAAAGCTTAAATTTTGTGTTTATTTGATCAAAAAGATATTTTATGATACACTATTTTTCTTTATACATAGTTTTATCTACTAACCCTAGTAAGTGACACATGAAATATGGGTCACAGTATACTTCTAACTCTTTAAGTTCAGCATTGACTTGGGATTTTCAAAAAGAAAAAAGTTTAACAGAACAAGGTCTAGACAGATCTTATGATTGTAAATGTCATTACTTTATTCAGTTGAATGGATTCCAGCAGTATACTCATGGACTCCTTTGAAAATCTCATGAAAATCATTGATTCTCTATTTACCTAGATCAATAATGTTAGGGATTTTAGGAAGTCCTCTCCCTATGAAGCTCAATTTTAGAATGCCTTAACTATATATACAGGGATATCCTCCCATTTTTCACAGCAACCTGGCAAAGTACACATAAAAATCATGAATCTATGTCTCCAGGACCCATCAGTGAAATTCCTGGAGCACTGGCCTAAGGTGAGACATCTAGCACAGGACCTATGCAATAAATGTCAGTTGCCTTGCATTTCAAGCCTCCTTTATTCTCTGTGAGAATCCCTTGGTGTTTTACACACTCCCCTTGGGATGAGTGTTATGCCTCCCATCTTCCTCAACACAGATCATACCTCCCCACCATGGAAGTTGACTTGGCTATTCCCACATCATTAAATGCTGCTCCTCCTTCTAGCATGGACATGGTTCTTCACTTCATCAATGAAACATTTTTTTAATCTTTTTGCTCACTCAGCACCTGAACCTTCTTTTTTTACATATGTTGTGTACATCATCCCTTTATTTTTGCATGTGAGACAAAATATACCTTGTGATATAGATGCTAAAAATGCAAGATGCTCTCTTTCTAAATTAACTTGTAACTAGCACATGGGCACTTGGTATAGGCTCTTCTTCGAATGGAGAATTAAGAACTTGTGATACAACAAACCAGGGCCTATGGAGAAAGGTCTCTGGCAGCAATGACAGCTGGAGATTAGGGGCATCAGTAGTTCCAGTGTTATTGGCAGCATCTAGAGTTATTGCCAGTAGGATCAGCAGTACAAGGCACAGTGTCTAGTGCTTTGTGGCAATATCTGCAGCTTCCAGGCTGACTGAGTTCTGCTGTGCACTAAACCATGTTTGTTAAAGACTCCAGTATAACCTTCCATTTTTGGAAATAAAGTTTTCTAGAGTTTCTCCAAAATCACCACCGCAGTTTTTTGTTTTGTTTTGCAAAAGCTTAAATAGTAATCCTTATCACTGTGATCTATATCTTCATGAGGAAACTTTGGGAGAATAAGAATGAACTCTACTAAACATGGCTCTCTCAAAATAACAGAACTAGGAAAACAAGCCATTAGGAAGTGACTGAGAGGCTCTTGGGTTCTTTAAGTGTTGAGATCAACCAGAGAATATAACATTTCCCTTGCCTATTTTATTTTGAGCAGATAAGGTCATATTCATGAATGCTATTCCACTGCTTAAAACTTTCAGTGCCTTATCATTGAACTGAAATGAAATCTAGGCCCTGCCATTTCTTGGATTTTGAAGTAGAGTAATTAACTTAGATTTCCTATGCTCCATTTGCTCTCCTTTATTTTATACATCTATTTTTAAGGGGGAGAGAGTTTATAATATCCATCTCAAAAACATTTGTGCTATGTGTAATATATCGTGTATGAAAACCTAGTGCTGGGAAAGCTCTCAAGAAAAATGAAGACTACTCTCTTTAGGCTGTTACTCAGATATCTTCCCATTGGATCCCAGCTCACTTTTCCAATCTCTTCTCTTACCATTTTCCTTTTTTCTTTCTTCTCCAAGCATCAGTGACTCCAGATTTTTTAAAATCACATCTTAACTTGCTGTAAACAATTCTGTACATTTACTTTGGCGTTCCCTCTACTAGGAATGTGCTTCTCTCCTGTTTTCTCATTTACTTCCTTAGATCAACCCTGTTTACGCCTAATGCCTGGATCATAGCGTGTGCGCTTCATTGAAATAATGAATGTTAATGAGTTGGAAACCATCAGTTTGTATTTATTTGGGAGCCACAGGAGGTGCCCACCTCACCAGAGAATTAGGATGAGTAAAATAAGACTGCCATGTAGAAACCAAATTTTAAGAGCTATATAGATATGTGAAATCATGTAGACAAGACAGAATGGCTCCCAGGCCAGCCAGACTCCATAGAAAGCAACTTGACTGTACTACTTTAAGAAAGAATGGCAATATTGGTGGGCATGTAAGCTGGTACAGCCACTATGGAGAACAATATGGAGGTTCCTCAACAACCTACAAATAGAACCAACATGTGATCCACCAATCTCACTACTGGAAATTCATCCAAAGGAAAGGAAATTATTATATTGAAGAGACATCTGTATCCCCATGTTTATTGTAGCACTATTCACAATAGCCAAGATATGACATCAACCTAGGTGTCCAACAACAGATGAATGGATAAAACAAATGTGGTATACATACACAATGGAATACAATTCAGTCTTAAAAAGAATGGAATCTTGTCATTAACAGCAACAGGAATGGGACTAGAGGAGATTATGTTAAGTGAAATAAGCCAGGAACAGAAAGCTAAGCACCACATGTTCTCACTCACATGTGGAAGCTAAAAATAGTTGATCTCATAGAAGTAAAAAGTAGGACAGAGGATACTAGCTGTGGGGAAGGGTAGGAAGAAGGTAGAGAGTTGTTAAGGGGTGCAAAATTACAGCTGGATAGAAGGAGTAAATTCTAGTGTTCTGTAGCACTGCAGGATGACTATATTTAACAAATAATATACAGTTTCACCAAAACGCAGGAACAGAAAACCAAATACTGCATGTTCTCACTTATAGGTGGGAGCTAAATGATGAGAACACATGTACACATAGAAGGGAACAACAGACACTGAGACCTATCAGAGGGTAGAGGGTGGGAGGAGGGAGAGGATCAGGAAAAATAACTAATGGGTACTAGGCTTAATACCTGAGTAGTGAAATAATCTGTTCAACAAACCCCCATTACACAAGTTTACCTATGTAACAAACCAGCACACATACCCCTGAACTTAAAATAAAAGTTACCTTTAAAAAAAGAAATTGGTTGTCTGACGAAAAAGAATGTATATATATATACATATTATGCAAAATATATACATAATATATTAAAAAGTGAGTGTGTGTGTGTGTATATGTGTGTGTATGTGTGTGTGTGCATGTGTATATATATATATATGGTTTCAAATAGCTGGAAGGGGGATATTGAACGTTCCCAACACAAAAACATAATAAATGCTTGAGGTGATGGATATCCTGTTTACCCTGATCTGATCACCGTACATTGTATGTATCAAAATATCACTATGTAGCCCACAAATATATGCAGTTATTACTTTTCAGTTTAAAATGTTTTTTAAATAGAGAATGGGCAATTTAATGAAGAGTGGATCAGCCCTCACAAGCTTAGAAAAATAACCACTGAGGCAAAAGTTAATCACGGCATTTTAGAGCACTTTTCAGGGAGAGAGAATGTTTCAGTTCCTACTGTGAGGTTTCCAGGGAGCATCGTAGATGCACCGTCTTATTTTAGCCCAATGCTGTTAAGCATTCACACTGCATAGCTCCCTCTGTTCCCATTTATGCTCACCATGCAGGCTTTTCATTCTTATTCTTTCCCATTATAAATTTAAAATTATTTGCTAATTATAATTTGGATTCCCAAGTGGACTCATCTAGTACAGACTTCAAGAGGAACTCCATGAGGAAACTTGTACACCTTGAAAGCCAAAGATCAAGTCCAGCCACCTTTCCTTTGAATAATGTGTCTCTACCACTTCCAACTGCAAGATGCACCAATGCCTATAGCAAGCACATTTAATGAGTCAATGGGAACTTAAAGGAAAACTCTCCTACATCTGCCCCAGAGGGGGGTTCTATCATGAACGTAGTCGAAATTCTTATCACTGTTCTTTCTTCTAAAACTCCTGTGAATTATCCGGATAAAGGGGTTAAAACAGGGCTCCTCATACCCTGGTTAGGAACCAAGCCACAACAACAAAAGGTGAGAGGCAGGCGAGCAAGTGAAGCTTCATCTGTATTTACAGTTGCTCCCCATTATTCATATTACTGCCTGATTTCTACCTCCTGTCAGATCAGCATTGGCATTAGATTCTCATAGGAGCGGGAACCCTATTGTGAATTTTGTATATGCCTGATGATCTGTCACTCTCTCCCATCAACCCCAGATGGAACCATCTAGTTACAGGACAACAAGCTCAGGGCTGATTCTACACTATGGTGAGTCGTATAATTATTTCATTTTATATTCCAATGTAATAATAATAGAAAATAAGTGTGCAATAAATGTAATGTACTTGAATAACCCTGAAACCATCCTCCTCACCCCCCATCCCTGGAAAAATTGTCTTCCACGAAACTGGTCCCTGACAGCAAAAAGTTTGGGGACCACTGGGTTATAGAACCTAGGAAGACTAGCTAACATAACATAAGTTTCTAAGTCTCTGTTCATTAGGCATTTTGGTTGCCGGGAACAAAGACTCACTCAAGTTGCCTCAAGAAAGGTGGGTGCTCTCATGCAGGGGGCATTCAAGAAGACAAAACATCCCAGAATCCAGGAAGGCCTGGGGGCAACAGGAGAGTCAAGTCCAACTTACAGGCAGGAAGTTGATTCTTTTGCCCCTCAGCATCAGGAGCTCCATAATTTTCCATTTTGTGTGCCACATTAATGGGGTTTAGCCCACTCTCCATTTCTGCCTCTCTGTATATTCCCTTCTGTTTTTGTTCTAACCGCTTTCTGACATCTCTTTCCCTAAATATTCAAATTTGCAGAGAAGGAAAATAAGATTAGACTTCAAGCCCCCACCATCAGCGTTCAGGCAGAGCCTTTGCAACATGGCTCCTTGGAGGCTGCCAGCCAGGCTCGCCTCATGTCAGGTGCTCATTCTTTCCAGTCCCCTATGGTGAGGTGGCGCATGTGAGTGGTTAGAACATGGCCACTTGTGCCTCAGGCAACGAGGAGGTCTGGGCATGGGGCAGTTCTTCTCAGGAGGAGCAACGGGTTGGCAGGAACCTGTAGGTTAATGGAGTCAGATAATGAATCCAAGTGGAGACCCCAAATAGCGATATTGGATGGGCTCCATCAGAATTTCCTGGAATCCTTTTAGAGATGCAGAACCCTGAGTCTCACTCCAGACCTACTAAATTAAAAACTCGAAAATTTCAAGGGGAAGTATTAGAGAACAGCACACACACACACACACACACACACGATTTTTAAATCTCTCCAAGTAAACACACCTTTGACCTTGTGAGGGAACAGAGAAATGTGAAGGATGGGAAGGGTGAGACTGAAAGTTAGAAAATCTTCTTGTTTTTTTTTTTTTTTTTTTTAAGACAGGGTCTTGCTCTTCTTTACCAGGCTAGAGTGCAATGGCACGATCTCGGCTCACTGCAACCTCCACCTCCCGGGTTCAAGCAATTCTTGTGCCTCAGCCTCCTGAGTAGCTGAGACTACAGAGGAGTGCCACCACACCTGGCTTATTTGGTATTTTTAGCAGAGACCATGTTGGCCAGGCTGGTCTTGAACTCCTGACCTCAAGTGATCTGCTCACCTCGGCCTCCCAAAGTGCTGGGATGACAGGCGTGAGCCACTGCACCTGGCCAGGAAGTCTTCTTGATTCTTTTAATAATTTTGTGGGGAATTCTGAAGTACTCTAGTGGAAGTGTGGGTAAAAACACATTTGTAAAGTAGAAGTGCTGAGATGAAGTCATTTATTTCAAAGAAATAAAAATATAAGGAATATGGTTCTCTGTAGCTTCCAGAGCTTACACAAATGAGTCTGAGACCAGCAGGAACTAATGTTAAGCCTGAACATCATAAACTTTTAGTGTGGCCTCAAACAAAAATTGAGAGTTTGCTTCATTTTTCTCCCTGTTCTGTAACAGGTATAGTTAGTGAAATATCATAAGCAACACATAGTACTTTTATCAAATGCTACCTGAATTACAAATAAAATTTTCAGGAAATAATTTAAGAAAATCTTGCATTTTAATAGGAGGAAGGTAATGAACAATTTGGGAATGTTTTAAAGAAAGAGTTGCTTAACATAAATAAATCCTAATAATCAACACCACGATTACAAATAAGCACATTTTTTTGGGTATTGTAATCTTTATTACAAAACAAGTATTTTATGTTGAGGTAATATTTCAAACGGTATTTGGCAAAAAATCAATTGAATCTTATATACAGAATTTTTCTCTGTAAAGGACTCAGAGAACAGTTTTTTTCTAGCATTGCACACAAACTGATTTTAGAAAAATAAAGCTAAAAAGTATCTATGTAAAGAGGAATTTCTTTCACCCACTCTTCCTGACCCAATCCTTCTTATCATCACCAGTGATCAGTAAGGTGATGTTTATGGGAGTTCTACAAAAAAAAAAAAAAAAAAATGGTGAATTGGTAAATTAATTGGGAGAAAAATACTTTCTTATCCAAAACAACTCACTGTGCCATAATTTCAAAGTGCTTTTGCAAACTAAGTATTTAATCCTATAGAATTTACTATTATTTATCCCGAGAAAGAATTCCCCAGTCTCCAATGAGGAAACCCTATGCAACCTTCCAACTCCAGTGCCTTCTGCTGTGAAGCCCTCCCTCGTTCTCCAACACATTGGTCACCCTTCTCAGTGCTCCCAGATAGATATCGTGTTCATAGCTCTGTCTTGGCACTCACCATACTGGATTGCAACAATTCTTGTTTCTCTTATACATATCCCTCTTTAACTCTGTAGCTTTGTGGATCCTTCTATAAGCTCCTACGAGCAAGAAGCAAGTCTTAACCTGCTTTACATTTTCAACACCTAGCACAGTGCCTGGTACATCACGGACCCCCAGTAGCTTTGTTTGTTAGGTTGATGAGTTAGGAACTATTTCAGCTGCAAAGTTATCATGCAGATCCTTTCTTGCTTCTAGCCTCTTTGGATTATCTGCTCTTACTCCACAGTATTTAAACCTCTATGAAATGATGACACGCTAGAAACAAGTATAATGTCCAGCAATTCCTTTCAGGAAAAAAAAAATGGCTTCTGGTTATTCTTTTGATCAACACATGAATAAATTATAGTTATCATGATACACTTTCAAGCCCCTAAGACTCCTTTATGTGACAGCTGCTTCTTAGGACAGCTGATGTTAATAGCCATCTTGGCAGTCATTGTCATCTTGGTCCCCAATGGGTTTGTTGTGATAGGCATCAACTGTTAATTTCCGGCTCTCTATCTCAATGTTTTTCAACTGGCCGTCTTCCTCACTGCTTGATTCGCTCTCCGTGGAGTTGCTATCTTCTTTGGAACTGCTGCTGTCTTGAGAGTCACTGTCGTCTTCCTCAGACTGGCTTTCCTCACTCTGACTCTCTGCTGAGTTGCTATGAGACTGCAGGCCTTCCTGGCTGGAGCTGTTCTCATCCTCGGGGGACTCCGGGCTTTCCTCTGAG
Organism: Colobus angolensis palliatus; assembly: GCF_000951035.1. Taxonomy (NCBI): domain Eukaryota; kingdom Metazoa; phylum Chordata; class Mammalia; order Primates; family Cercopithecidae; genus Colobus; species Colobus angolensis. The sequence continues at coordinate 2,697,818 of NW_012116577.1, read as the reverse complement.
AAGTTGAGGCTCTCACTGGATTCGCTATCTGCTTGCTCCTCTCTGGATTCACTTTTTGAGTGGGAGAGTGTGTGCGAGCTGTCCTCCTCGCTGGAGTCACTGTCTTCCTGGTCTTCTACATGACTAGTTGTGGGGTCCGGGTTGTCTCCTCTGGACTCACTCACCACCTCTTCCTGAGACTCACTGCTGTTCTCTTGAGATGGCAGGTTGCCCTCTTGGCTGGACTCACTGCTGGGGCTATCTACGTTTTGGCTGTCTTCCTGGGACATATTCTCCTTGCTGTCTTCTTGAGAGTCACCCTTGTTGTCTCTCCTGGGTTGGCCGAGGTCAGCGTCTCTGGAGTTGCTGTTTTCTGTAGAGTCACTCTTGACTTCTTCCATCGTGTTGTTGTCATCAAGTTCACCTCTATCATCTTCCTCTGAGATGCGAGACTTCCTAAAAATTTTCCTACTGGGATGCTCCAGCAATTGGCTGTCACCTGAATCTTGAGTGTTTGCTTGCTCACTGTTTTCTCCAGATTCTTTTGATTTCATGCCTGCACTGTTCATCCTGGAGTTTCCCCTTTCACTTCTGATGCTGTCTGGGTCATCACTCTGCATTCCCTCATCATCAAACTCAGAGCCGTCTCCATGGCTGCTCTCCCCATCACTGACACCTCCCACCCAGTGTTCTTCACTGTCACTCTCAGGCCTGCTGTCCACCTGGTCCTCATTGTCAAGTTCCCTGCTCTCACTGGTGGTATCCTGGGCACTGTCTTGCCCTTGTGGGGCACCCTCTTCACTGGATTGTATGGTGTCATCAGAGTCCTCATCATTTCCCAGTCTGGAGTTTCCTCCTTCTTGTCTGTCTTTGGGCCCTGGACCACTGTCATCATCGCCAAAGGTATCATCTCCACTGTCATCTTCATCGTCATCTTTATCATCTCCTTCTTTTCCTGTGCTCCTGGAGAAGCCACCAGCTGGCCTATAAATGTATTGATCATCATCAGAGCCCAGGCCCTCCTCTGACTCAGTGCTGTCACTGGGGTCTTCATTTGCCTAGAATTTGGGGTTAACAGATACAGTCATTACTCCAGGAACTGATAGAGAAGGAGTTATCTAGAGCCTGTCTAGTCTTTCTGCTTCCTTCATCCTACTTCCCCTCCTCTAATGGTCAGTTTTACTATTCAATAACATCTCCACCAGAGCTTAAACAGGAAGGAAGAGAAATTGAATCTCAAGTGGTTCCATTTTATATAGGCACACTTCACTCAATGCTGCTAACATTTTCTCAAAAAGCTTTCTGGAAATCACATTTATGAAATTCAAATCATACTGTATATATAATTCCTTTTAAAAAAAAAACAAAAACTCTTGGGCCGGGCACTGTGGCTCACACCCGTAATCCCAGCAATAGGGGGCCGAGGTGGGCGGATCACAAGATCAAGAGGTCAAGACCATCCTGGCCAACATGCTGAAACCCCGTTTCTACTAAAAATACAAAAATTAGCTGGCCGTGGTGCCACGCACCTGTAGTCCCAGCTACTCAGGAGGCTGAGGCAGGAGAATCACCTGAACCCGGGAAGCAGAGGTTACAGTGAGCTGAGATCGAGCCACTGCACTCCAGCCTGGTAACAGAGCTAGACTCCGTCTCAAACAAACAAACAAACACAACAACAACAACAAAACCTCTTAGGTAATTGTTTGTGAATTAAAGAGATGGTTTATAATGCTCATGCATGAAAGTGTTTTGTATAAAACAGAGTTTTCAGAAATAGTGAGTGATCTTAAAATGACCCCAGTTTTTTTTCATCTGGAGGGAAAAATGTACTAGGACAGGAGGATAAAATCTTTAGCTAAAATGAAAATAAAATATTATAGTATGGCATATACCTCACCCAAACCATGTTTCTACCTCATTGGTACAACCAGAAAGTTGCCTATAGATGATTCAGCTAGAAGACACCAACTAGTGTGACCACCAAGGCAGCTTAGCGCTGAGTGGGAAGTCAGAGAGGTGAGCCCTGTAAGTAAAACAATTGGATGCACTGTACCAGTAAGGAAGGACAGTGAGCCTTCACACATTATGCTCCCAAAATATCTGCTCTCTTTACCATACCCTACAACAGAGCATACCTGCTAGTTTTTTTGTTTGTTTGTTTGTTTAACACGTCCCGACTGATCAGCGTCTGAGTCTGTAATTGGGAGTACTTGTGTATATGCTGTTGATGTCTCTTCCTAGCACTGGAGTTTGATGCTGGTATGGTGGAACTGAGCATGGGTTTAACCTGCTATACCTCGTTAACCCAACTCACAAGCAGGAATTGCAGGAATCACCATACTTCATTAACCCTTTCTCAAGCAGGGATTGCTACCGTAACTTGAGAGCTTAGAGACCCTTGAGGCAACAAATCACAAAGTCCCCAGCAAACAGCATTTCCCCAGTGCTATGCTTTTAAATTTCTAGAATGTTCCTTTGATAACCTCAAGTAAATAGGGATAAACAGGCTAATAATTCATCTTCCAACTCTGGCTAAGTGTAGAATGCAACATGGAACAAAGTTTTGGGGAGAAACCTGGCTCCTGGACTCTCTGGAGTCCCACAGGATTGAATTTGGTTAAAACAATAGCATAGCTAAGAAAGTAACAACACTTAGTCTTAGAAAAATGAAAAAGAATGCCAGCTTTAAAGGATATAAACTGAGTCTGCCTTTCTCACTCCCAGAGCCCGGTCCCACAGATGGGACTATTTTTAAAGAGAAAGTCATTAATGAAGCAATTGTTTTACTTAAAGTTTCCTCAGGGCTCTCCTGTTCTGCCTTCAAGCAGGATCCTTGACACAGAGAAGTTCCCAGGCACTTCTTCACCTGATCTGAACTGCTCCAATTGTAAAAGCAACAGTTTCAGTTGATGAGTAAGTTTGACATGGTCAATGACCATTTGTGAGTGCGTGTGTGTCTGCGTGTGTTTATTGTTTAACTAGGAGAGACATTTGGGGCCACAATGCCAGCAATCTAGCCTCAGTGATGAAAATAAGATGAATAGCATGTCTGCATGTGAATTCTCTTTACTCATTTTTCTCTTCTTATTTTATGGGACTCTTTAGCCAGCATAACTCATAGTTAGAAAATATTATATTTAGAACTGTTGCCAGGTAATTTAATCTAACATCATTTCCTTCCATTCCTAAGTAGCCTGAAAAGTTAAGAAAGGTCTGTTTAATTACGTGTTCCTCTGAGTTAACTTTACTTCCTTCTGATGACTCACTGCTCTCCTGAAAGGGGAAAAATGTTTATTTTTCTTTTTAGTAATTCCTTAGGAAAGAAAAAAACATGATACACATCAATTGCTTCCAGTCTGGATTTACTACTTTCAAAATTGTAAAAGGCAGCGGGAAGAGTGTTAAAGTTGCTTCATGAGTTGTTTATGACAAAAGTAAATGAGATAGTTACCAAGGGAGGTGTTGGTGCCTGAGTCAAATGACCCTGCAAAAAAGAAAAGGAAGGAAAACAAATTACTCCCTCACAGATGGATTTCATTATTATAATTATTTACAATAATTTTAGGTGATTATTTTTAGTTTCTTGGTAGAGGTCTTACATTTACATGAGTAATTAGTGAAATTTTATGATGAAATAGTTCAAAACGGAAGGTAAAATGACTAATGGCTTGAAAAGATCTTGGGATATAAGAGACCTAGACGAAGTTTGTATTTCTGATATTTCATTTACAGAAATAAACATGCTGTCTTTGAACCTGGCCGTTCATACAACCTAGAGGAAATGTAACACATGAAAAGCAGCATTGAAACTCAGAATCCAGATGCAAGTCTCAATTAACTCACTGGTCTTGGTTTTAGCCCTGAGAACCAATCATCTTGGTGTTAGCACTGAAAGTCATGTGTTGCAGGAAACCCCTAAGTTCCAGGTAAACCGAGATGGTTGGTTACTCTAGGTGAAGGTAGGCAATTCACTTCATGTGTCTGACCCCCAGTTTCTTGTTCATAAATTAAGGAAATTAACACCCACTGTGCTTACCCCACAAGGTAGTTATGAGGGTGAAACCAGCTAATGCCTATGGAAGTATCTCGAAAACTATTTATTCAACATGATATAGACTAAAGAAAAAATCCATTTGAGAACATCCACCATATAAAATTTAATAGTAAAAAAACTGAATTGAGAAAGCCATTAAACCTTTCTCGAGTCATGTAACAGCCCTGGTTTTAAAAACAAATGCTAAGTCAGAAATTTAACTAGTCATACTTCTGATTTATTTCACTATCTTTAGTCTCATAAGCACTATAAAAATGCCTTAGCAACTTCTGGTACCCCTCCCCACCACTTCTCCCCCCTGCCCTTTGAGAAGAGCAAAGTCCTGTGTGGAACACCCAAGGCACGAAGTAGAGCAGGGAGGAGCTGCTATTGATATGTCTTCAACGTGCGTCTCAGCGGTGCTGGACTGGGGATATCTCCTTAGAGAAAGGAGCTATAATCACTCTGCCTTTGGCCTGCGACACTGCAGGCAGGCACAATGGCAGGCTGTGCTCCAGTCAGTTATCATTTGGAATTAATGGGTGGAAGGGAGCAAGACATTGTTATTTTTCTCATGCCAAGGCTCGACTTGAGAACAGAGCATGTTTGTGTGTCTCTGGTTAAATGAGAGAGAGGATCTACAGTGTCTGCTTTTAAACTAACCAGCCTATGGATATCTCTGAAGAAAGTTCATAACAAATACTGCAAAGTCTATTCCAGACTCAGGTGTGGACAAGACGACAAGACCCCACCTCAGGTCGCTGACATTATCTGGCCACAACCAAAAGCACTGGGCCCAAGCTTTATCATATGTAAAAGCCAGTAGGAAACAAGGTAGTGAACAAAATGCCCTGATTTCACATAAGATTTTAACCCTTAGTGCCAATCTTGAGAATTTTCTGACCTCTTAGACCCGGCTCCTTCCTGAGAGGGAGTAACACACTGGTTAAGAATGTGGGTTTTTTTTTTTTTTTTTTTCTGGAGCTAGAGTGAGTGACATAATATCAAAGTCTGGCTCTAACACTAATTAACCATGTAACCCAGACAGATTGAGTTACTCTCTGTGGTGAGTTTTTTCATCTGTAAAGTGAGAATAAAACATAATGCCTAATTCACAGAGGTGTGAAAATTAACAAAGTTAATATATGTAAAAGACTCAGAACTGTGCCTGGCAATGATTCTTGAGTTATTGAGAGTTAATAATTCTCAATACAATAACATGCCAGCAACATTAGCTCTCATTCCAGAGACTGTAGTGTCCTCTCATTCTTCTTTCTTTTCTCACCTCCCAGGACTTGACCTCTTGCCCACCAGATAACTCTTGTTAAAACAGATTTCAGGTCATAATATCTCCTGAAAACTCTTGGTTCATTGTCATGCATCCCCTGGTACTATTATACACATCCATTACAAGAAGAAAGCTAACAGAAAATATGCTTCCTTGCCAGATTATACTACTAACTTGGAATCGCAGCATTATTTTCATCTATGAACTCTATAGTTTAGCTTATTTATATGCTCATGAAGTCATTAGCAGTTTCAACATTTGCAATGAAGTCAATTTGGTTATACTCATAATAAATTAAAATTAAAATATTTCAAAAAGTCATATTTCTACTCACCTTCCATTCTTCAGAACTCTCAGATTCATTATTTTGATACCTGGCTACCTAGAAAATTCAGTACACATGGTAAATCCAAAGAGAAATTTCTGAAGCAACAGTTATTAACACTTTTCATACATAGGAGTAGGGATAGTCAAATTTTAGGCTGCATCAGAATCACCTGGAGGCCTTGTTAAAACACTGATTTCTGTTTCCTATCCCTAAAGAGTCTGTTAGCAGCTCTGAGGTAGGGTCCATGAATTTGGATTTCTAACAAGGTCCTAGTTGATGCTGATGCTGCTGGTTCCAGGATGACACTTTACGAACCACTGCTTATAAGGAAGAAAAATATGAATGATATCTATATGAATGGTAACTGAATAGAATAAAAAACAACTTACATGAAATTTCTTAAGAAAACAGCGTTCTAAGAAACTACTATTTTTACTGGACTGGAACATATACAGCCATCTTGGTTCATAGCCAATGAAAATCACGGAGTTTTAAGTATGAAAGGGTTTTTTCACATATCCTTACCCTAATACTTACTGGGAGAGCACAGGATAATCCCCAAAGGAACGTGAGCAGGATGCTGATCTTCATAGTTGGGTGTGATACGTCTACCTGGAACGAAGGACATAGATGTTTCTCTCCATGTTAAAGAAATAAAGTAGCTTCAACTTTTTAACAGTTTCTTCCTATTAAAAATTCATCCAAATGCCCATGAACTGATGAATGGATAAATAAAATTTACTATATCTATAAAACAGAATATTATTCAACCATAAAGAGGAATGAAGTACTGACACGTGCTGCAGAGTAGAGGAACCTTGAGAACACTATGCTAAGTGAAAGAAGCCAGATAAAAAGGCCACATTGGAATGCTTCTATATACATGAAATGTCCAGAATAGGCAAAGCTACAGAGACAAAAAGTAGATTAGTGGTTGCCCAGAGCTTGTGCAGATGGGAGGTTGAGGGGTGACAGCTAATGGGTATAGGATTTCTTTTGGAGGTGATGAAACTGTTCCATGTATCGTAGTGAAGGTTGCACAACTCTGTGAATATACGGAAAACCACTGAGCTATACACTTCAAATTAGTGAAGTATGTGGTGTATAGCTGATAACTCAACAAAGTGGTTTTTAAAAACCTCATTCCTAAGAAATAAATTGAAAATGTTCCAATGAGGAGATCTACAAACACTAACACATAAAGTATGATAAATTGACGAAAAAGTAAAGAAAGAGGAATACAGAAATTTCTATCCATTCACTTTTACAATAATTAAGCAGCTTGGTATGGCAGAGCACCCTAGCAAATGTATTCTCCCTAAAAACTACACTTATTGACACCAGTGATAGGCGGTGGGCATTTGTTTTCACACACACACAATGGCTTCTAGGTCACGTTTATGACTGCATAATAATGTCTACACAACATAGATTGTTTTCGCTTTTTTTTATCTACAAGAGATACGCTAGAGTGGGCTGCATATTACAACTTCAGAAAGTTCTTAATATCTACTGTGACACATTTAATCATACATTATACATGATTATGCTAAATTATTTTTGCTGGCATTCACAGTACTGAAGGATTTGGGGAAGATTAGAGGTTTAGGACACACTTGTAAATCATGCTGAGAGAAACATGCCAAATCAAACTGCTTTTCTGAAGGGTAACTTCATTTCACACTTCAATAACTGTTGCTTTGGAAAACACTTTGTTCTGTATTTAAAAATAGATGTACTAGATGCTAAAGTAAAAATTTATTGAAATGGTTTAAGGAACGCAATTTACCCTGCACTAGTAAGCCCTGGTAGCTGTCTTAGCATACTTGTCTGATGAACTTCCATATGTTTCACAAATAATCCTGCAAGTTTCACTTTTGTTGATTTGTTTCATTTCTTTAAATGTTAAATGTATACCGTGAAAGGAAAATAAAATCTTGGGACCCCAAACTCACTAAGCCCAAGGGAAAAGTCAACCTAGGAACTGGGTCACTCAGACCTGCTTCCCATTTTGTTCTTAAAAAGATAGCTACAAGGATAAAAAGCTACATACCTCCCTCACAGTTTTCTCACAGGAAAATTCCTGTGGGCCCTGAGATCTTCACCCTAAAACAGTCTGGCTGAATTTCACCCTCACCATGTAAATTAACAGCTTACCTTCACAAGTTCAGGACAAAGGACAGAACTAAAAGTCATTCCTCTTCTCACCTGAGACAGATGCATGTCTGACAGCTTCCTCTAGTCTATGTTTACGTTATCTTATGTAAAAATGCAGATTCACTGAGCATGAGACAAATGCATAATTGACTATTCCTCTACCCTTTCACATATAAAATCTGGGTTCAGCGAACACTAAACAAAGACTCAAAGGAATGCAACCACTTGCCTCTTTTATCTACCCATTCTTTTTATCCCCTTCCTCTTTCTCCTATTGTCTGCTCTTTCCCCTTTAAATACTGAAGTCCCCAGACCCTCTTTGTAAAGAAACATTGACCATAGATGTTTCTGGTGGTTTTGTGTTCCTTTTTCCCAGGTGCATCCTCAATTTTGACAAGATAAGTCTCCAAAAACTAATTGAGACTCAACTCAGTCATCTTCTTTGATTTGCAATAGTTTACTAGTGTAGCAACTCAAAAAACAATACTCCACAATGAAGGCCTCAGAAGCAAAAACTTCTCTCTGATCTTCCCCTGCCCTCCTATCTCTGGTCCCTCATTCTCCCCTGAGACTAACCATAGAAACTAGAATCCCTCTTCCCAAGGCAGGTTATAGAAACCAGAACCTCTTTTCCCCAAAGCCAGCAATAAAACCTAAAAATATTACCCTAAGTCCCCCTGTCTTTCTGTGTAACAACTGGCCATAAAGAAATTCTCTGACCCACCTAGTTTAATTGTAGGTCATAAGACCCCCATTCCAGAGAAGGTACTGTCCCATATCAAGAAGGAAGAAATACTGCACACAGAGGCCAAGAAGAATCTAGACAGGCCTGGCTGAGCCACTCAACTTGGTCTACTAGTATAAGGTTAAAACCTTTTTGTCCAATCATATTTCTACATGGCTGCCCATGTTTTATTGTACATAAGCCTAAAGATGGGCAGTTTCTCCTGTATCTTCAGGTCTTCGTTCTGAAGGCTCCTGTGTCACATAAAAATAAATTTGTGTTCCTTTTCTCCTATTAATCTATCTTTTGTCAGTTGATTTTCAGTGAACCTTCGGAGGGTGAGGGGTAAGTTTTCCCTTGGCCCCTAAACTAATGATAGGAGTTAAAAGCCAAAGATTCTCAACCCTAAATGTATATTACTATCACCTGGGAAGGGTTTTAAAAATGCCAATGCACAAATCCCATCCCAGGGCAATAAATCCATTCACTTGGGTGGGCACAGGAATAGGTTTGTTTTTAAAGTTCCACAAGAGATTTTAACACTTGATCTACGAAATAAAAATACCATAATTAGCCAGGCATGGTGGCACATGCCTGTAGTCCCAGCTACTCAGGAGGCTGAGTGGGGAGAATTATTTCAGCCAGGGAGGTTGAAGCTACACTGAGCCATGATCGTGCCACTCTACTCCAGTTTGGGTGACAGAGCAAGAACCTGTCTCAAAAAAAATTATATGTATATGTATATATACACATATATACACACATATATGTATTGTGTATATATACATGTGTGTATGTATATGTGTATACACATATACATATGTGTGTATGTATACGTGTATACATGTATATGTATGTATATGTGTATACACGTATACGTATATATGTATGTATACACGTATACATACACACATATGTATACGTGTATACACATATACATACACACATGTATATATATATGCAATACATATATATGTGTATATATATGTATAACACTCAATAATGCCTGAATATGCTGAATATTATCTGAAACATTGGGTTCAAGAAGTCATTTAATCTTATTTTTAATGTATTCAAGAAAATAATAGAGATCCTAAAATGAGAGCCTGAACAGGCTTCTCATTTCTACCTTCACACAACTCAAACAACCTCTCATGTATATTACAGGCATTATCTCTCCTCAGCATAGTTATTCTTAATTTGTGCTACTTTCTTTATTCTAATTCAGCATAGTGTGTATCAGTCCTTATGTTTGATACTATCTTAATTTCTTTTAAAAATCCTTCAATTAGTATCAACAAAGAAAAACATATGAAAATACTTAACTACACCAAAATCAAGCTTAATTTAATAGATGTTACTTCTCTTTAGATCCCACAATCAAAACTGTTTTTTAAATTTCTTAGGTTTATTTCTTCAGGAAAGCAAAATTTTCTCAAATATGATATTCTCAAAATAATCCTGTCAATGGTTTTAGCTCCACAGATCAAATGAAAATTAGATAGCTCACCATTTTAATTTTCAAAGTGAAATTTGCATAGGGTTATAATTTCATAATTCTCTGAAAACTAGCAAATGTTGAAGCCTTGACAGAAGGTCAATGACTATTGAATTCTCTTGTATTTTCTTTAGCTTCTCTCATCTAAATAATTAGAAAATTGGGGATGCCATTGTGCATTTATTCCAAACCAATGAATGTTGTGTTTTTTCCCAAAGAAGTGCATGCCCCTAGTGCTCAAGTTTCTTAGGGATGGAAGATTCTAAAGCATAAGAAAGATGCCCTAACTTGCTCAGGATTCTAGAAATACTATTTAGCACCCTGACCTAAAGCAGTAATTTCCCAGATGCAAGTCTAGTAAACTAAAATAAAAGACACCCTAGAGTTCTGAAAGAGCTGATGTTGCCACCCAAAGAATATAGTCCAACCGTAAGCATTAAAGAAAGTCAGATCTTAAACCCCATATTAGGTTTGCATTTGGTATTTTTGATAAAAATAATTGTAATTTTGTGAAGTGCTTTCCAAACAAGAGCTCCAAACTTTTTATAAACATTTTGGCTACTATTCAAAAAAGAGTAGAAGCAGATAGGCAGTAGCCCTATTCTGAATAGTAATTGTGAACCACAACTACAAGTCTGCAATTAAAAGTCCAGAACTTTGAGTTCTTCTTTAAGGATTGGCTAATGTTATTTCTACGTTCCACGTGCTGTCATTCTACAGTGAGATGACGTAACAAAAGGAAATCAACAACCTGAGTTCCATCCCTTTGGAAGGCAGTGTATTAGAGAATTTCTGACTTTTTGAATTGTTTTCATAGAATTGAAAAGAGCCAAATGTTTAGAGTGTGGAGAGGGAAACTAAAGTCAAGACTTCAGATATAGCCAAAACTTCTTTGGGCTCTTAAGTAAGGAAACTGGTTCTAGAATTTTCTCAAGGTTAAGATACATTTGTAAAATATATGTCTTCTTTTATGTAAACCAAAATGAAGGAAATAGGCCAAAGGAAGAAAATAAAGGTTTGAAAAGTCATAGGCTCTTTTTTCTTTTGGAAAACAATTCATCATATTAATTTGCTTTATGTGTGCTAATATTGTTATCTTCAAGAACACAACTGAATGATACATTCATTCATTAGCAGTCAATAAATATTTATGAACATCCAATGTGCTAGACACTTTTCTAGGTGTGAGTATACAGCAATTTGTAATAATAAAATAAGCTGGTTTCACAAAAATGAAATTACCCTGAATCCAACTAACTAGAAACTGCAAGAATTTGTTTTCTTATTACTCTTTGAAAATAGAGTCAAACTTGGCCAGGATATGAACTCGACCAGGAATCCAGAGAAACAAACAAACCAAAAAAAATTTCCAATCCTTCCTATTGTAAGTGTCTTAAGGTCAATTACAATGAATCCAATATTATATGCTTTTAACCACAGGAAAATAACTCTGAGGTGCCCCCAAAATTAAATATAGATTTGGAAGGCCTCTAAGCATCTGAGGCACTTTGTTTTACGTCACTATTTTCGGGTAGATAAGTGGACTAATACCCTTTGGAAAATAGTTTGTTCACATTTTTAAACAAGGTTAAAATAGGTTAGTCAAGCCTCAGTTAAACAGAAAGTATGGTTAAGCACAAGTTACTGCTGTTAAGGAAGATAAGTTGCTGAAACACGTGGGACTCTTCTAAATGTCATACAGATGAAGAAGTACAGTAAATACAGTACATAAAAATACACATGGACAGGAACATATACACAAATTCTCTACACTAAAAAATATTTTTAAATGCAATTATAACTAACATTTATTGAATTCTGACTGTATCCAAGGCATCATGCTAACGTGAATACCCAGTTAAACAATACAAAAAATGTAATGATGACACCCTCAGTTATTTCAGTAGTTTAATCATCTTTTAGTTACTTATGCAGTTCATAAAAATATTACTAGATGCTCTCTAGGTGAATAACGTTACATTTTTTAATTTAAAAAAATTATTTTGAAAGTCCTTCCATCCAGTTTAGATTTTTCTTCACAATCTTGTAGGCCATAAACATTCCCATATTCATCAAACCTAAATGTAAAAGTTTTGTATGTTTTGCTAATTAAAACTAAATTTCAAAATGACCTTCCATCTGCCTCCTGTTCTATAAACTTTCCCTTTTAGAAGCATCATGCGGAGATATAATTAAAGCATTACCAAGAAAAACACCTGGCTCTATTGACCTAACATGTCATTTTAATATCATTATTTACTGTGGCATAAACAACAGGCACAAAAATATGAACTGTTTTTACCCAAAGTGCAGCTCTCCCATCTCTCTCTACATGGTATAATGCCTCAAACATGTATACATATTTAATATTTTCCAAACAACCAGCAAAAGTCATTTTAAAAAATTAAATGATATAAATGGCTTACCCTCCTTAGTTCACAAAGACTTTTTTCAAAAAGTCTCAAAAATCAGGTTGCCGTTCTCATGGAGGAAATCTATGCCCAATGAAGCCACTCTTGTGTTGATATTCTGGACACTTCTCTGATGGTGCAGGAATTTAAACTCTGCTGCAGCTCTTCATAGCCAATCAACCTCAGCCTGGGGGTGACTGACATCACAAGGTATCACCGGGACCCCGGTACACCCACACTTCCTCCAGCTGGCAGAGGCAGATTTTCCCTAAAAAGCTCTTGTGGTTCCCAAATGACTAGACTAGTTTCCATTAAATTGAAGATCTTCCCAAAGCTTTATTTTGATTTCTAAATATATGTCATTCACATTCAGGCAGGCTTATGAACATTATAAACAATGACAATGTCTTCTACCCACCGACAGATCCCAGCAGACCCGAGGATGGGAAAGGCGGAGGCAGGGGTGGGTAGAAAGTTTCCTGTTAATGTACATTTCCAGGTTGTACATGGAGAAAGCTACTAAAATACTAGAGTTTCTTAAATTGTTGGTTTTGAGAATGTGGGCTTTTATTTCTTCCTTTTTCCTCTTTTAACAACCTCTACTACTCACCTCCTTTTCTTCCCATCTCCCCACTCCCATATACACACAAAGATCCCAAACTCCTACTCATCTAATAAAGCATCTACTAAAGTACCCCCCTTAGTAACTATTGTGTTATTCAAAAAATTTAAATCTAACACTTAATCATTTCCCCTGTTCGCCACATTTTAATGACTCTTTGAAATCAGAATTGGATTAAGAGGAATAGTAGTTGGGTAGCATCCAAGGAAACTAATCTTGAAGGAATTCTATGCCACCACTGAAAAGGTAATGAAATGGATAAAATGATATTTACCAAAACATTTTCGAGGAAGTGTACTAAAAGTTGTAGGGAGCTGGAAATGGGTTTGGCAATTTCCAAGGCATGTGTTTAAGTGACAGCAGGATGACCACTGAACAGGTATTTAGAGAATATGAGCTGCTGGACCTTAATTTCCCCAAGAGTAGGGATGTTTACTTGTTTACTGGTCTATAATCAGACCAGTGCCTGGATACCTAGAACAGTTCTTAATAAGCACTCAGTACTCTTTGAATGACTGAGTGGATTGGCTGGAAAATTAGCCAAACTATTAAGTTGATTACAGTATCTGCATAACTCACTGTGACTTTTTAAAAAATGCTTTAATTGTTAAAAAAAAAAAAAAGTTTAGCTGCTGCTCCTAACATGGATCTAGAAAATTAGAGTGCCCAATTTATTCAGGCAACTAATGTCAGATATATGGATTGTCAACGTATTTAGTGTGAACTATAACATGGTGAGGGGGTGGTGTGCACAATGAGGAAAGAGATGTCTTCTTTCATTTAGGGTTGATTAGAAAGCCAAAGTCCATATGGGGAAGCTATAAATTCCCTGTGTTTTGCTCTGGTTCTGAATTACACTCTCTGATGGTTTCATGGGTCTTGACTGAGATCTATGCTAGAAGAACCTTATAATCTTATGACAGAATTGGATTCTGGGCAGATTTGGGCAGATCGCATTACAAGACATTATTTTAGACTCTCTTCACATCCCTACATAAAAACAGAGGAGCAGTTAGATAACAACATTAAAAACTGTGGATAACAATTTACAATAAAACCAGGCATTTTCGTTATCTATTGCTATATTAAAAACCACTTCAATATTTTGCATTTTAAAACAACTACCATTTTGTTATCTCTCACAGCTAGCGCTGTAGTCGTCTGAAGACTCAGTTGGGGCAGAACGTTTCAGATGCCACTTTCATAGTTGTTGCCTGAGAGCTCAGTTGGAGCAGTAATTCTGAGCACTTCAGTTCTTTACATGGCCTCTCCTTGGCTTGGCCTTCTCACAACCTGAAGGCTGGGGGCCAAGAGTTCCTAGAATATCAATTTTCCATATTCTGTTGGTCAGTCAGTCACAAGAAGATCTCAGATTCATAAGAAGAAATACTCTGTACCTTTTGGTGTCAGATCAGGATGCATATATATAGGGAGCAGAGGAAATGTTGAGGCCATTTTTGATTAGTTAACACCCTGTGTGACAAGTTATATCCACTAACTCCAAGGTGACTAAGGACAAACGACCAACTGTCACAAGACCTAGAGAGTCTATGCAGGAGTGAGCAGAGAGAAGCAACAGGAAATCTGATGAACATAAGAACAGCAGAACCCAAAGCCATCAAGAATTATTGCTCATGGGTGCCAATGGTTCATAGCACAGCTGAAGGATCTAGAGCAGTCTAGCCCCTAAGGATTCTGAGCCACTACAGCTGCTTTCTAAGACAGACTCACATACAGGAGAAACTTCTGGGAGTGGAATAAAAATTGCACAGGATATAGACAACAGAGAAAACATAGATAAGTATGGGAGAGGGGAATGGATCCAAGAAATCTTAGAAAACTGCTATTTTTTTTTTAACATAACATGAAAGCAACAGAAGAGGGAGCCGTGTGAAGTTTGAAAGTTACCCTGAACTTTCTAAAAGTACAGGAAAACCAATTTCATATAAAACAAACAGCAAAAAATCTATGAAGGTTAAATCCCATAGGAGCAGAATAACAACCTGCTAGACAATGAAAGTTTGCTTAGAAGACATAATTAAATAATAAACTAAAACCATAAGTTTCTATTTTTAAAATAGCAAAGAAGTATCAAGAAAATGACACAATAGGTGAAAAAAACATACATGGAAACTATAATAACTCAGAAAATAAATATCAGGACTCAGGAAAATATTGGAACAAAAGAAAAAAATATTTTAGAAATGAAGACTAATCTAGAAGGAACACAACAGAGAATAAATATAATAGGTAATTATTCAATGGAAGTAGAAGGCAAAAAAGAGGAAAATATTTTAAATTTAAAAATATAAAGAAAAAGTATTTGGGAGAAAGTCACATATATTAAAGACTGGCAAAGAACATCCAAATTACAGATTATAGGAGTCCTAAAGAAAATAACAAAAATAAGAGAACAGCAGAAGTACTAAAAATCAAATGAATAACAAACACATCATCCAAGGAAGTTTCCCTGAATTTAAAAAAAGAAGATTAAAAACTCTTATTTCAAGAGCATATCAGGTACCTGAGAATATGGGCCCAAAATGACCAACATCAAAACATATTCAAATAAAATTACTGAACTTTGAAGATAAAGAAAAAGTCCTTTGGGCTTCTAGGCAAAAGCAACAAGTGTTTCATAAGGGAAGGAATATTAGATTATTGTTAAGACTTTGACAGTAATGCTTCATGCCAGGAAAAATAAGGTAATATATTTAAGGCATTCAAAATAAGAAAATGTGAAGCAAGGATTTTGTAAGTCAGCAAAACTGACTTTTAGGTATGAAAGACTAAAGCAAACTGTTATCAACAGGCAAGAATTCAAGGAATATTATTTCCTCAAACCATTGCTGGGGAATGTACTAGATAAAGAGCTTCAGACAACCAAAATAACTAGAGAGGCATTGTCATAAGAACAGGTGATAAGCATAAAACATATAGTTACTTGCAGAAATGTAATTAAGTGAGGCTAAATGGGAGACAGCACAGTATATAATGATTAAATACTTAGCATTGATATAGTGCAGCTTTTACAAAGGTGGGGCAACTGGAGAGCATATATGCAAAAATAATTTCAACTGTTCTCAATAATTATACTAGTGATGGCAGTATTATTGTTATTCTGAGAATGTTGTATATGTAACGTGGAATAAAGCATATTAGCAATTTTGAATTATTCTCTTTCTTTAACCAATGTGTTCAAGAGAATCAGGATTCTCAGTATGAAAGAAAGGAGATACAAATTTGATACAAAAGTGTAAGAGCCCTTTGGGAGGCCGAGGCCAGCAGATACCTTGAGCCAGGAGTTCCAGACCAGCTTGGGCAACATGGTGAAACCTCGTCTCTACAAACAGTACAAAAAATTAGCTGGGCGTGGTGGCTCTCACCTGTAGTCCCAGCTACTCAGGAGGCTGAGACAGCAGGATCGCTTGAGCCCAGGAAGTCGAGGCTGCAGTGAGCCATGATCATGCCACTGCACTCCAGCCTGGGTGACAGAGTGAGACCCTGTCTCAAAAAAAAAAATAAAAATACATAAAAACTAAAAATAAAAAAAAAAGAGTAATGTCCTTAATCCTGAGTTTAAATGGAAAAGATTAGAATTTACTCAGGAATTATTATAAAGACACATGCACACAAACACACATCCCACATGTGTATCTTAGCTCTGTCGCCATAGAGACCTAAAAACACAGTCGTAGCTAGGACCCCTAGAACCCGGAGTGTGATCTAGCATCTGGGGCCTGTTGGGAAACTGGTTGATCCCAGGCTATGACCCAAAATATGCAAGATGAGTTTGGAACATCTTGTCATCCCAGATTCCAGGAAAGCTATCAAAGATTACCAAGATTCTGTCAAAGGACTCAGGAGCCAACTCAAATAGGCCTCTACTGGCCAAAGATGGAGCAATGTAGTCTTTAAAATAGACAATTTTAGATCTCTGAGTTCATAATGATATTACAAAAATGAAATAGAATACTAATTGATCACCTTGGGATGATAACAGGAAGCCACTTCATGACCTTGAAAACTTGTAAGTAAGTGGAAAGAATGAGACATTTGTGTAGACCTCTATGAATTAAACCAAATCAGATGTGAGGGGAAGCTTATCTTTGTAAAAGAATTGTGTGATGATTAATTTTAGGTGTCAACTTGACTGGATTAAAGAATACCTAGAGAACTGGTAAAGCATTGTTTCTGGGCCTGTCTGTGAGGGTGTTTCTAGAGTAGCTTGGCATGTGAGTCTGTGGGCTTGGTGAGAAGGATCTGCCCCCAGTATGGACAGGCAATATCCAGTCTGCTGGAGACCCAGATAGAACAAAAAAGGAAACGGAAAATGATTTCCTCTCTCTCTTCTGGAGCTGAGACACTCTTCTTCTCCTGCCCCTGGACATGACAGCTCCAGCTTCTGTGGCCTTTAGGCTCCAGGATTTATACCAGCCTACCCCTCCCGACATCCAGGTTCTCACACCTTGGGCCTCAGACTGAGAGTTACACCATCAGCTTCCCACGTTCTGAGGCTTTCAAACTTGGACTGAGCCACACTATCCTCACCACAGGGTCTCCAGCTTGCAGGCTGCATGTTGTGGGACTTCTCAACCTCCATAATCACATGAGCCAATTTCTCTAATAAGTCCCTTGTCAATTAATATGATATATATATCCTATTTATATGCATAAACGTACATATCTTATTATATATATTTATATATCCTAGTCATATAGGATATATACACAGATGTATATACACGCACATATATCCTATATAAATAGAACATATAAATAAATATACATATGATAGGATATATAAATACAAATAAATAGGGTATCTGTATATACATATATATAAATATATGCTATATATAGGATATATCTGTGTGTGTGTATATATATACACACATGCAGATATCCTATAATATATATATGGGATATACATGGATATATACAGATATATATATGTATATGTGTACACATATCCTATGCGTGTGTATATATATCCTATGTATATGTCTCTCTGGAGAACTCCAACTCTATATACATAGCTGTGTATACATATCCTATTTAGATACAGATATATATATGGAGTCGGGGTTCACCAGAGAGACATCTACAGGGGTATATCTGTATATGTCTATCTTACTAGAATATGTTTTGGTGTTGGTTATGTAATATTATTATGAACTCACAGATTTAAAATTATTTGATAGGTCTCAGTCTGTTGCAATTACTATCTATCTTAAAGATTACATAGCTCCATCTTTGGCCAGTAGAGCCCTATTGGAGTTGGCTCCTGATACATATGTCTGTATATGTCTCTCTGGAGAATCCTAATACATATTCCAATTAATAAATTAAAAGAGACAGGCACGATGGCTCACGCCTGTAATCCCAACACTTTGGGAGGCCAAGGCAGGTAGATCACGATGTCACGATGTCAGGAGTTTGAGACCAGCCTGGCCAATATAGTGAAACCCCATCTCTACTAAAAATTCAAATAAGTGGCCATGTGTGGCAGCAGACGCCTGTAATCCCAGCTACTCGGGATGCTGAGGCAAGAGAATCACTTGAACCTGGGAGGCGGAGGTTGCAGTGAGCTGAGAACACACCATTGCACTCCAACCCCGGTGACAGTGCGAGACTCCATCTGAATAAATAAATAAATAGAAAATGAAATAAGTCACCATTTTACAACTCACAATGAATTTATCCAGGCATTGCAAATCAATGTCTACTTCACTCATGAAAAGAAAGACAACCAGACTATGTGGTTCCTGGTGAAAGAACACAATATCACCTACAGTCTGTTAAAGGGATCAAATTCGTTGTGATCAAACTTCTGGATCCAGTCATCAAGTTTCAGGAAATACAAATAGCAGGACTATTTTGAGTTGCATTACATATGTAATCGGTAACATTCAGACTGTGGGAAACTCTACAATTCAAATACTCCAGGTTCTTCAACAGATAAATTATTAGGAAAAAAAATAAAAAATTGAAGTACAGTTTAAAAGATTTTGAGACTTAAAATACACAGCAATCTTTTTTCAATGGGCAAGACTAAATTATAGTGTCAAGATCACACACTTGGGTAATAACACACTGTAAAAAAAACAAAGTCCAGGAAATGATTTCTATAAAATTCAGTATGGTTGTTACTTCTTAGAAGGTGTTTCACTGTGATAGAGCAAGAGAGGAACTCTAGCGTGAGTTCTCGACCTCTATCTCTCGACCTGGGTGGTGATTTCAAGCATATCTTTCATATAATAACTTACTGAGCTACAGATTCATCTTGTGGAACTTTCTGTAACTGAAGTTATTTTACAATAAAAAATTTAAAATATATTTAAATCCATGTGTGTGTGCCTTTTTTAGAGGCAGGATCTCGCTCTCTTGCCCAGGTTGGAGTGCAGTGGTACAATCGCAGCTCACTGCAGCCTCGACCTCCTGGGCTCAGGTGATTCTCCCACCTCAGCTTCCTCAGTACCTGGGGCTACAGGTGTGCTCCACCACACCCGGCTAATTTTTTTATTTTTTGTAGAGACGGAGGTTGGTCTTGAATTCCTGGGCTCAAGTGGTCCTCCTTCCTCAGCCTCCTGAAGTGTTGAGATTAAAAGTGTGAACCTCCACACCTGGCCAGTTTATTCATCCTTAATGATACCAAAAACAAAACAATGCGTGCGTGCGCGCACACACACAAATTTCCCAACATTGAGAATATTAAAGAACCAATTCATTATTTTTGAACTTTACCTAAATATAAATAATCAAGCATTTATCCTGTCTTTCCTTTATAAACTATACCACTGGGTAACAAATGAGAAGTTTTTCTTTACAGACATAAATGAAGAAGGAATGATAAAATTAGAATATCATTATTTTGCAAACCCAAACTGAACTGCAAACTCAGTAAAATCCAGACTGAGAAAATCTATAGGATAAACAACTTTGTTTCTTCAACAAATAAGTCGCAAGTAAGAGAGCAAGAAAGAAAGTAGAACCTACAGATTAAAATAGGACTGGGAGACAAAGCAATCACTTATAATATGTGGATTTTATTTGTGTTCTAATTCCAAAAAAAAGCTGAAAGAGATGACGGTTACAAAACAATTGGAAATGTAAACACTGACTTGAAATCTGAAGATTTTAGAGAATTCTTTTTATTTTTAGCATGATAACAGTATTGTTACATTTATTAAAGATTACTTAGCTTTTTTTTCCTACTTTTATTTTCAATTCAGGGATATATATGCAAGTTTGTTACCTGGGTACATTGCATAATGCTGAGGTTTGGGGTACAAATGATTTCCTCACCCAGGTACTGACCATAGTTCCCAATGGTTTTTCTATTTTTTCTTTTTTATTATTATAGTTTAAGTTCTGGGATATATGTGCAGAACGTGCAGGTTTGTTACATAGGTATACATGTGCCATGATGGTTTGCTGCACCCATCAACCCGCCATCTGGATTTTAAGACCCACATGCATTGGGTATTTGTCCTAATGCTCTCCCTCCCCTTGGCCCCTACCCCCCAACAGGCCCCAGTGTGTGATGTTCCCCTTCCTGTGTCCATGTGTTCTCACTGTTCAACTCCCACTTATGGCTGAGAACATGTGGTGTTTGGTTTTCTCTTCCTGTGTTCCTTTGCTGAGAATGATGGTTTCCAGCTTCATCCATGTCCCTGCAAAGGACATGAACTCATTCTTTTTTATGGCTGGATAGTATTCCATGGCTTATATGTGCCACATTTTGTTTATCCAGTCTATCATTGATGAGCATTCGGGTTGGTTCCAAGTCTTTACTATTGTAAAGAGTGCTGCAATAAACATACGCATGCATGTGTCTTTATAGTAGGTTGGTTTATACTCCTTTGGGTATATAACCAGTAATGGATTGCTGGATCAAATGGTATTTCTGATTCTAGATCCTTGAGGAATCGCCACACTGTATTCCACAATGGTTAAACTAATTTACACTCCCACTAACAGTGGGAAAGCATTCCTATTTCTCCACATCCTCTCCAGCATCTGTTGTTTTCTGACTTTTT
The DNA here is from genome assembly GCF_000951035.1 of Colobus angolensis palliatus. Classification (NCBI taxonomy): domain Eukaryota; kingdom Metazoa; phylum Chordata; class Mammalia; order Primates; family Cercopithecidae; genus Colobus; species Colobus angolensis. The sequence goes on along the minus strand of NW_012116577.1, from coordinate 2,676,736 downwards.
AATGATCGCCATTCTAACTGGCATGAAATGGTATCTCATTTTGGTTTTGTTTTGCATTTCTCTAACGACCAGTGATGATGAGCTTTATTTCATATGTTTACTGGCCACATAAATGTCTTCTTTTGAGAGGTGTCTGTTCATATCCTTTGCTCACTTTTGATGTGGTTTTTTTTTTTTTTTTTCATGTAAATTCGTTTAAGTTCCTTGTAGATTCTGGATATTAGCCTTTTGTCAGAGGGACAGATTGCAAAAATTTTCTCTCTTTCTGTAAGTTGCATGTTCACTCTGATGATAGTTCTTTTTGCTGTTCAAAAGCGCTTTAGTTTAATTAGATCCCATTAGTCAATTGTGGCTTTTGTTGCCATTGCTTTCGGTGTTTTAGTCATGAAGTCTTTACCAATGCCTATGTCCTGAATGGTATTACCTAGGTTTTCTTCTAGGGTTTTTATGGTTTTAGGTCTTACATTTAAGTCTTTAATTCATCTTGAGTTAATTTTTGTGTAAGATGTAAGGAAGGGGTCCAGTTTCTGTTTTCTGTATATGGCTAGCCAGTTTTCCCAACACCATTTATTTAATAGTGAATCCTTTCCCCATTGCTTGTTTTTGTCAGCTTTGTCAAAGATCAGATGGTTGCAGATGTGTGGTGTTATTTCTGAGGCCTCTGTTCTGTTCCATTGGTCTATATATCTGTTTTGGTTACTGTAGCCTTATAGTATAGTTTGAAGTCAGGTAGTGTGATGCCTCCAGCTTTGTTCTTTTTGCCTAGGATTGTCTTGGCTACATGGGCTCTTTTTGGATTCCATATGAAATTTAAAGTAGCTTTTTTCTAATTCTGTGAAGAAAGTCAATAGTAACTTGATGGCAATAGCAATGAATCTATAAATTACTTTGGACAGTATGGCCATTTTCATGATATTGATTCTTCCTATCCATAAGCGTGGAATGTTTTCAATTTGTTAGTGCCCTCTCTTATTTCCTTGAGCAGTGGTTTGTAGTTCTCCTTAAAGAGGTCCTTCACATCCCTTGTAAGTTGTATTCCTAGGTATTTTATTCTCTTTATAGCAATTGTGAATGGGAATTCACTCGTGATTTGACTCTCTGTTTGTCTATTATTGGTGTATAGGAATGCTTGTGATTATTGCACATTGATTTTTGTATCCTGAGACTTCACTGAAGTTGCTTATCAGCTTCAGGGGTTTTGAGGCTAGACAATGGGTTTTTCTAAATATAAGACAAATTCACTTCCTCTATTCCTATTTGAATACCCTTTAATTCTTTCTCTTGCCTGATTGCCCTGGCCAGAATTTCCAATACTATGTTGAATAGGAGTGGTGAGAGAGATCATACTTGTCTTGAGCCAGTTTTCAAAGGGAATACTTCCATCTTTTGTCCATTCAGCATGATATTGGCTATGGGTTTGTCATAAATAGCTCTTATTAGTTTGAGATATGTTCCATCAATACCTAGTTTGAGTGTTTTTAGCATGAAGGGGTATTGAATTTTGTCAAGGCCTTTTCTGCATCTAGTGAGATAATCATGTGTTCTTTGCCATTGGATTGGTTTATGTGATGGATTACGTTTACTGATTTCTGTATGTTGAACCAGCTTTGTATCCCAGGGATGAAGCTGACTTGATCAAGGTGGATAAGCTTTTTGATGTGCTGCTGGATTCAGTTTGCCAGTATTTTATTGAGGAATTTCACATTGATGTTCATCAGACACATTAGCCTGAAATTTTCTTTTTTTATTGTGTCCCCGCCAGGTTTTGGAATCAGGATGATGCTGGCCACAAAATGAGTTAGGGAGGAGTCCCTCTTTCTCTGTTATTTGAAATAGTTTCAGAAGGAATGGTACCAGCTCCTCTTTGTACCTCTGGTAGAATTCAGTTGTGAATCCATCTGGTCCTGGGGATTTTTGATTGGTAGGCTATTAATTACTGCCTCAATTTCAGAACTTGTTATTGGTCTATTCAGGGATTTGACTTCTTCTTGGTTTAGTCTTGGGAGGGTGTATGTGTCCAGGAATTTGTCCATTTCTTCTAGATCTTCTAGTTTATTTTCATAGAAGTGTTTATAGTATTCTCTGATGGTAGTTTGTATTTCTGTGGGATCAGTGGTGATATCCCCTTTATCATTTTTTATTGTGTCTATTTGATTCTTCTCTCTTTTTTTCTTTATTAATGTGGCTAGCAGTCTATCTAGTTTGTTAATCTTTTCAAAAAAACAGCTTCTGGGTTCACTGATTTTTTTGAAGCGTTCTTTTATGTCTCTATCTCCTTCAGTTCTGCTCCGATCTTAGTTATTTCTTGTCTTCTACTAGCTTTTGAATTCGTTTGCTCTTGCTTCTCTAGTTCTTTTAATTGTGATGTTAGGATGTTCATTTTAGATCTTTCCTGCTTTCTCCTATTGGCATTTAGTGCTATAAATTTCCCTGTAACCACTGCTTTAGCTGTGTCCCAGAGAATCTGGCCCGTTTTGTCTTCATTCTCATTGGTTTCAAAGAACTTCTTTATTTCTGCCTTAATTTCGTTATTTACCCAGTAGTCATTCAGGAGCAAGTTGCTCAGTTTCGATGTAGTTGAGCGGTTTTCAGTGAGTTTCTTCTAATCCTGAGTTGTAATTTGATTGCACTGTGTTCTGAGAGACTGTTTGTCATGATTTCTATTCTTTTGCGTTTGCTGAGGAGTGTTTTACTTCCAATTATGTGGTTAATTTTAGAATAAGTGCTATGTGGTGCTGAGAAGAATGTATATTCTGTTGATTTGGGATGGAGAGTACTGTAGATGTCTATTAAGTCCTATTGGTACAGAGCTGAGTTCAAGTCCTGAATATCCTTCTTAATTTTCTCTCTCGTTGATCTTTCTAATATTGACAGTTGGGTGTTAAAGTCTCCCACTATTATTGTGTGGGAGTCTAAGTCTCTGTGTAGGTCTCAAGAACTTGCTTTATGAATCTGGGTGCTCCTGTGTTGGGTGCATATATATTTAGGATAGTTAGCTCTTCTTGTTGCATTGATCCCTTTACCATTATGTTATGCTCTTCTTTGTCTTCTTTTTAGCTTTGTTGGTTTAAAGTCAGTTTTATCAGGACTAGGACTGAAACCCCTGGGGTTTTTTTCTGTCCATTTTCTTGGTAAATATTCCTCCATTCCTTTATTTTGAGCCTATGTGTGTCTTTGCACATGAGATGGGTCTCCTGAATACAGTACCCCGATGGGTCTTGAATCTTTATCCAATTTGCCAGGCCGTGTCTTTTAATTGGGACATTTAGCCCATTTACCTTTAAGGTTAATATTGCTATGTGTGAATTTGATCTTGTCATTATGATTCTAGCTGTTTATTTTGCACATTTGTTAATGCAGTTTCTTCACAGTGTCATTGGTCTTTATATTTTGGTATGTTTTTGGAGTGGCTGGTACCGGTTTTTCCTTTCCATGTTTAGTGCTTCCTTCAGGAGCTCTTGTTAAGCAGGCCTGGTGGTGACAAAATCTCTCAGCGTTTGCTTGTCTGTAAAGGACTTTATTTCTCCTTCACTTATGAAACTTTGTCTGGCTGGATATGAAATTCTGGGTTGAAAATTCTTTTCTTTAAGAATGTTGAATATTGCTCCCACTTTATTCTGGCTTGTAGGGTTTCTGCAGAGAGATTTGGTGTTAGTCTGAAGGGCTTCCCTTTGTAGGTAACCTGACCTTTCTCTCTGACTTCCCTTAACATTTTTTCCTTCATTTCAACCATGGTGAACCTGACAATTATGTGCTTGGGGTTGCTCTTCTCGAGGAGTGTGTTTGTGGTGTTCTCTGTATTTCCTGAATTTGAATGTTGTTCTGTCTTGCTGGGTTGGGGAAGTTCTCCTGGATATCCTGAAGTGTGTCTTCCAACTTGGTTCCATTCTCCCTGTCACTGTCAGGTACACTAATCAAGCATAGGTTTAGTATTTTCACATAGTCCTGTATTTCTTGGAGTCTTTGTTCATTCCTTTTCATTCTTTTTTCTCTGATCTTGTCTTCACACTTTATTTCATTAAGTTGATCTTCAGTCTCTGATATCCTTTCTTCCACTTCATCGATTTGGCTATTGATACTTGTGTATGCTTCATAAAGTTCTTGTGCTATGTTTTTCAGCTCCATCAGGTCATTTATGTCTTCTCTAAACTGGTTATTCTAGTTAGCAATTCCTCTAACCTTTTTTCAAGGTTCTTAGCTTCCTTGCATTGGGTTAGAACGTGCTCCTTTAGCTTGGAGGACTTTGTTATTACCCACCTTCTGAAGTCTACTTCTGTCAATTCATCAAACTCATTTTCCATCTAGTTTTGGTCCTTTGTTGGGGAGGAGTTGTGATTCTTTGGAGGAGAAGGGGCATTCTGGTTTTTGGAATTTTCAGCCTTTTTGCACTGGTTTTTCCTCATCTTTGTGGATTTATCTTTCTTTAATCTTTGATGCCGTTGATTGGATGGCGTTTTTGCGTGGGCATCCTTTTCATTGATGTTGATGTTATTGTTTTCTGTTTGTTAGTTTTGCTTCTAACAGGTATCTCTTCTGCAGGTCTTCTGGAATTTGCTGGAGGTCCACTCCAGGCCCTATTTGCCAGGGGGTCACCAGTGGAGGCTGCAGAACAGCAAAGATTGCTGCCTGCTTCTTCCTCTGGAAGCTTCATCCCAGAGAGGCACCCACTAGATGCCAGCTGGAACTCTCCTGAATGATGTGCCAGTTGACCCCTGCTGGGAAGTGTCTCCCAGTCAGGAGGCAGGGCGGTCAGGGACCCACTTGTGAAAGCAGTCTGTCCCTTAGCAGAGCTCAAGTGCTATGCTGTGAGATCTGCTGCTTTCTTAAGAGTCAGCAGGCAGGAACATTTAAGTCTGCTGAAGCTGCACCCAGAGCCGCCCCTTCCCCCAAGTGCTCTGTCCCAGGGAGATGGGAGTTTCAGTCTGCTGCCTTTCTTTCAGAGATGCCCAGAGAGATGGAATCTGGAGAGGCAGTCTGGCTACAGTGGCTTTGCTGTAATGTGGTGTGTTCTGCCCAGTATGAAGTTCCTAGCGGCTTTGTTTACACTGTGATGGGAAAACCGCCCACTCAAGCCTCAGTAATGGCCGGTGCCCCTCCCCGAATCAAGCTACAGGGTCCCAGGTCGACCTGAGTTTGCTGGACTCTGTGGGAGTGAGACCCACTGAACAAGACCGCTTGGCTCCCTGGCTTCAGCCCCCTTTCCAGGGGAGTGAATGGTTCCATCTCGCTGGGGTTCCAGGTGTCACTGGGGTGCAAAAATTAAAAAAAACTGCTGCAGCTAGCTCAGTGTCTGCCCAAATGGCCACCCAGTTTGTGCTTGAAACCCATGGCCCTCGTGGCCTAGGCACTTGAGGGAATCTCTTGGTCTACGGGTTGCAAAAACCATGGGAAAAGCATAGCATCTGAGCTGGACAGCATCTTCCCTCACAGCACAGTCTCTCATGGCTTCCCTTTGCTGACGGAGAGAATTCCCAGGCCCCTTACACTTCTTGGGTGAGGTGACACCACACTCTGCTCGGCTCACCTTCCATGGGCTGCACCCACTGTCTAAGCAGTCCCAATGAGATGAACCAGGGAATCTGGCAAGATGGCTGAACAGCAACTGCTCCGTTCTGCAGCTCCCAGCAAGACCAATGCAGAAGGCAGGTGATTTTTGTGTTTCCAACTGGATAATCCGTAACTTTAAGAGACTTATATGCTATGCTATCTGGAATTTGCTTCAAAATAAATGGGAGTGTATAATTGGGTAGGGAAACAGATAAAACTGATTTGGTTATGGATTGATCACTACTGACACTGGGTATGAATAATAATAGTTTACTATGCCATTTTCTCTAATTTTGTATATTTTTAAATTTTTCCATAAAAAGAAGTTAAGGATAAAATATTATGTCAGATACTTAACCAGGTCTTCAGTATCAATAGATTATCAAATGTTATAGAGTCTGACAGCGCTAATATATGATCCAGCAATTCCACTGCTAACTATATACTGAAAAGAAAGGAAATCAGGTTATTGAAGAGATATCTGCACTGTCATGTTTATTGCAACCCTCTTCACAACAGCCAAGATTTAGAAGCAACTTAAGTGTCCATCAACAGAAGGATGAATAAAGAAAATGTGGTACATATACACAATGAAGTACTATTCAGCCATAAAAAAGAATCAGATCCTGTCATTAGCAACAACATGGATGGAACTGGAGAATGTCATATTAAGTGAAATAAGCCAGTCACAGAAAGACAAACTTCACATGTTCTCACTTATTTGTGGGAGCCTAAAGTTAAAACAATTGAACTCACAGAGATAGACAGTAGAAAGACAGTTACCAGAGGCTGGAAGGGGTAGTGAGGAGGTGAGCACAGGGGGAAGTGGGGATGGTTAGTGGGTACAAAAAAATAGTTAGAAAGAATGAATAAAACCTAGTATTTGATAGCACAGTAGGGTGACTATAGTCAATAATAATTTAATTGTACATTTTAAGATAACTAAAAGAGTATAATTGGATTGCTTGTAATACAAAGGATAAATTTTGAAGGGATGGATACCCAATTTACCCTAATGTAACTATTACACATTGTATGCCTATGTCAAAAATATCCTCTATACATCATAAATATATATACCTACAATGCACCCCCCAAAATTAAAATTAAAAACTATAAAAAGGCCTGGCTCATACCTGTAATCCCAGCACTTTGAGGGAATGAAGCAAGAGGATCATCTGAGCCTAGGAGTTTGAGACCAGCCTTGGCAACATAGCAAGATCTTGTCTCTACTAAAAATTCAAAAAAATTAGCCAGGTATGGTGGTATGCACCTGTAGTCCCAGCTACTTGGGAGGCTGAGACAGGAAGATTGCATGAGCCCATGAGGTCATGGCTGCTGTGAGCTGTGATCTTGCTATTGCACTCCAACCTGGGTGACAAAGCAAGACCGTGTCTCAACGAATTTTTTTATATTTTAAATACACAATCTGGAGAATCAATTTGTGTATTTCATAATATCAATATGAAACCTGGATGTATTTCCTATAAATAAAAGGTAATTTTATATAACTATAAAATTGTAAGTCTATACAACTTAAGTATATAAAATTCAGATGGATTAATTTATTTTAATTGTATATAAATTATATTCATTAAAATGCAAATTCAGTGCACAATAATGAGCACTACATAAGATGCATTCAATACAAATGTACATGAATATAATTAAGAGTTAATTATAACTATAATTTTTTCCTTATTCATGTGAGATTATAGCTTTGAATTTAAATGGGTGAAATAGGACTCATCGAACCACGCAGTATCCTTCAGTAGGCAATACTCTTGCAAATCAGTGTCTCAGTTTTATTTGAAAACACATGGAACTTAGATAATCAAGGATTTTTCTAGAGGGAAAAAACTAAAACAATTAACTTTTTCAAATTTTATACTTGTGTATTCTTTCAAATATCTACTCCACAGCTGAATTCTGTGCTTTCCTTGGGTTAGGAACTGTTCCAGGCACCAGTGATAGACACAGCCTCTCTACTCACATTCTATGAATAGAAAAACATATGCAAAATATTAGTACAATATAACCTCATATCTTACAAAAATTAATAGGATATGAGAGATAATGCAATTCCTTAATCCATGCATATACATTTTATAAGACCTGTGACACCACATTACTTGTATTAATTTGAAACACACAGCACAATAGAGTTTTCTAAGATACACGTGTATCGAAAGATATACCAAAATGTCAGAGTTCAGCCGTCTGTGGGATATGGGGAAAAACAGCAAGGGTGTGGAGATGGAAGCTAAAGGGAAAAAAAATGAAATAGTAGCATGTCAAAAACTAAAGATAATTAATAACTCAATTACCTGCTACCGGAGGCAAAATGGTGGTGGATAAGGTGGAATGTGTGAAGGGAGGAAAAAGGGAAAGGCTGTCTAGAAGTATTACAGACCATTTCTACTCACACTCCATTGATGATCATTGTGACGTGGGCATATCTGAGTGCAAGGAGGAGGGGGAGGAGTCCTGAGCCCAGCAAAGTGTCTCCCAGAAACAACACTCCATATTTTACAATAAAGAGCACATGTTTGGCAGAAAGCCAGATTTTCTGCTTAGCTGCCAAAAGCTGCTGAGCTTAAAACCATGTTCAAAGATTTATAGTAAAAGGAATTTGCCAACCAGCAGACCCAGTTCAAATGAAGTCAAGTAATTTGCTATTATTGGTACCTTGCATGGATTTTCTCATTTAATGCCTATGTTAACCCTGTGAAATAGGTATTGTCAATATCCAAACCTTAAAACGAGGAAACTGAAATGCCAAGAGGTTATCCAACTTGCCCAATGTCACATAGTCAGCAAGTCAAAGAGCCAGGGATTCCAAATATTACGCTTTCGACGTCTCTATGTTCTCCAGGCTCCAGGAGACACATACAAGCTCTTTAAGTGGTCTCCTTAATACCTTTCTTAATTGGTTTATGATGAAGAGAAAGCAATCCTCTCCTTATCCCACATTACATTATGAATGGAGACTGGGAGTGATACAAGAACATTCCAAATGTATCTGAAGGAATCTCTTTTTCTTTCCTCTTTTCTCTCTCTGCCACCGCCCCCCCCGCTCCCGCCCGCATCACCTGCCCCCATTCATAAGGTGAGGGTGAATGATCACTAATACTTGTTTCATAGTCTCCTTCTCACATATTTAGGATATTGGAAAACTATTGCATTGGCCACTTTTGTCATGTTCTCAGCCTTTCGAACCTCATTTAACATTTTGCTTATTTTCTATTTTCACCACTGGACTCTAAGCCTCCTTGGAGGCAGTCTAGTCCAACAGGCAATTGTCAAAAGAATACTGTATCAGGCATTGTGGTTCGGGGCAGGGCATGGAGGTATAAGAAGAAGGCATCATAGCCTGGGCTCTGAAGTTGTTGGCATTCTAGAGCAGCACGTCCAGAAGAGCTTTCTGAGATGACAAGGTGTTCTATATCTGCATGTTTCAATGTAGTAGCCAGTAGACATTGGCAAAATTCACACAATGGTATCTCAGAATGCATATTTAGGTGCATATTTATATATTAAGTAAAAGATATGCAAGGAAGTGATTGCCACAGTCAGGCTGAGCGTTGTCTCTGGGGGAGGGTTACGGAGTTGCTTTGGAGAGGCAGCAGTATTATTTGTCATAACGTGCATGGTGATTACACAAGCATTTGTTTTAAATGTTTGTTAAAGTTGGATTATATTTAATAGTAAAAAGTCTTTAAGATGACTATTCTGTTTTCAAAAAGTTAATACTGGATATGATAGTTAAGATCAGTTCTTCTATAAGCTCATAATGTAATTTCACCATTTTTATGGGCATCACTTTAGTTGGTTTTTCTAGTCTTAAGTAAGCAAGTGTTTGTAATTTTGTATATCAGAATGCATTTGATTTTTAAAAATGTTTCTCTTCTCCATGAAGGTAGTTTAATTAATTCTTTGTCTTAGGATTCAGAAGTGGATAAAACTGGTTTTTTTAAAATGTTTTATTTGTAAGAACATTTGAAAGCTGCAGCTATTTGGAGATTATTTTTGAATTTACAACACCACAGCTTGGTTATTTGAAAAAGGTTGATTTCACTCTGCCACAAAAATTGATTCTTTTCCAATCTGGAGACCTCAAGATGTTCTGATCTTGGAGAAAATTGCTAGTAGAATAAAAATGGCTAACACTGAGAACACTATGTCCCACATTTTTCTTTGCCAACTTTAAATAATGCTTAGAATAGATTACAGCATCAGTTCTCCAACATTTTCTCCTTGAGACTTCCTTCCTACCACCCTTCATGGTCAATAAAAGGATTCCAGAAGAGTCAGTTCTTAATTAGCAAAAGGAAAAAGATTGGCCTAGAAAAGAGTAGCTTAATCTGAAGATAAGTCTTCTGTCAGTGACAGACCAGTCCAATCTCGATAAAAATGTGTGAAAACCTTTTATTGACATCATTTAATAAGACAGTAAAGCAACTCCATTAAGGCATCTCAACATGAAACATCAACCAAATAGTCATTGGTTCTGGATATAGACAAACTTGGTAGGGCATATTTTCTTCCAAATGCTTCCTTACTTTTTACTCATGGCATTTTTTTTTTTTTTTTTTAAGAGACAGAGCCTCACTCTGTTACCCAGGCTGGAATGCAGTGGCATGATTATAGCTCACTGCAGCTTCCACTCCTGGGCTCAAGCAACCCTCCAAGCTCAGCCTCTTGAGTAGCTGGGGACTCAACATGTTGCCCAGGCGGGTCTCGAACTCCTGCCCTCGAACTCCTGCCCTCAAGCACTCCTCCCCACTTGGCCTCCCAAAGTGCTGGAATTACAGGCATGAGTCACTGCACCTAGCCCTTATTCATGACCTTTTTTTTTTTTAACCAATTAGGATTTTTCACTTTGCTGATAAAGTATGTGATGTTGGCAAACCAGATTATACATACATTTCTATAAATTTATATATGTATAAAAATATTCATCAAATGTACCATCATGTCAAAAGATAATAAGAAAGGTGATGCTGAAGTAGATTTCTGACTTCTCCAGTAGTTCATTACATCAATGGTGTTTTGCCACTCTAGGTTATCTGAATTTGATGAGCAGAACCATAATAATCACTGATACCTTTGACAATGGTAATTATTATTATTATTTTTGCATTTTTAGTAGAGAGGGGGTTTCACCATAGTGGTCAGGCTGGTCTCAAACTCCTGACCTCAGGTGATCCACCTGCTTCAGCCTCCCAAAGTCCTGGAATTGCAGGTGTGAGCCAGCATGCCCAGCCCAACAACAGTAATTATTACGAAGACAGGTAAACATTTCACTTAGGCATGCATTAAGCTTCATATCGTATTATGACGTTTGCAGTCCTTGGTTTGATTGGTATGTTTAAGAATCCACATGAACCAAGTTAGAGTTGTCCTCTTTAAACACAGGTGTGAAAATTGCTAACCTTCTCAAAGCTTTCTTACACTCCCGTTAATTGTAAGACCAAAAAAAGTTTCTCCTTTCTTAGTAGTAGAATATCTACGTATCTACTAGGTTACATTTCTGAGTATGTAAAATTACATACATAAATATCAATTGAAATCTATGTGCTCATTTTAATATATTTTCTAATTTTATTTTCAACAATCTAATCTATTGCTATTTCTTCACTAATGCTTTTTTTGTTTGTTTGTTCGAGACAGGGTCTCACTCTGTCACCCAGGCTGGAGTGCAGTGGCGTGATCTCAGCTCACTGCAACTTTGCCTCCTGGGTTCAAGCAATCCTCCCACCTCAGCCTCCCGAGCAGCTGGGACTACAGGTGCACGCCACCATGCCTGGCTAATTTTTGTATTTTTTTGTAGAAATGAGGTTTCACCATGTTGACCATACTGGTCTTGAACTCCTGGACTAAGTGATCTGCCTGCCTCGGCCTCCCAAACTGCTGGGATTACAGGCATGAACCACCGCGCCTGGCCTGCTAATGCTTTTAACTTTTGTTGTTGTTGTTTGTTTGTTTGTTTATTTTTGAGGCGGAGTCTCGCTCTGTCGCCAGGCTGGAGTGTAGTGGCACAATCTTGACTCACTGCAACCTCTGCCTCCCAGATTCAAGTGATTCTCCTGCCTCAACCTCCCAGGTAGCTGGGACTACAGGCACACACCACCACATCCAGCTAATTTTTGTATTTTTAGTAGAAATGGTTTCACCATGATGGCCATGATGGTCTCGATCTCTTTTAACTTTTTTAAATTTTGCAATTTCTTCTTCCACTCCTTAACCTCTTTTTCTCTTCTTTCTCTAGGTGCTTGTTAATTATCACCAGGGTCAGAAAGAATCCTTGTAGGCACTTTGAGAAAAGATAACATTTCCTTCCTTGAATAATTTAAAGGATATGAATAGGTTTGTCCAAGATCATATTTATTATTACTTTAGGTCAAACTATTTGAAATTGCTGTTTTTTTAATTTAATTTTTAAAAAAACAAAACCCATTGAAATGTAGCAATAAGCATTGCCCTACATTTTTTTTTTTT
>NW_012116577.1:2651192-2664133 GCF_000951035.1 Colobus angolensis palliatus | reverse complement strand
CTCGAACTCCTGACCTCAGGTGATCCATCTGCCTCAGCCTCCCAAAGTGCTGGGATTACAGGCGTGAGCCACTGTGCCTGGCCGTAATCTACACATCTTTTAAAGCCCCCCTTCAAATACAACAGTCAAGATAGTCTTCTTCCTGACAACTCACAAGCACTTCTTCCTGCACTCTTCACGTTATTCAGTATCTAGCATGAATTTATTGATCAGGTTAGTTTCCAGGCACTGAACTGGGGACCCAAGGAAGAATAAGACACGTTGTCTGCTCTTCAGGAATGTAAAATCTGATGAGAGACACAGGCACACAGATGTCTCTCACATGTCTGAAAGAGAGCAGATTAGCTCTCTGGCATCTTCTTATAAGGGCACTAATCCCATTCATGAGGGTTCCACTCTCATGACCTACTTACATTCCACAGGCTCCACCTCCTAACACCATCACATTAGGGGTTCCAATTTCAACAAATGAATGGGGAGGAGTGGGACAAATATTCAGCACATGACACTATCCCAAAACCTAGTGACTTGAAACCTCAATTTATTATTATTGCTATTATCTTTTGAACTTCTATAGGTCAACTATAGATTCAGCTGGGTGGTTCCCAACTGAGGTCTCTCCTGCATTTGCTCTCAGATGTTGGCTAGGACAGGAATCATCTGAAACCTTCTTCAGTCACATTTCTGGTGACTACAGAGATAGCAAGAATAGCTGAGGGCAGGACATCCAAGGTATCTCCCTAACAGAATGGCAGCAGAAAGTTAGCTGGATTTCTTACTTGACATATAAGAACTCTAAGAGACAAATACAGAGGCCTAAGACACAGATGGATCAGCCTTGGACAGATGCAGAAACCATCTGCACCTCAGAAAGAGGAAAGAATGGGTACAGATGAATGTAACTTTTAGGGTAACGGAGAATGAAATTACTAAAATATCAATCCCCAAATTGTTCTGTAATATAGATTCCCTCCGTGGCCAGTAACTAATGCAGGGCAAAAAAGATTCCATGATCAGATTTATTTGGGAACTTCTCTGTTCAAAAAAGTCAGTGAGCTTCTTAACTATAGGGATTTTCAGAGTCTGTTATGAGCTAATACTGGCAATCTCCAGAGTCCCCCTTTTTATTGAACATTCTTCAGAACAGGGTTTTATGGATCACATCCTGGGAAATGCTATGCAAATGTTTCTCCCATCAAGCAGCAAGAAGTTTTCTAGAGTTGTCATTACTTCCTTATGAGTCAGGTTTTTCCAGAAAAACAGACCCAGTAAGATGCATATGTAGAGAAAGAGGGAGAGAGAAAAAGAGATTTATTTTCAGGAATCAGCCCACTCAATTGCACAGACTGGCAAGTCCAAAATCTGCAGGGTGGACTGGCAGGCTGGAAACCTAGGGAAGAGTTGTAGTTCTACAGAGTCTGAAGGGGATCTGCTCTGAATTCCCTCATCTTCCCGGGATGTCAGTTTTTTCTCTATTAAGGCCTTTAACTGATTGGATGAGGCCCATCCACATTATGGAAAGTGATACGGTTTGGCTCTGTGTCCCCACCCAAATCTCATCAGTAGATCCCATAATTCCCATGTGTTGTGGCAGGGAGATGATCGAGTCTTAGGGGCGGGTCTTTCCTGTGCTGTTCTTGTGATAGTGAATGGGTCTCACAAGATCTGATGGTTTTAAAAACGAGAATTTCCGCTGGGCAGGGTGGCTTATGCCTGTAATCCCAGCACTTTGGGAGGCTGAGGCACGTGGATCACGAGGAAGAAATTGAGACCATCCTGGCCAACATAGTGAAACCGCGTCTCTACTAAAAATACAAAAATTAACTGGGCGTGGTGGCACACGCCTGTAGTCCCAGCTATTCAGGAGGCTGAGGCGAGAGAGCCAATTGAGCCCAGGAGGCGGAGATTGCAGTGAGCCCAGATCATGCCACTGCACTCCAGCCCAGCAACAGAGCGAGACTCCGTCAAAAAAAATAAATAAAATAAATAAAAAACAGGAATTTCTCTGCACAAGCCTTCTCTTTTAGCCTGGTGCCATCCACATAAGATGTGACTCACTCCTCCTTGCCTTCTGTCATGATCATGAGGCCTCCCCAACCATGTGGCACTGTGAGCCCAATTAAACCTTTTTCTTTTATAAATTGCCCAGTCTTGGATATGTCTTTATCAGCAGCATGAAAACAGACTAATATAGAGGGTATTCTGATTTACTCAAAGTCTACTGATTTAAATGTTAACTGTAACTTAAAATACCTCAAAAATACCTTTGAAGAAACATGCAGAATAATGTTTGACCAAATATCTGGGTATCGTGGCCTAGCTAAGTTGACATGTGAAATTAACCATCACAATTTAGAATATAATTTCTAGGGCATGGGTTGCTACTTCTACATATGAAAAAGAGAATTCTCATTGGTCATAAAAATTTGCCTTAAATCTTCAATGCCTATAAAATATAGAAAACACCTATTTCATTTACTCAGTAGAAGCTAACTTAGCTTGCAAGGAAGGAATGCTCTCAGTCTAGATTGTCTATTGACCGTACACTCCAAAAGGGAAAAGAAGATGTCGTTATGAATGAGTTTGTATCCTAGGTAACCATATTAATCAATATGCAGCATTTAGATCTTAACACTGGCTTTCCTGATTTAATTCAAGGTAATTAAACCTAGCCTCCCTTCCAAAAAGAACCCACTTCACTGCAGATGCTAATACACACACTTCGCCTGGTTGACATTGTTTAACTCAGGGATTCTCAAAGTGTGATTTTCCAGGCAATAGTATCAGCATCACCTGGGAATTTGTTAGAGATGCAAATCTTGGCCTTTACCCTTACCGAATCAGAAACTCAGCAGGGAAAGACAGGGGATGGATCTTTGTTTAAAACAAGGCCTTCATGGGTTTCTGATACATACTCAAGTTTGAGAACCACTGGACTGTGTCACAACTCTTTCCATCTTTTCCACGTGTGGCAATTCTCTCAATCACTCTACTGAGTTTCAGAGAACAAAACAGGTGATTACTAGTTCAACAAGTCTGGTTCCCAGTAAGAAGGGTCATGTAACACAACTGAGGATGATGAGAAGCAGTGAGAGGATGGTAAGGAGTAGAAAGTAGCAACGAGGAACCTCTTACCTGAGATAGCAGCTGACAGAGCCATTCCAATGCTAGTAGTTGTCCCAAAGATTGGCCAAGATAAAAACCGGGGTTGATAGTCCAAAACAGGATTACCTAATACAAGAGATAGGAGAATGTGGGAGTTAAAAAGAGGAGAAACTACAGGAGTTGATGGAGAGGCATTTAAGAGCACAACATAAACGTATCTAACGGAATTCCTGAGATGAGTACAAATACACCTGTTAACTTTTTAAATTATCATGCTGAATTGCTTTGGCATTTGAGGGGCATTTTTTTAAAGCCCCACTGAAAATCTACAGGATTATCAGTAGAATTTAGCAAGTACTCTTGGTGGGTAACTCCCCATGGAAGCTTTTCCTTCCGCAGGGTTGGTAGGTCTAAGAATACACAAGGTATTTTTTGGATTTCCTATATTTTCACTGGTGGAAGTCAGTCCATTCACATCTAGTGAATAGAAAAAAAAAGTAGTAGCTTTAGGTTAATATTACAATAAATCAAAAAAGGCAGATGCCTGCATCTTCTCAGAGCTACCTCTAATCCTGCCTAAGAATCAGCCTCATGAGCTTGATAGAAAGACATTCTGCTAGTTATCCTTTCTTGAAAGACCAGAAATATTAGGAGATTTGGATTTCATAAAAATAATTCCCTAATTTTTAAGCTTTTTATTCCTCTAGTCTTCCACCCATAGCCCAATAATCTCATTTTACCGGATGTCAGATAGTCATGGTAGTTTCAAAGATTTCTGGCACATGAAACATGAGTTTCTCTGATAAATGCTTCGGCTCCTCATTTAGGTAGCCCTTTTATGTAGCAGGGTTTGTATTCTTTCCACTGATGCATTTCAAGGTGATTTAGATGCCTAATTTTCAGTTGTCAGTGAAAAAAAAAAAAACAAAGCCCTTAGACCAATTAAGTTTAACAGAGTTTAACGGGGCAAAAAAGGATTCATGAATCAGGTAGTCCTCCAAACCAGAATACATACAAAGAGATTCCAGCACTGCTGCATGGTCAGAAGGATTTATGGACAGACATAGGAAGGCACTGTACAGAAAGCAGAAAAGAGGCACAGAAACAGCCAGCTTGGTTACAGCTCAGTGTTTTCCTTCTTTGAACAGGGTTTGAACACTTGGCTGTGAGTGGTTGAAGAATACCTGCTGTGATTGGCTGAGACTCAGCTTCTTGTTACGAGAGCAGGCTATAGTCTGTTTACACATCCAGTTAGGTTACAGTTCACTATGTATGGATAAACCTTTAGGCCAAACTCAAAATATGCAAGGAGGCAGCTTTAGGCTAAATTTAATTCAACAGCAGTCATCTGATAGCTAGATGTTTCTCAAACTACTACCTATTGTTAAAAACCAGTTATATTTTTTAAATTTCAAATCCGCCATGGATCAACACTTTCATAAAATTCAATGAAAATGAATTACTGGAAAAATGATCGCATTGGATTTCATGACAGTGTCAAGTTGCTATAAAAGATAGAAATGCAGGCCAGGCGCAGTGGCTCATGCCTGTAATCCTAGCACTTTGGGAAGCTGATGCGAGTTGATTGCCTGAGCTCAGGAGTTCAAGACCAGCCTGGGCAACACATGAAACCCCATCTCTACTAAAATACAAAAAAATAGCTTGGCATGGTGGCACGTGCCTGTAGTCCCAGCTACTCAGGAGGCTGAGGCAGGAGAATTGATTGAACCCAGGAGGCAGAGGTTACAGCGAGCCAAGATCGCACCACTGCACTCCAGCCTGGGTAACAGAGCGAGACTCCGTCTCCAGAAAAAAAAAAAAAAGAAAGAAAAGATAGAAATACTTACTCTCCATTTCTGTGCTTTTCAACTTTTGAACTCTATCAGATTACAGGCCAACACTACTTCACTTGTCACACTGTGATTGGCAGTGATGTAGATACTGTAAACATCTGCAGATTGATAATATTATTTCAAGAGCCTAAAAAGCTAGAACCGGCAATGGTGTTGCCAAAGCTCCACCCAATAGACATTTAGATTTGGAAATTTCTCCATCAAACATTCCTCTGAAGATAGTCAAGTGAAGCCAGGAAGACAATAGGTGACAAACTTATCTATACACAAATGCTAGCATTACTGAGCTGGAGTTTGCCTCTCTGATAAGTCCAGGTAAGTTTACTTACCTAAAACTGCCTTTCTCTTTCTAAAGAGAAAGGCTTTTGTTTCAAGCCTTTCTCTTTCTAAAGTGGAGAACCCTGAATAATACTGTGGATGTGCTTTCTGATTATTTTTGTGGATTTTTTGCTTATTTTGTTTGTCTTGGATCTTGTCAGAGTGGAAAAGAGGACTGTGGTGAGAACTCTGGGTTGAACAAAACGGCTACACTCTTCTTTCACAATCCTGAAATGAAATTCAGTACCATCAACTGGCAGATAATGACAGGTGAAGATTTGAGCTTTACTGAAAGAAAAAACTCAGAACAGGTTTTGAAGATTAGACTCTTCTCACTATTCAAAATAGCAAAGACATGGAGTCAACCTACATGCCCATCCATGGCAGATTGGATGAAGAAAATGTAGTACATATACACCATGGAATACTATGCAGCCATAAAAGAATGAAATCATGTCTTCTGCAGCAACACGGATGCATCTGGAGGCTATTATCCTAAGTGAACTAACTCCGAAACAGGAAACCAAATACCACATGTTCTCACTGGCAAGTGGGAACTGAACATTGGGTACTCATGGACATAAAGATGGCAACAATAGAAACTGGAGTACTAGAGGGAGGAGTGGGGAGGGGTTGCAAAACTAACTATTGAGTACAATGATCAGTACCTGGGTGATGGGATCGATTGTACCCCAAACCTCAGCATCACACAGTATACCAAGGTAACAAATCTGTACATGTACCCCCGAATCAAAAATAAAAGGTGAAATTATAAAAAATAAAAACCAAAATAAACTCTCTTGGAAATCTTAAAAAAAAAAAAAGTGTTCTTTTAACTGTCCTTCAGACAAGCTGAAAAGGGTGAGGAGAAGAATGTCAAAATTAGAAATTGAACTTCAGAAACCCAGAACCAATGGAACCCCTGGGAAAGAAGACATCTACAAAGTTGGTGCACAGCAACCTGGATTCCAGAGAGGACTGTTGAGTTCGGTTTAGAGATGAGAACTGCTAACTCCCAGAACTTGACAACTTATGGTGGGCTTCTAGTAACAGAACAGGATAGGCAGAAAAGAGACAGAACATGAACCTCCATTTACATGGAGGAGGTGAGAAATGAGAGTGAAGAAGTTGTACCATGCTGCAGGGTTTAAACACAGAAAGCTGTATGCAAAACACAAGAATTCACATGGTGGCAATGTGTTTTCAGGGTACAGATAATAATTAGCAAAAGAGACACAGAGACAATGGGAGTGATGCAAAGTCCGACAGGTGATACTGGGTAATACTTAAAGAACAGACAAGCATCTGGGAATCCTGCCTGATTCTGAAGTATTAGCACAGGGCATCCCAACCACTGGGCCACAGACCAATACTGGCTCCTGTCAGATCAGCCACAGCATTAGATTCTCAGAGAGCGCAAACCCTATTATGGACTGTGCGTTCAAGGGATCTAGGGTGCACTCTCCTTATGAGAATTTAATGATAAATGTAATGGGCTTGAATCATCCTGAAACCATCCCCTCCCTTCCTCAACCCTGTCTGTGGAAAAATTGTCTTCCAAGAAACTGGTCCCTGGTGCCAAAAAGGTTGGGGACCACCAGACTAGCGGGATAGGCAGAGTCTTTGTTTAAACAGAAACATACGTCCTCAGAAAACAAAAATTAGCTCAGAGTGAGAGAGTAAAAAATCTGCCCACCGTTTATCAGACTACATTAATATATATCTATAAAGACAGCTGCAAACTGAACAGGAAATATTTCTCTTAAGGGTGTTGAAGCTATAAAGCATCATAACAACTCCCTGTGTTGAATGACTCCTGCCTCAATTTACAACCCAGGTGCAGAGAGATTCAGATAAGGGGTTTCTGGATACAACAGTCCATCTTCACCTTAACTTTGTACATTGCAAAGAAACAGGAGCCTGGGTCTATTTCATAGTCCAAATCCCTATCCCTGTTTTGTTTTGAACCTTTCAAATACTGCTTCATTTAAATACCATCTATATTCCACTCTTTCCTGCAATCCTATAATAATTCTATCTTTTCCTTTGCTGAGCCATCTCTGCTGTGGTCCACAGTCACCTTCATTGCATTGCATCCATAAAGTCAACTGTATCAGATAACAGTTTTGCTCCTGGTGCGCTGATTGGGCTGGGAAAATTCTCATCTGTTTACTAGAATAGTATGAAGAAGCTAGACAGAAGCCAAGTTAGAAGATCAGGTCACTCAAAGGGAATTGTTGGTTTGGTACAAGGTCCAAGTCTACTTGTTGGAATCAAGATGTTAGGATAAGACAAGAAGTGAGTGTTCCATCATGCCGTACCTACATGTTGGTCTGTTGCAGTCTGAGTATCTCTTGCGTTCAGTTCTGATTGGTCTCAGAATAAGAAGATGGAGTTAGAATAGCAAAGAAAGATTCAGTGGTTTCAACTGAGGAAAGTGCCAGGAAGGTAGGAACCAGCTGATTGAGACTGAAATCCAGGAGTATACAAAAAGCCCAGTGATATAAGCCCAAGCACAGCAGTCCCTGGCCAGGGGGTTTGTCTGGGTTCTCACAAAAGGAAATGCCTGGGAATTAAAATCTGCAAACGGCGAAGAGTTTCCCCCCCACAGAGCTTTCTTAACCTCTTTAAAGAGAAAAAGACTAGGCAGGAAAATAAGGAAACAGAGTAAAGGAGAGATGGGTAGAGCAGGTGGCAAAGCCCAAAATAATGAGTTTGGGAATAAGGGAAGTACCTTACGATCAAGCTCTATAGTCAGTGCTTCATGCTAGAGTGGGAACTGGGCAAACTCATGGAAAACAGATTGAGTCTCATGTACTGGTGATCTTTAGACTTTGCACTATTTTTCTGAGCTGCAAGACTGCCCCATAGGAATTGACTTTTTTCTTTCTTACTTTCTTTCTTTTTTTGTAGCATCTGAACCCCAGATCCCTGTTCAGAGGGTAGAGGATAGGAACACTGTGTTGTTGCTTTGTTTCATTCTCTAGAGGATTTGCTTCCAAGCAGCAGTAAATGGATCACTGTGAGAACACAACGTTATTTTCATCTATGACTAAACTATTCTATTCTATTCCTGATCCTTTTAGGGAGAAGAAAATTGTTCCTGGTTATTTTGGTCTACAATTTTTCAAAACTTCCATTACAAATCATAAAGCAAGTTTGACTTCTGGGAATTTACACTTCAGTTAATAATTTTAAATGTATTTGTATGGCGACGTATAACTTTATAAAGGTTATCCTTTTATGTAAAAAATGTATTTTTTAAACAACAACAAAATCTGTCACCACATTTGCTGATTTGTGGTATGAGCCGATGCAGAAAGAATTCTCCTGTCAGATGGGGAGGACAAGACCACCTCTGAGAGTAAGTTTTCAGATCTTGTCTTCAGTCATCTGTGGAGTAATCCTTGCAGCCAGGAAGAAATCTTGAATTTCTAACAAATCCACCAGCACCACCATGATAGCCTCTTGTTCAAGAGTGACAATGTTTCCTTGGCTCTTTTACTGAGGTACAGATAAATCTAGAAACACATTCCACTGCCACTCTTCCCTGTCCCTCTACACATACATCCTTCTTTCTTTGTTTCTTTCTTTAAAATCTCTGCTTCAAAGTGGGAAAGAAACTTAGAGATTTCTAAGGGAAAAAGTGAATGTGAAAAAGTAAATATAAAATGATTACTAGCAGTAATTATTTTCTAAACTAGTGGCTCTCAAACTTTTAAAAACTACCACCAACAGTAAGAAAGGCATTTTCCATCAGGTCCTACTACATGTACACTTAGACATATTTGTGTGTGTACATATATAGATAGATATGATCCTGGTTCACAAAGCAGTACAGATAGTACAGTATGATTTTCCTTTTTTATTCTTTTGTTTTATAAAATATTTATCATTAGTCAATAAATTGATCGGATCTACTAAATGAGTGGCAACCTGCAGTTTAAAAAATACTGTTCTTGTGGGCAATATTAGCAGACAACCTATTCATCTTTATTCCAGAAAATAACTCAAAATAAGCTTTGTTTCCTAACACCAGACTTCTTGCATCCAAAGGATCTACTTTTGTGATGTTCTTTTGTAGTGTGTCTGCTCCATTCTTGCCCTGAAAGTCCAGAAGTCAATGCAGATGTGATTACGTAAGAAAATCAAGATCTTATCTTTGTTATTTCTGATATCAACCCTAGATTCTGAACATCCCCTGCCCCTAAATATTTCTTAAGACAAAGTCTTTATAAGAACTGGCTAGAAATTGATTCAGCTTAGGCTGTTACTGCAGGCAATGTCTGCAGAGACTTTTATTGGACTGGAAATGGCTTAGAAAGTGATGGAACAGTAAAGGCAGATCAAATACCTTACGGCACTTCATAAAATGAAATAAAGCACACCCTTGAAGAAAAATGAAGTTGATCTGCGTACTGTGAACCAATATTTAAGGTATTTGTTAAATTGAAAAAAATAAGATGAACGCATTGTGTGTAGTAGACTTCCACATGTCTTTAAAAGAGGAATGTATGTGCATAGAATATTCCTGAAAGGCTCCACAAGATATTAATAATGGGAATTGCTTATAGGAAATAGGAAAGAGATATAGAGGGCTGGGAATGTAGAAGGGTCAAGATTTAAGATAATACTTCTGTATACCTCTTTACGGTGTTTGATTTTTTTTTTATTTTGTGCATATACATATATTACTTTTTCAATTAAAAAGAGCTAATTTTTAAAAGAAATATTACATATCAGATTTTGTGATAGAAGGGGTATTTGCAAACACTTTAGGATGAAGGGAATTTTCCTTGTGAGCAATTGTATAAAAGGATATTGATTTTAATAAATGGATATTTACTTTAATAAATGGGTATTTATGATAACACTGAGATTTATCTCCTTCATTTACGTATCTTGTATAGTTTACAGAGTTCCATGTCCATTGCCCAACTTAGTGTTCATAGCAACCTTTTGAAGTAGTTGTGACGTGTACTAGAAGCAACGCTTTACAAATTAAAGCAAAACAAAACAAAACAAAAAAACTCTAAAATCTAAAGAAATTAAAAACCTAGAACATAGTCTAAGGAAAGAAGTTTAGAGTCATGACATGACTGTGATGTAGTATAAACCTGGACATTTCACACTCTTAAGAGTTACCGAGAAGTTTATGAATAGTATTTTTAAAGTCTTCAACAATACTCCTCACAATGTTGATCTCTTAACTAAAGGACACTTGCATAGAGGAGGAAGAAGGCAGAAAAATAAATCTCCTGAAACTCTTTTCATAAAGTATGCCTACTATTAGAAAGTAAATTGTCAATTAACAACTGGTTGAAAATTAACATTAAAGAAGTTGCATTCATAATCTCACTCTATAGATTTTCAGCTTTGCATTAGAGCAAAGCTAAAATAATTACCTCAGTGGAAAAAGATGGAGATCTCAAAGCATCACTACTGAATCTTGAAAAATACCTTTAAGGTTTGTGGGTTAGCGTTATAGTATCTCCCAGTTTCCCTGGGACAATCCCAATTTATATCTCCTGTCTCCGTATAATTATTCATAGCACCCCTTTCATTCTCCAAAGTGCCCTAGTTTAGATGATAAACTATATCTCTACCCTATTAAATATCAATCTCTATTCTCTATACACCTTTAAGTTTGTCATTTTCTAGAAATTGGGCTTCATCTTGGGCCTAAGAATTACCTTCATTCATGCCAAAGCTGAGTCATACTCAGCTCGTAACTGCATATATGACTCTCCAATAAGAAAGAGAAGTTTTCCAAACCATTACCCACCAGCTTTCGCTTTATTAAAGAGATTAATAGTGGGAAGGGAAACTCAGACTCAGGATCTGGTTTAGAAGTTTTGGCGTGTTGAGGTTTTCAAGGTGTGAACTAAGAATGACTTGGTGAGACTGATGTAAAGATAAATAATTGATAACACAGTTCTTCTTTTTTTTCTTTTCTTTTTTTTTTTTTTTGGGATGGACTAGGCTAGAGTGCAGTGGCACAATCTTGGCTTACTGCAACCTCCACCTCCCGGGTTCAAGTGATTCTCCTGCCTCAGTCTCCCAAGTAGCTGGGACTAGAGACACGTGCCACCACTCCCAGCTAAAATTTGTATTTTTAGTAGAGACGGGGTTTCACCATGTTGGCCAAGATGGTCTCGATTCCTTGACCTTGTGATCCACCCACTTCGGCCTCCCAAAGTGCTGGGATTACAGGCGTGAGCCACCATGCTTCTAAGTGATGCTCCTCCAGAGTCATTATGTGTCATTTACTGGTTAACATTTGGAGAGTGGCTCCTGGGAGTACGACACTGTTCTAAGCACTGCATCAGCTTTGTCAATAGTTTTAGGGACTTTGTACTCAATTTCTAGTGGTTTGTTGAGATGCATTTTTTTATCAGATTTTAACATCAGATGCTATACATCCGATTACAGATCAGATTTTATACATCAACCCGTCTCTGAGCTCTTTCTGACTAGCACTCTTTAGAATTTCTGTGATTTATAACTACTCTATTTGATCATTAGAAAGATTATTCCCATAGCCCAGGTAGGTTGAATAGTAGCTGCAATTTTTTTTTCATGTAACAAATAAATGTACTTCTTCCATAGAACAAGCAATTGAATCCAAAGCCAAGTTGGCTATCACAGTACAGCATCTTTTACTCAGCGGTAAGCAGACCACCTCTCCAGAATACGTAACTATGGAGACTTAAGGCGATGCCACAGGTTGCTTTTAAGATGTATCTGCCTGTTACATTCTCTGCAGCACGTGGCACTTAAAGTTATCATGTAGTGATTACTTGAGGTTTCTGCGTGAAGTATTAAAGAATATTTTAATTGTTGTTTTATGTTTAGACTTACACTTTTAACAAAATATTTTCAGAACATGAATATTAACAGGCATGTACCAAAGGTCATGCATTCAGAGTCTCTCTCTGCAGGAGTTAGGCCTTGGTTCTGAATCCAACTGTTTGATTTGATTCCCCTACTTGTTTTTGTGGATGTTTACATATGTCTTCTGTTTATCTCTCCCCTTTCTTTACTCTCTTGGAAATCTTTTTTCCTATCCCATTACCAAACTTTTCACAAAGGGAATCTTATGGGTTTTCTTTTGTTCTAATCATCACTGGTTGAGTGGTTACTGTCACTGCCTTCACTGTCACTGTCACTGTCACTTCCATTGTTGTTACCATTACCAGACTTGCTCTGGTTGTCACTCTCATCACTGCTTTCAGATGTGCTGTCACTGCTATCACTGCTGTCACTGCTGTTGCTGCTGTCACTGCTATTGCTGCTGTCACTATCACTGCTATCACTGCTTTCGCTGCTGTCACTGCTATCACTGCTGTCGCTGCTGTCACTGCTATCACTGCTGTCACTGCTTTTGCTGCTGTCACTATCACTGCTGTCGCTGCTGTCACTGCTATCACTGCTGTCACTGCTGTTACTGCTATCACTGCTGTCACTGCTATCGCTGCTGTAACTGCTATCACTGCTGTCACTACTATCGCTGCTGTCACTGTTGTCACTGCTATCGCTGCTGTCACTGCTATTACTGCTGTCACTGCTGTCACTGCTGTCACTGCTATCGCTGCTATCACTGCTGTCACTGCTATTACTGCTGTCACTGCTATCACTGCTGTCACTGCTATCGCTGCTATCACT
>NW_012116577.1:2650485-2651069 GCF_000951035.1 Colobus angolensis palliatus | reverse complement strand
TCACTACTATCGCTGCTGTCACTGTTGTCACTGCTATTGCTGCTATCGCTGCTGTCACTGCTATCACTGCTGTCACTGCTGTCACTGCTGTCACTACTATCACTGCTGTTACTGCTGTCGCTGCTGTCACCACTATCACTGCTGTTGCTGCTGTCACTGCTATTGCTGCTGTCACTACTACTACTGCTGTCACTGCTATTGCTGCTGTCACTACTATTACTGCTGTCACTGCTATCGCTGCTGTCACTGCTATTGCTGCTGTCGCTACTATTGCTGCTGTCACTACTATCACTGCTGTCACTGCTATCACTGCTGTCACTGCTATTGCTGCTGTCACTATTATCGCTGCTGTCACTACTGTCACTACTATCACTGCTGTTGCTGCTGTCACTACTATTGCTGCTGTCACTACTGTCACTGCTATCACTACTGTCACTGCTATCGCTGCTGTCACTGCTATCACTGCTGTCACTGCTATTGCTGTTGTCGCTACTATCACTGCTGTCACTGCTATTGCTGCTGTCACTACTGTCACTATCACTGCTGTCACTGCTATCGCTGCTGTCACTGCTATCACTGCTTTC
>NW_012116577.1:2640335-2649820 GCF_000951035.1 Colobus angolensis palliatus | reverse complement strand
CTGTCACTACTATCACTGCTGTCACTGCTATTGCTGCTGTCACTATCACTGCTGTCACTACTGTCACTGCTGTTGCTGTCACTGCTGTCTGACTTACTGTCACTATCACTGCTGTCACTGCTATCTGATTTGCTGCTGTCTGACTTGCTGTCACTGTTGTCGCTACTATCACTACTGTCACTATTGCTGCTGTCATTACTATCACTACTGTCGCTGCTATCACTGCTGTCACTACTGTCACTGCTATTGCTATCACTACTGTCACTGCTATTGCTGCTATCACTACTACCACTGTCACTGCTATCACTGCTGTCACTGTCACTGCTGTCACTACTGTCACTGCTATCACTGCTGTCACTACTATCACTGCTACTGTTGCTATCACTGCTGTCACTGTCACTGCTGTCACTACTATCACTGCTATTGCTGCTATCACTACTATCACTGTCACTACTATCACTGCTGTCACTGCTATCTGATTTACCTTTGCCACCGTCAGATTTGTCATTGTCATCATTGCCATTGTTACCATTGCCATTACTGTCACTATTATTAGTGTCTGATGTGCTATCACTGTCATCATCTTCTTCTCCTTTTGAGTGATTGCCATTGCCATTATCTTTTGATTCATCAGAGTTATAAGAAGCATCCCCTCGACTACTGCTGTCATTGTCACTTTCTGAATTAGAATCATCATTGCCATTAGATTCGTCACTGCTATTGGGATCATCTCCTTGTATGGACTTATCATCAAAATCATAACTGTCATATCCATCACTATTGCTGTCACTACCTGTGTTGCTGTGTCCAACTTTATTTCCTGGTTCTGGTTTTTGGCCAGGTCCTTCTATGTTGTCAACCTCTCCTTGTGTCTTGACATTTCCTTTGCCCAAGATCATTCCATGTTGTCCTTTATCCTCTTTATCTTCATTGACTTTCCCAACTTCTTTGGTAATATTTCTATTGCCACTGCTGGGACCTTTGATTTCTATTCCCTATGGAAGGATGGAGGAAAGAATGATTAACTAGTGAATATTTGCTGCAAAATTGCATTGATCTAAGGAAGAATAACTGGGAAAAATTGCCAAGGGATAGGAGTTCCACTTCTAGTACTTCACAGTTATTTGTGAAAATGTGATTTATTCTGTAATTGAAAGCACCCTGGTGTTTAGATTCCTTAAAAATTCATCCACATTCCTACCCAGTAGGAACTTTTGTAAACAATTACATGGGGGATCCATGATTTCACATAAGACTTTTCTAGAATTGTAACTACGTTCTCAGAAATGTATGATTTTTAAAGTTGTTCTATATGGAAGTCTAGTGAGGACTCTAGCTTTTCCTTAAATAGTTAAGTAATATGGATGCAAAAATACATGGACGCTTGTCATGGTTTATTTTTGTGCTAGCATCAATAGTTGGAGGGGAAGAATTTGAACTGCCATTGAAAGAAATCAGCTTTACAAACTAACCTTATCTTGGCTCTTTCCAACAGCGTGTGGCTCTGATTCTTTGGTGATTCCATTTTCTACACCTTTGCTTTCTCTGTGGTTGAGCTTCTGGGTGTCCTCCATTCTTTGGCTGCCATTGTCTTCCGGAACACCAGCAGAATTCTCCTCACTCTTGGAGGTGTTGTCTCCGTCAGCATCATTATGGGGATCTTCTTTGCCTTCGGGGTCATAATCTTCATTACTCTCCGAATTTTGACCTGTACTAGTATCATGATCATCTTCTTTCCCGTGGTCCTGGCCGTCCTGGCCCTCCTGTCCCTTGCTGTTATCATTACTGTCTTTTCCATTCCCTGTTTCTTCATCTTCATCATCACCAGAACCCTTGTCTTCATCCTCATCTTCTCCATTCCCACTAGGACTCCCGTCGGAATTATCCAGGCCTGCATCTTCTCTAGTGCTGGGTGTTACCTCAGCCTCCTTAGTCCCATTTCTGTTGCTGTTGATCTGAGGTGTTATTTCACTTGTATTACCCTCATTTCCACAGGAATTCTCAATTATTTCATCCTCTTTGTCTGTACTGTTATTGTTTCCAACTACTTGGGGTCCATCTTCTTGGACAACAGTGGCACCTTCATTGTGACCTGCATCTCCAACATCCCCATTTGGGGTATTCTTATCAGGATTTCCATTAGTGTTGCTTCTGTTTGTGGTTCCGGCATTGTCAATGATGCTTACTTGTCCCTGGATGCCATTTGCTGTGGTGTTTTCTTCTTTCCTGTGTATTCCATCATGATCATATATTTCTGCTTTTCCTGTGTCCCCATTCCAGCCCTCAATATTCCCTTCTTCGTTTGCTAATGTGGAATATGTAGAAAAGCTCTTCTCTCCTACTTCTGCCCACTCAGAGCCATTCCCTTCTCCCTTGTGACCATCTTGGGTATTCTCTTGCCTTCCTTTATCACCTTCATGCACGGGAACACCACTTTCTTTGATGGTTTCACTGGCATTTAACTTATCCTGAAAAAGAAACATTCAATCAATTACAAGTATCAATGATCTTGAAGGAAAGCAAATTGCAATGTTGGGGAAATTAATGGAATGTAGCAACTCAGAAATAGGAGAAAAAAGAAATATATTACATCCTATACCTGTTCTGACACGTTTGATCTTGCTAGGAGATGCAAATTCACGGATTTTTCGACATGCCTCTCCAGTGGTTTGCTTTGAGGAACCTGCCAAGTAGAAAATACTGGCTATTGAAAAGGTTCTTTTTTGGGAATATGTGCATGAGCATGCACACACACACACACACACACACACAAACACACACACACACATTCTTTCCTCAATGAAGGCAAAAGGTTTAACACAAAGGCCAAAGTATGATCTAATCAGATAGAAAAGAGAAGTGGCTTCTTACAGGGCTTGTGTAGAATTTAAACTGGGCACATGGATATTTTTCACTGCGGTATTACCAATTTTATGGATATGTTAGATGAGCCCACTTATCTCAACTGTAGAAGGAAAGAGTCTTGTAGAAAGACAAGGGGATAGACCTCTGGTGTTTTTGCACAACAAGTCTCTTGCACTAGCACAAGACCTGCTCTAAGTGTAATCCTGACCAAAACTCTTAAGAGAACAGGAGGCATGACCAGAGCCTGCACAGAAGCAAAATCAAGTATTATGCTGTTATACTTCTGTGCTCTGCAACAGCACATTTGAAATACTTGAGAACATTTTCAACTACATAAATACCAAATGTTTGATATTATGAAAGCATATGAAAATGTTAAACATGATGGCTGGCTACTAAATTACAAATGGTTGAATTTTCTCAATTTTTTATTGGTATTTATCATATATTCCAAATTTTCCAAAGTGAGCACATAAATAGTAACTCTGAGTGAAACATTAGTTTCCTATATGTTGAAAAAAATCTACTTTTTCTTATTATTCTTTCTTGGAAACTTCCTAAACAGCACAGACTTTGTTCATATTAGAATGAAATTCTCAGAGTATGAAGCAAAGATGGACAAAGTCTCCATGACTTCTGGGCACTAAGTGTAAATTAATCGAATAAACGTTTTAAATAATAATCATCCTTCAGGCAAGATGTGAATTTCTATAGAGGAATGAGACGATGAGCTGGAGTGGTTTGGTTGAAACCTCACAGACATCGCATAAAGCCCTTAGTGCAAATCTAAATGTTTAGACCCAGCCTGTTAAAAAAAAAATTAAGGAAAAGTATATACACACACACATATACACACACACGTGCATGCACAGACACACACACACACACACACACACAGCACTTTGTATTAATGTTAGGTTAAAAGAGATAACAAAGTGTAGAGGTTTTCTGAGAAAGGCATACTTACTGGAATGGCCCATGCTACTGCCCAAATGCAAAAATATGCAATTATCTTCATTTTCTTTAGGAATAATAATAATCAATGGCTGTATAAAAAAGGAACAGCACAAAATTACTTATAAAGTAAAAGTGATAATCATAATCCTACATTATTATGATGTGTAAGCATTTGCCCTTTTCCTGGGCAAGAAGCATGTATCTAACATGAGAAGACATATGATGTTCCAGAAAATACCTGGTGTGGTTATGGGGACATCACCAGGCTTAGCGCTAATGTAGCTTCCTAGATTCTTTCTGCCTGTGCCAATGAAGGAAAATAGCCATATAGGTACAAAGGGTATAGCTGTAACTTTGTTCTTCTGCAATTCTTGGATGTAAAAACATCTTTTTCTCTTCTGAATAGCTTTAATCAAGTACTAAGTAATTCTGCTGAAATTGTGCTTAAAAGATAAAACACGTGTCATCCTTACTCCAAATCTATAGAATTGAGCTCTACTAGACTTTAAGAGCAAGAAATTACTAACATGAGGGAGCCTATGCTAGCGGAAAGAATTTGGGGTTTGTATTCAGAGACCTGGGTTCAAATGTTACCCCTGCTACTTGCTGTGTAAGCTTGAGAAATTTAAGTAGGTTTATTATCCCTCTACCTGGAATAATAACAAAACCTGCACCTCAGGACTATCCTGAAATTTGGTAGAATTATCTCGGAGAGGCCCTCTCTGACTCCACTTCAAACGGTATTTAGTATCTTGTTCCTTTTTATACCAAGTCATTTTGCACATCTCACTGGTAACACATTGCACTGTTTAAAATTGCCTAGTTACTTATGTGTTGCCCTGATTTACTGTAAACTCCTGAGACCCAGGAAAGTGTCTTGGTGATTATTGTATTCCAATGCAAAGCACAGAAAAAGACATTTTCTGAATGTTGTTGATAAATATTTATGACTATAAGCAATATTTAGCATTGCTTCGGGCACTTTGCAATTTTCTAACAAATGATAGCAATTATTATATGGGACTTCTAAAATCATGATTCTTCATCCCTGTTAGAATTCAAATTCAGAAATGGTCTAAGAATATGTTTCTGATAAGTTGGAATAGACATTTTATAATCTGTGTGAGTAAAAAATCAATTTATATTACAAGTTGGATTTCTTGATGTAATGGTGTCATTACTATAGAAAGGAGAGTTTTACTCCTATTTCATGAACTCCCACTGCATGTATAGATTATAATGCTGCATGTCATAAAATGGCTTTGATTGAATTTAATGGTGATAGGGAAAATATAATAAAACTTCACTGAATATCAACTGTCATGAGAATTATTGGTGTTTTCTCACAGGAGAGATGACACAGTTCCAGAGCTACTGAGGGGGAAAAAAGTGCTCCCTCTTACAGCTGTTCAACAGAAAGCCAAGAACAGCTAGAGCTCCTTCTGAAATGCCATAGATTCAAGTGAGGCTGAGGTGACACCAGGACAAGTATCATGCAGAGCTCTGGGGCACAGAGGTTGAAGGCCAGCTGTTTACTAAGCCACAGTCATCCTGCACTTTGCAGTTCCAAGCCTAATCATTACATAGCTCTGCAGAAGGCCCATTTGCACTGTGATTTGGAAGAGCCACAGCATCCTGGAAAGGTACCTGCAGCCAAGGCCAGAGGGATGTGTGTCCCATTTCTGAGCTACAGTCCAGAAATCTGACCACTACATCTCTCTTTCAGCTCCACTCCAGAACAATTCCGTGATGCTCATCACCGTTTCCCAGGCAGGTGAATGACTTCGAAGACTACTATAAAAATGGCCCAGGTGTTCTCAGCATGAAACAGAGACTTCAGAATTTTGCAAACCTCCTTCAGATTATTTCATTTATTGTTACTCGTGAAATGAGATTTAGCTTCATTTCATTTAGCAATTGGATTTGGCATCACTAGTGATTGCTAAATTTCATTTCATGTGGGACAATAATAAGTAATAGTAAGCAATAAAATACTGAAAAGCAAAACCTAATTAAAGCCTTGTTTGAAAGCCCAAGGTGGATTTTTTGATATCTGAGTTATCTCATTTTTATCAAAACTAATCAAAGTGCCCAGATAATTAATTATCAAATTTCCACCTCAGTTGGCCAATTTTTCAGTATGAGGTCTTTCTTTTTCCCAATCTATCTCTTCCTTAACTCACAATTATTCATTATCTTTTATACATACTATCAATATGACAAGCCAAAAAGGAAGCAAACAATCTAATCATTAAGGGGTATTTGCTTCTTAAAATCAAACTGGCTTTGTCTTTGAAATTCAGAGTTCTTTCTAAATGAATCAGTTGGTTCTGAGTAAAAAGAATATTTCACCTTACCTTAAAAGGCTTCAAAAGGACTTTGAAAATCCAGAATTTCTTATCTTTCTCTTTGAAGACTGAAAGTGGCCCACTGTCCTGGATTTTTGCATGACAATTTTGTACTTGCCGAAATTTAAACTCAGTTTGATAATTTTCTCAACCAATCACTGTTTAGGATTCCTGATATGGGGTTATGAAGTGTCACCGTGTCTATGAAGCACATAATAACTTCCCCACTTCCTTCACTTGCTGATATATATTTGCTCACTGAACCATTCGGTTCCAAAAGGACTAGACTTACTTTCACTTAATTAAACAGCTCCTGTAAGGCTGTTTCACATCTTAAATATAGAGAATCAGTGTAACATATCTGAAAAGAGCCACTTAAACCCTGTCACCCTGACATTTCTTGTCTTGCCAAGGTTGGCAATCTAAGAAAACTCTAGGTTTCTCTAGTAAATATGACTGCCTATTTAAGACCCCTATCATTCTTGAGGTAGATATTAAAGTTTCTGTGCTATAATTCAAGAAACTGTCCACATGCAACAGCCTTGACGTTGCCTGAGGGATCTTTAACAATCTATAAACAGTAACTCCCCTGAAATCTCTCTGATTTAACTGAAATAAGCAGTGACATAAAAGCTTAAGAATCTATCAATTGAGTATTCAAACTAGATTTTAAAAACAGATATTCAAAATATCAAAAGTAGCAAGATATTTACAGGTGCATAAATACAAAAGATTTAGCTGTCCATTACGTCTCAATTATCTGTGTTAGCCGCAGAGTGCAAAATAGAAAATTAGACTTTACATCTAACAAGTTTTGCAATATGAGTGCACCATTCTCTTGAACCCTAGATGTACTACAATGCAGGTAATCCCTAAAACATTTATTTAATTCATGCATTCAAAAACTTGACAGTCTTTTTCTATATACTTGTTTAGCATTTTCAGGAATATGCCAATTTTTGTGTTACAATATTAAAGAATGTGAAACACATAAGACCACTAATGCTATATCACTATGCAACAGTGATATCCCCAGAATATGTATACAAAAATATATGGTATTTATATACAGCATAAAGCTTTGTATGTAGGGAAGAAGTAAGGTTGAAAGGAAGTGAATGGAATGGAATGGAAAGGAAATTTGCCTTGAAGCTGTTTTCATAGCAAATACTTTTTTATTCGTATAGCATATTTACTTGGGCAGATTAAAGGGCCTAACAACTTTTAACAAGACTCAGGTAACTTCTGGGAGTGACACCCTTACCCACACACACATTCATCAGTGGAGGTTGGTGAGCTAAACCTGCCTTTCTTTTCCTTAATTTGAATTAACATGAGTTATAGTCAGAGATTTCAATAGCCCTCTATTAATAATTGAAAGAAAAACATAATTGATATACAAGCTTTAAACAGAAGTTTCACCCAACTTGATATAATTGACATTTACAGATGACTTCATCCAACAACAGAAGAATGAACATTTTTTTCAAGTGTACCTGGACTACTTACCAAGATAGAACATAGCCTGAGCCTCAAAATGAATCTCAGTAAATTTGAAAGAATTCAAGTCATACAAGGTATGCTTACTGAGCACAATGGAAGGCAATTAGAAATCAATAACGAAAGAATTCTGGAAAACCACAAGTATTTTAAGGCTAAGTGGAACACTCATAAATAGTCAATGTGTGACGGAAGAAACCAAAAGGGAAATTCAGAATATATGGGATGACTGAAAATGAAAGCATAGCATATCAAAATCTGTGAGATGTCACTAAAGGAGTTATTTAGGATGAAATTATAGCACTAAATAACCATATATGAAGAGAAGAAGTTTCAAAACAATGACCTCATTTTCCACCAAGGAAGGAAAAATTAAGTTCAAAGTATATAGAGAAAAGGAAATAATAAAGATCAGAACTGAAATTAATTAAATAGAAAACAGAAAAACAATAAAGAAGGTCAGTGAAACCAAAAGCTGATTCTATGAGAAGTCCAATAAAATTTAGAAGATTCTTTCCAGACTAATGAGGGAAATAAAGGAGAAGACACAAATTAACAATATCAGGAATGAGAGGAATGACAACTCTATAGATTTTATAGACATTCTATAAATATTCTATAAGGGGTAATAAGGAAATACTGGGAACATCTTTATGTTAATAAATTAATAACTTAGACGAAGTGGATAGATTCCTTAAAACCAACAAAGCTCACTCAAGAAAAATTAGGTAACTTGAATTGCCCCATATCTATTAAAGAAATTATATTCAGTTTAAAACTTTCCCAGAGAGAAAACTTTGGGCCCAAAAGGTTTCCCTTTAGAGAGGCATTGGTGGTTCAGCGGTAGAGTTCTTGCTGCTCAAGTGGTTTCACTGACAAATTCTATGACATATTTAAGGAAGATATCATTCCAATCCTACACAAAGTCTTTTAGAAAATTGAGAAGGAGAAAATACTTCACAGCTCATTCTATGATGCCAACATTACCCCAGTATCAAAACCAAAAATGTTATAAGCATATAATACTACTGACCTATATCCATCATAAGTGTTAATACAAAAATTTTAAATATAATGTTAGTGAATCAAATCCAATAATATGTTTTTAAAAGATAATACATAATGAGCAAATAAAATTTATTCCAGGTGTGCAAGGCTGGCTTAATATTTAAATGTTAATCAATGTGGCTGGGCGTGGTGGTTCACACCTGTAATCCCAGCACTTTGGGAGGCTGAAGCAGGCAGATAACGAGGTCAGGAGATCGAGACCATCCAGGCTAACACGGTGAAACCCTGTCTCTACTAAAAACATGAAAAATTAGCCAGGCATGGTGACAGGCGCCTGTAGTCCCAGCTACATGGGTGGCTGAAGCAGGAGAATGGTGTGAACCCAGGAGACAGAGCTTGCAGTGAGCCAGTATCATGCCACTGCGCTCCAATCTGGGTGACAGAGTGAGAATTTATCAAAAAAAAAAAATTAATCAATTTAATTCACCATGTTAACAAAGACAGAAAACCACATAATCTCATTGGCAAAGAAAAACATTTCAAAAATCCAACATTCACTTCTGATTTTTAAAATCTCACTAGACAAATAAAACACATGTCAAAAATCCACCATTCATTGTGATGTTAGGGTGTCAATTTTAGATTTTTCCTGCTTTCTCCTGTGGGCATTTAGTACTATAAATTTCCCTCTACACACTGCTTTAAATGTGTCCCAGAGATTCTGGTATGTTGTGTCTTTGTTCTCATTGGTTTCAAAGAACATCTTTATTTCTGCCTTCATTTCGTTATGTACCCAGTAGTCATTCA
>NW_012116577.1:2590717-2639665 GCF_000951035.1 Colobus angolensis palliatus | reverse complement strand
TGTCTCTGCACATGAGATGGGTCTCCTGAATACAGCACACTGATGGGTCTTGACTCTATCCAATTTGCCAGTCTGTGTCTTTTAATTGGAGCATTTAGCCCATTTACATTTAAGGTTAATATTGTTATGGGTGAATTTGATCCTGTCATTATAATGTTAGCTGGTTATTTTGCTCATTAGTTGATGCAGTTTCTTCCTAGCATCGATGGTCTTTACAATTTGATGTGTTTTTGCAGTGGCTGGTACCTGTTGTTCCTTTCCACGTTTAGTGCTTCCTTCAGGAGTTCTTGTAGGGCAGGCCTGGTGGTGACAAAATCTCTCAGCATTTGCTTGTCTGTAAAGGATTTTACTTCTCCTTCACTTATGAAGCTTAGTTTGGCTGGATATGAAATTCTGGGTTGAAAATTCTTTTATTCAAGACTGTTGAATATTGGCCCCCACTCTCTTCTGGCTTGTAGAGTTTCTGCCGAGAGATCCTCTGTTAGTCTGATGACCTTCCCTTTGTGGATCACCCGACCTTTCTGTCTGGCTGCCCTTAACATTTTTTCCTTCATTTCAACTTTGGTGAATGTGATGATTATGTGTCTTGGAGTTGCTCTTCTCGAGAGGTATCTTTGCGGTGTACTCTGTATTTCCTGAATTTGAATGTTGGCCTGCCTTGCTAGGTTGGGGAAGTTCTCCTTGATAATATCCTGCAGAGTGTTTTCCAAATTGGTTCCATTCTCCTTGTCACTTTCAGGTATACCAACTAGACATAGATTTGGTCTTTTCACATATTTCTTGGAGGCTTTGTTCGTTTCTTTTTACTCTCTTTTCTCTAAACTTCTCGCTTCATTTCATTCATTTGATCTTCAATCACTTATACCCTTACTTCCAGTTGATCGAATCGGCTACTGAAGCTTGTGCGGTCGTCACATAGTTCTCATGCCATGGTTTTCAGCTCCATCAGGTCATTTAAGGACTTCTCTACACTGGTTATTTTAGTTAGCCATTCTTCTAATCTTTTTTCAAGGTTTCTAGCTTCTATGTGATGGGTTCGAAATTCCTCCTTTAGCTCAGAGAAGTTTGATCATCTGAAGCCTTCTTCTCTCAACTCGTCAAAGTCATTCTCTGTCCAGCTTTGTTCTGTTGCTGGCGAGGAGCTGCATTCCTTTGTAGGGGGAGAGGAGCTCTGATTTTTAGGATTTTCAGCTTTTCTACTCTATTTTTTTTCAGGACATAGGCATGGGCAAGGACTTCATGTCTAAAACATCAAAAGGAATGGCAACAAAAGCCAAAATTGACAAATGGGATCTAATTAAACTAAAGAGCTTCTGCACAACAAAAGAAACTACCATCAGAATGAACAGGCAACCAAAGAATGGGAGAAAATTTTTGCAATCTACTCATCTGACAAAGGACTAATATCCAAAATCTACAAATAACTCAAACAAATTTACAAGAAAAAAAGCAACTCCATCAAAAAGTGGGCGAAGGATATGAACAGACACTTCTCAGAAGAAGACATTTATGCAGTCGACAGACACATGAAAAAATGCTCATCATCACTGGCCATCAGAGAAATGCAAATCAAAACCACAATGAGATACCATCTCACACCAGTTAGAATGGCAATCATTAAAAAGTCAGGAAACAACAGATGCTGGAGAGGATGTGGAGAAATAGGAACACTTTTACACTGTTGGTGGGACTGTAAACTAGTTCAACCATTGTGGAAGACAATGTGGCGATTCCTCAAGGGTCTAGAACTAGAAATACCATTTGACCCAGCCATCCCATTACTGGGTATATACCCAAAGGATTATAAATTATGCTGCTATAAAGACACATGCACACGTATGTTTATTGTGGCACTATTTACAATGGCAAAGACTTGGAACCATCCCAAATGTCCATCAATGATAAACTGAATTAAGGAAATGTGGCACATATATACCATGGAATACAATGCAGCCATAAAAAAGGATGAGTTCATGTCCTTTGTAGGGACATGGATGAAGCAGGAAACCATAATTATCAGCAAACTATGGCAAGGACAGAAAACCAAACACCACATGTTCTCACTCATAGGTGGGAACTGAACAATGAGAACACTTGGACGCAGGAAGGGGAACATCACACACTGGGGCCTGTCGTGGGGTGGGGGAACAGGGGAGGGATAGCATTAGGAGATATACCTAATGTAAATAACGAATTAATGGGAGCAGCACACCAACATGGCACATGTATACATATGTAACAAACTTGCATGTTGTGTACATGTACCCTAGAACTTAAAGTATAATAAAAAAAAAATCCACCATCCATTTCTGATTTTAAAAATCTCATTAGGCAAAGAAGAAACACATCAAAAATCCAACATTCACTTCTGATTTTAAACACCTCATTAGGCGGCTGGGCGCAGTAGCTTATGCCTATAATCCTAGAACTTTGGGAGGCCGAGGTAGGTAAATCACTTGAGATCAAGAGTTCGAGACCAGCCTGGCCAACATGGTGAAACCTCGTCTCTACTAAAAATACAAAAAAAAATTAGCTGATCGCGGTGGCAGATGCCTGTAATCCCAGCTACTCAGGAGGCTGAGGCATGAGAATTGCTTGAACCCAGGAGGCGGTGATTGCAGTGAGCCGAGATCACACTGCTGCACTCCATTCTGGATGAGAGAGCGAGACTCTGCCTCAAAAACAGACAAACAAACAAACAAAAAACTCATTAGGCAAATAAAATACATTTAAAAATTCCAACATTCACTTCTGATTTTTAAACTCGCATTAAGCAAAGAAGAAACATTTCAAACACCCAACATTCATTTGTGATTCTAAAAATAAACAAAAGCTCTCAGCTATCAGGCATCTTTTGGTGCAAAAGTGATTGTGCTTTTTTGCAATTACTTTTAATGGCAAAACCACACTTGCTTTTGCACCAACCTAATAACATTACACTTAATGCTTAACTACTGAATGCTTTCCCCCAATATCAGAAGCAAGGCAAATATATCTACTCTCACCATTTCTATTCAATATTGTTCTTGAGTTTCTAAGAAAGAAAAGAAATAAAAGGCATTCAGGTCAGAAAAGAGGAAGTTAAATAATCTTTATTTTGCAGGCAATATTATCATCTATGTAGAAAATCCAACTGAATATACAAAAAGGTTACTAGAACTAAGAAGTGAGTTAAGTAAGGTTATAGGATACGATATCAATAATAAAAAAATTTCCATTTACTAGCAATTAATGATAAAAAATTTAAATTAAAAACAATAAATTTATAATTCCATCAACAGTACAGTATGTGGTGATAAATCTGAAGACCTGAACATTGAAAAACTGTAAATATTGCTGAGATAAGTTAAAGACTATTTAAATGGGTCAAAAGACTCAATACTAACATGTCAAGTCTCCAAAAATTTATCCATAGATTCAATATTGGAAAGTTATTCCAAAATTCACATGGAAATGCAAGGGAATTAGATTAGCCAAAGTTAATTTTTCAAAAGAAAAAGAGGACTCATTAGGTTAGGTTAGACTTACTCAGGTTTTCCTTTATTTTAAGGCCAATTGATTAGTAAACTTAATTACATTTGCCTAATCACTTTCACCACATAATAAGATATAACCATGGAAATGATATTTCATTATATTTACAGGTTCCACTCCCACTCAAAGGGGAGGGGATTATATAAGGGTGAGGGTTATTGGCGGTTATCTTAAAATTCTACTTATCACACGTTTTAATCTATAGTGACAGAAAATAGATCAGTGGGTGCCTGAGGTCAAGGGAGAAGGAGTGGGAGGAAGGAGTTATAAAGGACCACAAGGAAACTTCAATGAATACTTTTCATTATCTTGATTGTGGTGACAGTTTCATGGCTGTTTACTGCAACAAAACTTATCAAATTATACACTTTAAATATGCACAGTTTGTTGTGCATCAATTACATCTCAGTAAAGCTGGTCTAAAAAAAAAGAAAAAGAAGAAGTAATTAACCCATTTTGGCCAGCCCCATTTCAAATCCTGTAAATCAAGAAGTTAAAACTAAGGCTTTATAGTAAGGAATTGCCAAAAGGAAATATAAACCCCAATTTGTTGTGGAAATTGAACAATTCCCTAAAATTTAAGATCAGAAGTCAGAAATCTACCTCAATTTAGTAACTAAATAAGTTCTTTAAAAACCCTTCATTAGAATCAATTACTCTGTTCCCAAGGAAAGAGTTTGAAATTGAACTCTTCACCTAGTTAGCTATTCTATTACCATGATTTTGAACCATTTGCCTTCCTGTTTTCTTCAATTTGGATAAACATCACTGAGCTAAATGGCAAAACTAAGGCAAGAATAGTAATAGCGACATGGCCACAAAGGATCACCCAACTCAAATTACTTTAAATTGGTGCAAGACCTGTTCACAAAACCAGCAGAAGAAAGTATTTGAGTAGGAGTTCTCTGCATATGCAGAGTTACAACATCCCTGGTGGGTGTCTTTGATTGGTGGAAGTTTAAAAGGCAAAAATCTTCAATTCAATTTCTCAATATTGGATTAATTGGTGCAATTCAGAAGACAGACACAATATTAATTTGGGAAATTAGAGTAACTTTTAAATTGGGGGATTTTTAGTAAGGCAGACTTCCCTTCATAATACGGATGGGTCTCATCCAGCCAACTGAAGGTCTGAATAAAACAAAAGACTGATCTCCCTCAGGCAAGGAAGAATTCTTCAACAGCCAGTTTTGAACTTAAACCACAACATCAGCTCTTCCCTAGGCCTCCAGTCTATCTGCTCATTCTGCAAGTTTTAGGCATAAATTACCAGCCTCAATAACCAAGTGCGGGAACTCTAAACAGTCCTCTCTATGTATATACATGCATCCAACTGGTTTTGTTTCTCAAGAGAACCTAGAATAATCTAGTCACCAAGTCCAAGTCCTGTGCTTGTCATAAACTTTCTTAGAATTGTTGGAAAGTGATATATTTTAAATTAAACCCCAAAATTTTGATAAGTTATTTTATTTAGTGTTATAAGTAAATTGCTAATCTTTGGAAAAACAGAAGTTTAATGGCTCCCATTCTTACTCTCATTGTGGGCGTTGAGCCTCCTAATAGACTCATTTGTCACCAGTCTCTGTTTCTGCCAATCCCAAATCCCCCATGAAGATGCCAAAAAAAAAAAAAAAACTTTCTAAAATCAAATATAATTATGACACTACTTTGATTCAAACTTTTCAGTAGTTGCTTAGTCTGGCTTTGAACTTCTCAAATGATCCATCTTCAGCTTGCGCCACTCACTAACCTTTGAGAACTCATAGAACCTGAAGCACAATCTGTTCTGGGAATATCACAGAGATACAGGCCTGTGATATGGCCAGCATCTGGTTGCCAGGCGTCCTGTATATACAAGAGGTGTCCTGTACTAAATGATTTTGTCCTGAGTCCTATATTGGCTTTGCCAGGATGCCTTAAATGTCCTGTATTCTGTTTTTTTCAATAACTACAAAAAGTTTGCAGTTAGTTTTCTGCCACGGTTATTGAATCTCAAATGGTAACACTAGCTAAAATTCATATCTCCACAAATAAAAATCTGGATAATCCTCTATGATTCCTCTTGCAGGCTTGGCTGAGGACAGACCAAAAGGGGGAAACTGAAAATTAAAATAACTTATTTTTCATATTCAAAAGAGGAAGACTGTCCTTTGGCTAATGTCCCAACTCATGAACAGATAACCACCATTAATTAGCAGTAACAGATCAGTACACATGCTCTGAAAATCAGCCAATCAGTAACTTCCTTGCACCGGTAACTGTTTCCAAAAGTTAGGAAATCAATGGCCCAAGCTCTGGAAATCAGCTAATCATGACAAGTCTATGCCTTTAGACAACAGTCAATCAGTAAATGCCTTACTCCAGTGACCACATTAAAACATCTGAAAGTCCATCAGTCCCTGAGCACTCCCACTTCTGAAAGTCCACCAATTCCTGAATGTCAGGCTTCCCTAACCAACAATTTGAAAAGACTGTGTCCTGCTACAGATCTACCTTGTAGGCAAAGGGAAAGTTCACCTTTTTTACATCAGACACTGAGTTCAATTTATTGCTAGTTTGCAAGTTTGCAACTCTTTCAACATTTCAGCCCCTGTTTATGATTAGCTACGAGTTCTGATTTGTGAGTGACATACTATTGTTACTGTTAGGTTATCAAATTCAGTCCTTTCATTTCTAGTGGTGGCTGCACTTTATTTGAATTTCTGTATCTTTGAACATGAAAATGCCAAAATGTAAGTGCAAATTTTGTAATAAATTTTCTGAACAATGGATACTCATTAAAAGAGGGAAAAAATCCTCTGGAAACTATTAATACTTGTGCATTTTCAAATTGTTCATTTAGCATAAAAAATTATGAAAAGTCAGATATAAACCAACAGATGCTAACTAAACATAAAAGATACATGATTTCATCAACTACTACCAAAAATGTGATAAAATAATAAATTTTTAAAAGAAATTCAGATAAGGAAGATAAACTAATCACAACAGAAGTTTTGATGGCTTTTCTTAGTTCAGGCTGATATAACAAAATACCATAAACTTGGTGGTTTATCAACAACAGAAATTTATTTCTGATAGTTCTAGGGCTGGGACTCCCCAGATCAAGGAACTGACAGATTCAGTGTCTGGTGACAACCCCCTTTCTCACAGGTGACCCCTTCTTGCTGAGTCTTCACATGGTGGAAGGGGCAATCAAGTGCCTTCATTCAGGGCTCTTTTAAAGGGGAACTAATCCCACCGAAAGCAAAGCATGACCTAATAACCTTCTAAAGAGAGCATCTCTTAATTACTATTGCATTAGAGATTAGGTTTCCACATATGAATTTTGCAGGGGGACACAAACATTCAGACCATAGCATATGGTGCTATGCTATGTGTGCTGTGTTAGGTGAGTCCAAGAGACTCATCTTCTACTCATCAGGCTAGTTGTTGCCTAAATATATTGTTTTTTTTCATTTTGATATTGTTTTATAGGCCTTGTTGGATTTATGATTTAAGGAGGTTCTGTTTTGGTATATTTTGAAGTTTTGTTTCAAGATTCAGAACTCCTTATAGCATTTCTTGAAGTGCAGGCTTGGTGGTGGCAATTTCTCTCAGCATTTGTTTGTCTGAAAAAGACTTTATCTCTCCTTCATTTATGAAGCTTAGTTTTGCTGGATACAAAATTATTGACTAAAAATTATTATTGGTAAGGAATCCAAAGATAGAAACCCAATCCCTTCTGGCTTGTAATATTTCTGCTGAGAAATTAACTGTTAATCTGGTAAGTTTTCCTTTATAGGTTACTTGATGATTTAGTCTCACAGCTCTTTAGATTCTTTCCTTTGTCTTGACTTTAGATAACCTGATGACTAGGTGATGGAATTTCCCAGGAGTTCTTTGAGCTTCTTGTATTTGGATGTCTAGATCTCTATCAAGGCCAGGGACATTTTCTTCAATTATTTTCTCAAATAAGTTTTCCAAACTTTTAGATTTCTCTTCTTCCTCAGGAACACCAGTTATTCTTAGGTTTAACCATTTAACACAATCTCAAATTTTTTGGAGACTTTGTTCATTTTTTAAATTCTTTTTTCTTTGTCTGATTAGGTTAATTCAAAAGCCTTGTCTTTGAGCTCTGAAGTTCTTTTTTTCTATTTGTTCTAGTCTATTGTTGAAACTTTCTACTGCATTTTGTATTTCTCTAAGTGTGTCTTTCATTTCCAGAAGTTGTGATTGTTTTTTCTTTAGGATATATATTTCTCTGGAGAATTTTTTATCCATATCTTATTTTTTTTTATTTCTTTAAGTTGATTTTCACCTTTCTCTGTTATCTCCTTGAGTAGCTTAGCAATCAACCTTCTGAATTCTTTATCTGGCAATCCAGAGATTTCTTCTTGGTTTGAATTCATTTTTGAGGAGCTAGTGTGATCTTTGAGGATGTTATACTACCCTGTTTTGTCATATTACCATAATTACTTTTCTGGTTTCTTCTCATTTAGGTAGATTAGTTCTTAAATTGTTCTTGAATTTATTTTCGATTGGACTGCAGTTTGGGGGCGTTTTATTGTTGTTTTTCCCCTCTTAAGGATCAGATTTAATGTTTATTTTAGCCTAACATGACTGTTGGTGCTTGTAAGGATGAAGTCTCTATATGAGAACCTTAGTTACAGAGAGTCTTTGTGCACTGGTTTCCCCAGCTGCTGGATGTAGTAGTTATATTTTTGGTGTGTGGGTGAGTTCACTGTCTCCTATGTAGTTGACAGGTCATCAATACAGAAAGTCAACAAAGAAACAATGGACTTAAACAATACCCCAGAACAAATGAACTTAACAGATATTTACAGAACATTCTACCCAATAACTGCAGAATGCACTTTTTTTTCATCGGCACATAGAACCTTCTCCAAGATAGCCCATATGACAGGCCACAAAACAAGCCTCAATACATTTAAGAAAATCAAAATCATGTCAAGTATCCTCTTAGACCACAGTGGAATAAAACTGGAAATTAACTCCAAAAATAATCCTCAAAAATATACAAACACATGGAAATTAAATAATCTACTTTTGAATGATCTTTGGGTCAACAATGAAATCAAGATGGAAATTTAAAAATCTTTGAGCTAAACGATAATAATGACACAATTTATCAAAACCTTTGGGATATATCTAAAGCGGTGTTAAGAAGAACGTTTGTAGCATTAAATGCCTATATCAAAAAGTCTGAAAGAGAACAAATAGACAATCTAAGGTGACACCTCAAAGAACTAGAGAAAGAAAACAAATCAAACCCAAACCAAGAATTAGAAAAGAAATAACAAAGATCAGGACAGAATTAAATGAAATTTAAACAACAACAACAAAAATATTTAAAAGATAAATGAAACAAAAATCTAGTTCTTGGAAAAGATAAACAAAATTGATAGACCATTAATGAGATTAACCAAGAAGAGAAGATCCAAACAAACTGAATTAGAAATGAAATGGGAGATATTACAACCGATAGCACAGAAATAAAAGATCATTTAAGGCTATTATGAACACCTTTATGTGCACAAACTAGAAAACGTAGAGATGTATAAATTCCTGGAAATATGCAATCCTCCTAGATTAAATCTGGAAGAAACAGAAACTCTGAACAGACCAATAACAAGTAGCAAGATTTAAAAAGTAATAAAAAATGCCAAGAAAAAAAAGTCCATGACCAGATGAATTCACAGTTGAATTCTGTCAGACATTCAAAGAAGAATTAATACCAAAAATACTGAAACTATTCCAAAAGATGAAGAAAGAAGGAATCCTTCCTAAATCATTCTATGAAGCCAGTATAACCCTAATATCTAAACCAGGAAAGGGCATAACAAAAAAAGAGAAAACTATAGGCAAGAATTTCTGATGAACATAGATGCAAAAATCCTTAAAACATTGGCTAATCGAATCAATCAGCAGCATATCAGAAAGATAACATATCATGATCAAGTGAGTTTCATACCAGGGATGCAGGGATGATTTAACATGCACAAGTCAATAAATGGAATATATAACATAAACAGAATAAAAACAAAAACCATATGATCATCTCAATAGATACAGAAAATGGATTTGACAAAATCCAGCATTGCTTTATGGTAAAAACCCTCAGCAAAATTGCCATAGAAGGAACATACTTCTAGGTAATAAAAGCGACCTGTGACAAACCCACAGCCAACATATACTGAATTGTGAAAAATTGAAAGCCTT
The DNA here is from genome assembly GCF_000951035.1 of Colobus angolensis palliatus. NCBI lineage: Eukaryota > Metazoa > Chordata > Mammalia > Primates > Cercopithecidae > Colobus > Colobus angolensis. The sequence goes on along the minus strand of NW_012116577.1, from coordinate 2,629,909 downwards.
CCCCCTGAGAACTAGAACAAGACAAGGAGGCCCACTTTCACAACTTCTATTCAACATAGTACTGAAAGTCCAAGCCAGAGCAATCAGACAAGAGAAAGAAACAAGGAGTATCCAAATCAGTAAAGAGGGAAGCCAAACTGTCACTGTTCACCAATGATATAATCATTTATTTAGAAACCCTAAAGACTTATCCAAAAAGCTCCTAGATCTAATAAATGAATTCAGTAAAGTCTCAGGATACAAAAACCAATGTACACAAATCAGTAGCACTGGCATATATCAACAGTAACCAAGCTGAGACTCAAATCAAGTCTCAATCCCTTTTATGACAACTGCAAAAAAATTAAAATATTTCGGAATATACCTAACCAAGGAGGTGAAAGATCTCTACAACGAAAATTGCAAAAACACTGCTGAAAGAAATAATTGACGACATAAACAAATGGAAATACATCCCATGCTCATGGATGAGTAGAATGAATTTGGTGAAAATGACCATACTGCCAAAAACAATGTACAGATTCAATGTAATTTCCATCAAAATACTGTCATTGTTCTTCATAGGACTAGAAAAAAAAATCCTAAAATTCATATGGAAAGAAAAAAAAAAGCCCACATAGCCAAAGCAAGACTAAGAAAAAAGAACAAATTTGGAGGCATCACATTGCCTGACTTCAAACTACACTACAAGGCTATAGTCACCAAAACAGCTTGATATTGTCATAAGAACGGGCACATAGAGCAATGGAACAGAATAGAGAATCCAGAAATAAAGCCAAATACAGCCAACTGATTTCCAACAAAGCATACAAAAACATAAAGTGAGGAAAGGACACCCTATTCAACAAATAGTGCTGGGATAATTGGCAAACCACATGTAGAAGAATGAAACTGTATCCTCCTCTCTCACCTTATAAAAAAATCAACTCAAGATGGATCAAAGCCTTAAATCTAAAACCTGAAACCATGAAAACTCTAGAAGATAACACTGGAAAAACTCTTCTAGACATTGGCTTAGGCAAAGAGTTCATGACCAAATATTCAAAAACAAATGCAACAAAATACAAATAAACAGATTAATTAAACTAAAAAGCCTCTGCACAGCAAAAGAAATAATCAGCAAAGTAAACAAACAACCCACAGACTGGGATAAAATCTTCACAAACTATGCATCTGACAAAGGACTAATATCCAGAATCTGCAAGGAACTCAAACAAATCAGCAAGAAATAAAACAAATAACTGCATCAAAAAGTGGGCAAAGGACATGAATAGACAATTCTCAAAAGAAGATATACAAATGGCCAACAAACATTAAAAAATGCTCAACATCACTAATTATCAGGGAAATGCAAATCAAAACCACAATGAAATACCACCTTACTCCTGTAAGAATGGCCATATTCAAAAAATCAAAATACAACAGATGTTAGCATGGTGGTGAAAAGGGAATGCTTTTACACTGCTGGTGGGAATGTAAACTAGTACAACCATTATGGAAACCAGTATGGAGATTCTTTAAAGAACTAAAAGTAGAACCCCACCATTTGACCCAGCAATCCCACTACTGAGTATCTACCCAGAGGAAAAGAAGTCACTATATTAAAAAGACACTTGCACATGCATGTTTTTAGCAGCATTGTAAAAATATGGAACCAGCCTAAATGCCCATCAATCAAAGACTGGATAAAGAAAACGTGGTATATATACATCATGGAATACTACTCAGCCATAAAAAGGAATGAAATAATGGCATTTACAGCAATGTGGATGAAATTGGAGACCATTATTCTAAGTGAAGTAACTCAGGAATGGAAAACCAAATATTGTATGTTCTCACTTATAAGTGGGGGCTAAGCTATGAAGATGCAAAGGCACAAGAATGCTATAATGAACTCTGGGGACTCTGGGAAGAGTGAGAGAGGGTGAGGGATAAAAGGCTCCACAATGGGTACATTGTACATTGCTTGGAGGATGGTTGCACCAAAATCTTAGAGGTCACCACTAAAGAACTTATCCATGTAACCAAAACCACCTGTTCCCCCAAAATTATTGAAATGCTAAAAAAAAATTAATTTTAAAGAAAATAGAGGCAAAAATAAAACCAATTCCAGAAGACATTATGTTAAGTGAAATAATCCAGGTACAGAAAGACAAATATTTTATGTTTTCACTCATAGAGGTAGAGAATGGAATAATGATTGCCATAGGCTGTGAAGGGTAGTCAAGAGGAGGAATAAAAGGGAGATTGGTTAGTGGGCATACAAATACAATTAGAAGGAATAAGATTTAGTATTTAGTAACACAATAGGGTGACTATAAGTAGGAAAAACATATTGTATATTTTTAAATAGCTAAAAGAGTAGAATTGGTGTGTTCTTAATACAAATAAATATAGATGCATGAGGTAACAGATACATCAATTACTCTGATTTGATTATTACCCATTGTATGCCTGTATCAAAACATCATATGTACCCCATAAATATATTCAACTATCATGTGCTCCTAATAATTAAAAAATAAATAAAACCAGTTCCTAGAATGGCTGGTATTGGAGTATCATTCTCTGTCAAGTTTTCTGATTCAACCCTCCCTCCTCCATCTCCAAAATAATTATCAAATGCCAGGATGAAATATACTGCAATAATTTTTAAAATGTAATAGTTCCATCTTCTGTTACAGAGCTTATTGAAGACCTAATGCCTTATATTTTTACAATATAGCTAAGAATGCAAGTAATTATAAAGTGGAAAACATGTTCCCTTTGCTTGTGCAATATTTGCCATATGAAAAGAGATTACTTTTTTTATTAATTTTTATTTCCACAGGTTTTGGGGGAGCAGGTGGTATTTGGTTACATGAGTAAGTTCTTTAGTGGTGATTTGTGAGATTTTGGTGCACCCATCTCCCAAGCAGTATACATGGAACAAAAAGGGTTACTTTTAAGATTACTGTAACATCTCTTCCAGATGAAACTTGAAAATTTAAAGCAAATTTTTGCAAAGCCTCTATTATTTACTAAGTTAAGAATTAAAAAGAAAAAGTGTACTTCTTTTTGTGGTGATAATATGAATACAAATTTTGACACAAATTTTGATATTCGTATTCATATTATGGATATTTGCATGAAAGTGCAGATAATGTGGCCAGGTGCGATGGCTCATGCCTGTAATCCTAGCACTCTTGGAGGCCAAAGTGGGCAGATCATGAGGTCAAGAGGTCGAGACCATCCTGGCCAACATGGTGAAACCCCGTCTCTACTAAAAATACAAAAATTAGCTGGGCGTGGTGGTGCTGCCTGTAGTCCCAGCCACTCGGGAGGCTGAGGCAGGAGAATCACTTGAACCCGGGTGGTGGAGGTTACAGTGAGCCGAGACTGAACCACTGCACTCCAGCCTGGTGACAGAGAAAGACTCCGTGAAAAAAAAAAAGGGGGGGGGGTGGGCAGATAGTGTTTATTCAAAATCGTAGCAAAGCATGAATGGAAGGCGTTGACTGTGTTGTTATATGCCAAATAATGCTGTTGAAACTGTACCTAATGTTCTTTCTATAGACATCGAAGTCATTGTCATAAAATTGTTCCCCTACTTCAGCATTTATACTGTTCAGAGGAGTTAAAAAAGTTTTGTGATTCTGTTGGCATGCAGCAGTCTTCAATTCTCTTGCATTCAGAAACCCATTGGGTCCCTTGAACAAGGGCATTTGAGAGAATCCCCAGGTTATTTGAAACATTTAAATCATATTTTAATTCTAAAGAAAAGACTCCCCAAATTCTTGTTGACTTCTTAACTAATCCATTGAATGAGGACTATTTATTTTTTGATCATACTTTTCAATATCTCTTTAACAATACGGTTATTCAGATTGAAAGAGCTAACACTGTTATTGAAGTACTTCAATCCTTAAAGAAAATTGTTGAATGCATTAAAGAAAGAATTGCAGAAAAAAATAGACCTTTAAGTATCAAGACTGTTCCTAAAAGGAACATTACTTATGAGTAGGAAAAGAAATTCCAACTTGAAGAATAATTATTACAGCACTATTTATGGCTATCTTGTGAAATAATTTCATTCCCTGAAGAGTTTGATATAAAACCATCAATTATTCTGCCCTTTTATTGATACATAATATTTGTACACATTTATGGGGTACATGTGATAGTTTCCTGCTTGCATACAATGTGTAATGATCAAATCAGGTTATTTAGGATATCCATTGCCTTGAACATTTGTTATTTATTTGTGTCAGGAACATTTCAAGTCTTCTGGCTATTTCAAAATATGTAATATACTGCTGCTAATTATAGTCACCATACTGTGCTATCAGTAGGGTTATACACAGAACACTTTCTTTCTATGTAGCTTTATGTTAACTCATTAACTAATCTCTCTTCATCCCCTCCACCCCACCCTTCCCAGTGTCTGGTAACTATCATTCTCTGCTCTATCTCCATGTGATCAACTTTTTCAGTTTCCACATGTGAGTGAGAACGTATGACATTTGTCTTTCTGTGTCTGGCTTATTTCACTTAACATAATGACTTCCACTTTCATCCATTTTGCTGCAAATGACAGGAATCCATTCTTTTTTATGGCTAAGTAGTATTCCATTTCATACATAGAACACATTTTTTATATGCATTCATTCATTAATGGGTATTTAGGTTGATTCCATATCTTGGCTATTGTGAATAGTGCTGCAATAAATGTGAGGGTGCAGGTATCCCTTTGATAAACTGATTTCTTTTCCTTTGGATAAATATACAGTGATGAGATTCTGGATCACATGGTAGTTCTATTTTTAGTGTTTTGAGAAACTTTTGTGCTGTTTTCTGTAATGGCTGTACTAACTTATATTTCCACTGTGTATAAGAGTTCTCTTTTTTTTTTTTTTTTTTTTTTTTCAGCTAAAAGAGCGGAAGAGGTGATTTATTTTAGGGTTGTTACACTCGGCCACAAATAAACACAGAAATAGTCCAGAATGTCACAAGTCCAGGGCAGAGGACCAACATGGGCAGTTTTGTTTATGAGCAAGGTGGGTCTCAGAGGTGATCGGCGATCAGAGGGCGATGAAGTTCTAGCTCCATTGAGACAAGCTCTAGACAGTAGCATGCAGTCCCACAACTTGTACCAGCATCCCCAGCGCCTGGCATTCCATGTTTCTGCTCCTGTGGCCTCCACGATGCAACAAGCTAGCGGTTTACTTGGACCTCTGCCTCATCTTTCTTCTTTTGCGCTTCAGCCTGCGCATTCGCTTCTTCCTCCACTTGGCTCTCATGGCGCAGAGGTTTCCAAAAAAATGGCGCTAAGGCCGAGAGAAGAGTTCTCTTTTCTCCACATCCTTGCCAGCATTACTTATTTTTTTGCCTTTTAATAATAACAATTCTAACTGGGATAAGATGATATCTTATTGTGCTTGTTCCATACAAATTTTAGGATTTTTTTTTCTATTTTTTTCTGTGAAGAATCTTACTGGTTCACTGTAGTAAAGATAAAATTTAAAGAAATAAAATTTTAAAAATCAAGAATGTTATTGATATTTTGATAGGGATTGCATTGGATCTGTAGATTGCCTTGGGTAGTATAGTAATTTCACAATATTAATTCTTCCAATTCATGAATATGGGATGCCTTTCCATCTGTTCGTGTCCTTTGCAATTTCTTTCATCAATGTTTTATAGTTTTCTTTGTAGAGGTCTTTCATCTCCTTGGTAAAATTTCTTCCTCAATATTTTATTTCTTTGTAGCTATTGTAAATAGGATTGCCATTTTGATTTCTTTTTTAGCTAATTCATTGTTGGTGTATAGAAATGCTACTGATTTTTGTATGTGGATTTTGTAAACTGAAACTGTACTGAATTAATTTATCAGTCTTTCTGCTTTTAGATAAGTCAACCTCTCAATATCCAATAGTTTTGAGAGGAAAGACATTAAAAGAAAAGAAAATAACCTGAGACGGTTTCTCACTGATTATAAACTGGCATCAATATGGCACACAGTCAGAACACAAATATAAAATCAAGGTTCCTGAAGCAGTTAGAACAATTATTTTCCATAATTTTTCCAAGACTAGGAAGAGTTTATTGTCCGTACATGCAAAACAGTACACTAATTCATAAAGATTTTTAGACAAAGAAAAGGACTTAGGAAAATAAGACAAAAATTGAAACATTAGAGCAGTGTTTTTCCAACTTTTTTTAAAATCATAGGACACAGTAAGAAAAACATAGTGCTAAAGTACTGTCTAGTGTTTAAAAGCACAAGAAGGCTGTAATGTGCCTTACAGAAAAAAATAGACATGTTAGATGAGCTTCATTCAGGCATGAGTTATAGTGTTATTTGAGTGAGTTCAATGTTAATGAATCAACTATATATATATATATATACACACACACACACACACACACACACACACGTATATATTAAACAAGGTGTCTTTAAAAAGAACAGACAATACTGACCAATTTAGTATAAGATCAATAGGTTCACATGCCCACTGTGACAGCAGTAGACCAATTATACTGAGTAACAGACAAGTTACACTGAGACAGCAGCATCTGCAGCAGAGAAAGAGTTCAATGATCACAGGGTGCTGAGTGTGGAGATGGAATGAGACACTGAAATCCTGGGGTCATTGACTGGTTGGGGTAAGGGGGATGAAATCGTCAGGTTATGTGGAAATTGCATTCTTTAGTGAGCCAGTTTCTGTGGGGTCCTTCAGACCAGCTGACATCAGTAGTTTCATTGGTATGCAGGACTGGAAGAATAACTCAAATGAAAAATAGATCAGAGAGCAAGATGACCTCATGATTCATGCTGAATGTGCTGCCAGCTTGGCTTCTTTTCATTTTCCCCCCTCCCTTCTTCCCTGATTAATTTTATAAAGTTTATAGGGATGGTTTCAAACTAACGCAAATGTCATAACTAGAGGCTTGTAAGACCCTTACTCTGTATTTCCTTGGTATTAGTTAATTCAGGGTTCAAGGCAACTTTACAGACCGTGATTTCTTAGTAACAAGAATCAACTCTGTGTGTGTGTCTGTGTGTGTGTATCAGCAACAATTTTCATGAAATGTAATACCACTACTATGTAACACACTTTGATAATTTATATTATGTCTCTCTTTTTAATGCTGGTTGTAGCAGTTTCAACTCCCTAAATTGGTTTTTAGGATCCATTAGTAGGTCATGATGTGCAACAGGAAAACACCGAGATACTCCAACATACAGAGAAAGAAAAAGTTTTTCTCAGGTTAGAAAATAAAATCAGTGGTAAAAGGTTATAGAGAAAACAATGAGCCAAGTTTTATGATTGCCTTCTTAAGAAATTTTAAGAACATGTGGGCATGTGTCCTTGAAGTAGAATGATTTATAATCCTTTGGTTATATACCCAGTAATGGGATTGCTGGGTTAAGTGGTATTTCTCGTTCTAGATCCTTAAGGAATTGCCACAACGGTTGTACTAATTTACACTCCCCCCAACAGTGTAAAAGCATTTCTATTTCCCCACATCCTCACCAGTATCTGCTGTTTCCTGACTTTTTAATGATCGCCATTCTAACTGGCATGAGATGGTATCTCATTGTGGTTTTGATTTGCATTTCTCTAAAGACCAGTGATGATGAGCTTTTTTTCATATGTTTGTTAGTCACATAAATGTCTTCTTTTGAGTAGTGTCTGTTCATTTCCTTCACCCACTTTTTGATGGGGTTGTTTTTTTCTTGTAAACTTGTATCAGTTCCTTGTAGATTCTGGATATTAGCTCTTTGTCAGATGGATAGATTGCAAAATTTGTCTCCCATTCTGTAGACTGCACATTCACTCTGACGGTAGTTTCTTTTGCTGTGCAGAACCTCTTTAGTTTAATTAGATCTCATTTCTCTATTTTGGCTTTTGTTGCCATTACTTTTGATGTTTTAGTCATGAAGTCTTTGCCCATGCCTATGTCCTGAATGGTACTGCCTAGGTTTTCTTCTAGGGTTTTTATGATTTTAGGTTTAAAATTTAAATCTTTAATCCATCTTGAATTAATTTTTGTATAAGATGTAACGAAGGAGTCCAGTTTCTGTTTTCTGTACATGGCTAGCCAGTTTTCCCAGCACAATCTATTAAATAGGGAATCCTTTCCCCATTGCTTATTTTTGTCAGGTTTGTCAAAGATCAGATGGTTGTAGATGTGTGGTGTTATTTCTGAGGCCTCTGTTCTGCTCCATTGGTCTATATATCTGTTTTGGTACCAGTACCATGCTGTTTTGGTTCCTGCAGCCTTGTAGGATAGTTTGAAGTCAGGTAGCATAGCGTGATGCCTCCAGCTTTGTTTTTTTTGTTTTTTGTTTTTTGTTTTTGCTTAGGATTGTCATGGCTTTATGGCCACTTTTTTGGTTCCATATGGAAATTAAAGTAGTTTTCCCTAGTTCTGTGAATAAAGTCAGTGGTAGCTTGATGGGAATAGCACTGAATCTATAAATTACTTTGGGCAGTATGGCCATTTTCACAATATTGATTCTTCCTATCCATAAGCATGGAATAAGCATGGAATTTTTTCCATTTGTTAGTGCCCTCTTTGATTTCACTGAGCAGTGGTTTGTAGTTCTGCTTGAAGACGTCCTTCACATCCTTTGTAAGTTGGATTCCTAGGTATTTTATTTTCTTTGTAGCACTTGTGAATGGGAGTTCACTCATGATTTGACTCTCTGCTTGTCTATTATTGGTGTTTAGGAATGCTTGTTATTTTTACACATTGATTTTGTATCCTGAGACTTTGCTGAAGTTGCTTATCAGCTTAATGAGTTTTGGGGCTGAGACATGGGGTTTTCTAAATATATGATCATATCATCTGCAAACAGAGATAATTTGACTTTCTCTCTTCCTATTTGAATACCCTTTATTTCTTTCTCTTGCCTGATTGGCCTGGCCAGAACTTCCAATACAATGTTGACTAGGAGTGGTGAGAGAGGACATCTTTGTCTTGTGCCAGTTTTCAAAGGGAATGCTTTCAACTTTTGCCCATTCAGTGTGATATTGGCTATGTGTTTGTCATAAATAGTTCTTATTATTTTGAGACATGTTCCATCAATACCTAGTTTATTGAGAGTTTTTAGCATGAAGGGCTGTTGCATTTTGTTGAAGGCCTTTTCTGCATCTACGGAGATAATCATGTGGTATTTTTCATTGGTTCTGTTTATGTGATGGATTACGTTTATTGATTTGTGTATGTTGAACCAGCCTTGCATCTTAGGGATGAAACCAACTTGATCGTGGTAGATAAGCTTTTTGATGTGCTGCTGGATTCTGTTTGCCAGTATTTTATTGAGGATTTTTGCATCGATGTTCATCAGGGATTTGGCCTGAAATTTTCTTTTTTTGTTGTGTCTCTGCCAGGTTTTGGTATCAGGATGATGCTGGTCTCATAAAATGAGTTAGCGAGGATTCCCTGTTTTTCTAGTGTTTGGAATAGTTTCAGAAGGAATAATACCAGCTTCTCTTTGTACCTCTGGTAGAATTCTGCTGTTCCATCTGGTCCTGGACTTTTTTTGGTTGGTAGGCTATTAATTACTGCCTCAATTTTAGAACTTGTTATTGCTCTATTCAGGGATTCAACTTCCTGGTTTAGTCTTGGGAGAGTGTATTTGTGAGGACACTCTTAGACAGTTCTGAAGCACTGCTGAACTCTCTTTATCCATAGTTATTATATTATTGCTGCTGTTTTTAATACCAATATTCGAAGTCCTTTCTAAAACAATTATATTTTATTTACTTTTTGAAATGAAGTCTCACTTTGTCACCCAGGCTGGAGTACAGTGGTGCACTCTTGGCTCGCTGCAACCTCTGCTTCCTGGGCTTAAGTGATTCTCTTGTCTCAGCCTCCCGAGTAGCTGGGATTACACGCGTGCATCACCACGCCCAGCTAATTTTTGTATTTTTAGTAGAGACAGGGTTTTGCCATGTTGGCCAGGTTGGTCTCAAACTGCCGACCTCAAGTGATCTGTCCCCCTCAGCCTCCCAAAGTGCTGGGATTACAGGCGTGAGTGACCATGCCTAACCTCTAAGACATTTTAAATATGGACATTAAGAAGGAGGCAGAAGGCAGGCCCCAAATATGGGTTATTCCCCCATACATTTTGGAAATATGTTGAATAAGCATTTTTATGTGGCACCTAGATAATTTATACCTGAATCACCTTGGTTCCAACTGCCAAATCAAAATTTGTTAAAAAGGTAGACTTCAGAGACTCACTTGTGACCTATTAAATCACAACATATCTTGGTGGCCAGGAGTATTTATTTTAAATTGCTTCCTAGATTACTTTTGTGTGTGCTAATATTCGAGAAACACTGCTCAGCAAGGACTAAAATATCTTCCACATGAAAGCTGAGTTTGCCCATGATTACAAAATAAGCTCAGATCTCAGAGCCAATTTTAATCATCGTTTCTAAATAAGAAAAGCCAGCATGGAACATTCTAGGATTTACATTATCATAATGTTGGCTGACACAGATGATGAAAAAGCCAAGATGATCAAGGACAGAAAAAGAAAAAAGCAAGACATGCTTTACTTGGACATCAAACCATTCAATATTTTATTTTATTTTTTTTTCAAGAAATTTGCTTTTTTATTTTTTAGTTGAAACGAGGTAATTTTACATATTTACAGTTACATAGACTTCTTTTTTTTTTTTTATTGTACTTTAAGTTCTAGGGTACATTCACAACATGGCATTCAATATTTTATTTTTGATGTGTGTGTGTTGTGGGTGTGTGTGTGTATAAATCTAACCTCTACCACTTCCTTTGTCATCACATTTTCTAATTCAACCCTCCTCTGCCCTTCAAATCACCTCCTAAATAAAAGCCAGCCTAGCCTTTATGATAATGCAAAATAATATAATAACATCTTCATCACAGGGCTGCTGTGAGGATTCAACAAGTTAATGCACGTGAAGTGTTCAGCCCTTTTCCTAACACCCAGAAGGATAAATCGATGCCAACAACTGTCAAAAGCTAACATAACCACAGACAGACCCCTGGTATTTCTAGGCTCTCAATATACTCCCACAGAGAGCTAGGAAATTGAAGGCCCTGATATACCATCACCCAAAGAAAATTGTGCATGGATGATACAGGTTTAAATACAGACTCTATCACTAGTTAATGTTATGGTGCAGCAAGCTTCAACTTCCTCAAATGTAAAATGGGTATATCATGATATCCACCAGGAAATGAGTTAGGAATTGCAGACCACCCAGGCTCACCCTATCCCATGGAGTATTGCCAGGGTAAATAACACATAGCCCAACTCTACCACTACTACCACCCAGCACACCCACTCACACAAGGTTTTAAGACAAATGTAAATCGGTGAATAACTTGTCTACTTTTGCCTCTTACAGACACGGCCTTGGAGTCTCCTCAAAGAACAAACCATCCATCAGTTCAGAAAATGACAATGTTCAATTTTAAAGGGTCTATCTGCCCCCTCACAGGGATGTGGTCAGGAAGAGAGAGAAAAAAGAGGGAAGGGACTAAAATGCCTTAAGCCCACAGAAAGAATCTACTACAATGTTTTGCATATGCTGTTATGAATTTAAATAACCAAAGGCTGATCAAGACAACATCCCCTTCATTTTTGGTATGAAAGATCTGAGCAAAGCTGAAAAAAGACTATTGGATGGCATGAAGAGTTCTTCCAAAATATTAGCAGAAGTGGCATAGTAAAGAGAAAACAGCATGCTGTGCTTTTTAAAATACAGGTCACAACCCATTAATGAATTATAAAATCAATTTTGGTTTATTTTTAAATAGAATAGAATAAAGAATAGAACAGACTAGAGCATCACACATCATAAGGATATTTTTAAAGGTTTAAGTTTGCATGTGTATTTGGGTCACAATGTAACATTTATTTTTTAGAGTAGATTGTAGTGGGAAAAGTTTGAAAAGCGGTGTAAGAGAGAGCTAACTGCTCTGAAAGCACAGAGAGTTTGAATACAGGCTCTATCATTAGTTAAGGTCATGGAGCAGCAAGCTTCAACTTCCTCAAATGTACAGATGAGACTAACACCGGCCGGGCGCAGTGACTCACACCTGTAATCCCAGCACTTTGGGAGGCCGAGGCGGGCGGATCACGAGGTCAGGAGATCCAGACCATCCTGGCTAACAAGGTGAAACCCCGTCTCTACTAAAAATATAAAAAGTTAGCCGGGCGTGGTGGTGGACGCCTGTAGTCCCAGCTACTGGGGAGGCTGAGGCAGGAGAAGGGCGTGAATTCGGGAGGCGGAGTCTGCAGTGAGTGGAGATGGCACCATTGCACTCCAGTCTGGGTGACAGAGCAAGACTCTGTCTCAAAAAGAAAAAAAAAACAGAGAGAGAGAGAGACTAACACCTATGAGAAGTCTTTGGAAGTCAAACGGGCTCATGTGTGTAAGTCTCTTTAGCACAGCGTCTGCCACAAAAGAGTCACCTAATAAATGTCAGTTTATTTCTCTGTTCCATGTAAGGTATCAAGCATGTAAATAGATTCAGGCATCACAACAAAAGCCATTTAACTTCCCTCAGTCTTGTTTCTTCATTTTGAAATAAAAGGGTTGAACCAAATGTCCCCGTGGTTTACCAGCTCTGAAACTGTCATTTAATTAAAATGGTCATTTTATAAATGCATCAAATAGATTTTCATTGAAATGTATTGCAAATCTCAAGTGACAAATTGATTTCTTTTTTTAATTAAACGTTTTGTTTTCAGATAATTGTAGATTCACATGCAGTTGTAAGAAATAATAAAAGAGATTCTGTGTACCCTTTACCCAGTTTCCCCCAGTGGTAACATCTCACAAAACCATAAAACAGTGCAATATCTCAACAGGAATACTGACTTTGCTACAATCCACCAACCTTTTTCAGATCTAGATTTCATCATAGGTGCCAACTGTGATTGATCAGAAATGGCCAATCAGAGTACAAGCTTTGATACTGCTTTGAGTCCTGCTTTAGAAGGAACAAATGTTTTCAGCAACTAGCAATGTCTGCCACTGACTCATGATTGGGAGCATGGAGCCTGTTTGCTACAAATGTGTTTACTCTGAAAGCAAATGGTCTCATTTAAATTACTCACTTAGAACTCATGCTTAGTGAAGGGTAGTTTTTTCTGTTTTTTTATAATATGTTATAAATGTTTGAACATACTAAAATCCAAAGAAAAAGTACCAAGTTATCTATCAGGAAACTACATGAGCAGTTCCAATATGTATTTAGGTAGATAACCTAAATCTCAGCAGAGAGATATGCTTTCATATAATCAACTATAAAATTATTTTAGACACCTTCGAGTAATTGAACTTTTTCATGTTGAATGGCTGAATTATTGTTTTATGTTAAAGGATGGGGGGCAGCCTTAAAGGAAGGCAGCTGTTTGTTACATTTTTCTACCAACTCTTTGTGAAATCATAAGATGTGTCAATTAAATAGAAAACTGAATGAAAAAAATTGGACAGGATAGTCAATTTAAATAAATTATTTTCTTGAAAACCTTCTTAAAGTAGGCCTAACTATAAGGTAGTAGTTATAGGATCTGTTGCTTTCTGGGAATTTAAATTTTATATTGGACTTCCTAATAATTACTTTTGGATGTCTGAGAATTACTGTTGAAGAAACCTGGTTGGTATAGTAGAAATGATACAGAACTTCACCTACTTTCGGGTTTTGGTTTTGCAGTTTGCTATCTTGAATTTAAAAAACTGTCCATATAAAGCACATAACACAGTGCCTGGCACATAGTAACGATTAGATCAAAGTTAGCTGCTATGGTGATGATGATTCTTAGCTTTGTGTATTTTAGTAAGCCATTTAAACTTTCTGAACCTCATTTCTCTCATTTGCAAAGGGGGGTGACTAATAAGAATGCCTTCTATGCCTACTTTACAAAGTTATTATGAGAATCAAATATTATATGTGTAGTAATATTTCATAACCAGGAAAGAACAATAGGCATGTTTGTTATTACTGATACTGAGTCTTTCCTTTTCCCTACAGAGTAGATAATTACATATCAATGTCCTGGAGTCCAGCTCTGATATGATTCACAAGGTAGACACTGCTGAATGCAAGCCCACAGTAGTATTTTTTAGTCTGCTTGCTCCATGTGCCTTCCTTCAACCCCCATCTCCTGCCACTATTGCTTCTGTTACCACCTCCAGAGGATCAGTGAATTGAGCACCTCAGTTGGGACCACAGCCCTCTGATCTGGTGATGGGGTGGGAAGGTGAGAGCAGCAGCCTGGCAGAGAGAGAGGAGATGCATACCAGCACCTGATCCAGGGACAAGGGAACTTCGGGCAACTTGACATGCTTACATGGAGAATGTTTAAAAGACACTGTACTATAACAGAAAAGATACCCTGGAAAGTAAATTATTTCTATCTAGAATTTAAACTGTCAAAGTAAAAAACATAAATCAATATCTCAGTGATGCAGGCAGTCGAGAAAGGCATTATTTTGCCCAAAGTAAGGTAATTCTTGGATCTCTCTTTTTCCACAAAACACTCTCTCACTTTTGTCAAAGGGTGTGTTTTCTGTGGGAGAAACAGATGAGGCAAGAATCAGTCCCTGCAAGAGAAAGCTGGCTAAATTTGGGAGGCCCGGGTCTCCGCTCAGTTGTAAGAGAAATTTACCATCCTTTCTGGTTTTTCAGGGACATAAGTATGTCTGTATTTTGTCTAAATTGATGGCTGCTGTATTGGAGGAGGCAGGAAGCTATACCACAGTCATCTTCCAAGTTTGAAGATATGTGATAATGTCACCAACGATACCCAAGTTGCAAACAGGAAGGGATTAATTCACTCTTCAGAAATGTTGCTGTTGTTTTCGGCAGGTCTATTTTTTCATCATTATCTAAAATCATGTCAGAGGATAAAAACAGTAAAAGGATACAGATGACTGTACAAACTTCAGCTTAGTCAGCACAATATAAAATTGCATGTCTGAAAAGATTCTGATCTGCACTATAAAATCTACACAGGACAGTTTTAAACAGGCACACACAAAAATAGCAGAAAAGAGCATCCTTTTAAATAATTTAAAAATCTTAAGTGTGAATTACAGATTTTAATGAAAAATCACCTCATGAAATGTAAGAAAACAAAATTCTCTGTCCTATAATGAAATAAAAGAAGTTTTAAGGTATGACCAGGTCTCTCGATTAGTCACTGTCAAGGAAAGATTAAAACAGAATTTTGATAGACATCAATCAGTGTAAAAGTGACCCTAAAGGACCCTACTCAATAGATCACTCAACTACTTGAGATACACAGTACAGAAAATTCAAGGTGGCCTTTATTCAGGCACTCTTCTCCTTTGAGCCATTCTTTCTTTCAGGCACGAGGCTCACTATTGATGTCATTATCATTCAGGTCCTCGCTTGTGGGTTTGTCACATTATTAAGTGGAACTCTGGAGTCTCCATCAAGTTCCTGTGCAGACATCTGTCCAAATCCATAGGCTCTCTTCTGAGGACGGAGGCTTTCTGCTATGTCTGCCGATATGAACAAGAGAACTGTCTGGAGTTCTAATTTTCTTAAGAATTTTTAAAAATCTTTGCCCCCTGCCAGGCATGGTGGCTCAAGCCTGTAATCCCAGCACTATGGGAGGCCGAGGCGGGCGGATCACTTGAGGTCAGGAGTTTGAGACCAGCCTGGCCAACGTAGAAACCCCATCTCTACTTAAAAAAAATTTTTTTTAATTAGCTGGGCGTGGTTGCGTGTGCCTGTAATCCCCACTACTCGGGAGGCTGAGGCAAGAAAATGGCGTGAATTCGGGAGGCGGAGCTTGCAGTGAGCCGAGTTCACACCATTGCACTCTAGCCTGGACGACAGAGCGAGAGAGACTGTCTCAAAAAAAAAATTGGTTTCTTGAGGCCGGGCATGGTGGCTCATGCCTGTAATCTCCCAGCACTGTGGGAGACCGAGGCGAGCGGATCACAAGGTCAAGAAATCAAGACCATCCTGGCCAACATGGTGAAACTCTGTCTCTACTAAAAGTAAAAAAAAATTAGCCGGGCGTGGTAGCGGGCGCCTGTAGTCACAGCTGCTCGGGAGGCTGAGGCAGGAGAATGGCATGAACCCGGGAGGCGGAGCTTGCAGTGAGCCGATATCGCACCACCGAGCTCCAGCCTGGGCAACAGAACGAGCGAGACTCCGTCTCAAAAAAAAAAAAAAAAAAAGATGGGCACATACCCAGAAGGTACAAAAGCCAATTTGAAAGGACTCTCACTGGCGAAGATGAGAACAATTTAAAGGTCAAAATAAATAATGGTATTAATGAAGTATTACCCATGATGAAACAGAAATCCATGAGTCTATACTGATATAAATAAATAAAGGAATAAGTAAATAAATGGAGTAGAAGATAATGTTTTTTCTCACAGAATGTCAACTATTAAATGTGAAAAAAGAGAAGAACCATTTTGCAACCACTATAGAGGAGGCTGATCAAGACAGAAACAGTTAATGGATGCCATAGCTGGTGAGTGGCGATTGGATGAGGTACAGTATCAGAATAACTCCCTCCATACATCTCCCAAATACTGACGAATTATAAGGGGAAAAATGGTGACTTTACGATGGAGAATTCTGGCAGAGAGCAACGTGAGCAAGTGATCCAAGTTACTAGCACTAGCAGTAGGATAGGTTAGCATCACCTGCCTCCTGACATGATGCGCTGAGAACAGTTCAGCATCATTTCCATGGCATCCCTGCCAACAATGCATGGCTTGAGGCTGATCATGAGAACATATCAGATAGACCAAAGCTGAGAATCATCCTACAGAATCTAAGGCTTCTACTTTTTAAAACTGTCAAGCATATGAAAGGCAAATAAAGAGTGGGAACTATTCCAACCTGGAGGTGTCTTAACAGAGAAGACAACTAAATGCAACAGTTTTTCCTGAATAGAATCCTGAATCAAAAAGGAAAAAGAGACATTGTAGGGCTATTTAGTGAGATTTGAACAGGATCTTTGGATTAGGCATTTGTGTTGTATCAATGCTGACACGTTTATTTGACAATCTGTAGGCTCTTTTATGTGACAGTGTCATCACCTTTATGAAATACACACTAGAATATGCAGGGGTCATGAACGTCATTTCTGCAGCTTACTCTGCAAAGGTTCAGAAAGACACTGATGATAATGGAGTGTAGATGATGAAGCAAATGCAATAAAATGTTAACATTTGAGGAATCTAGGTGAAATAGATATAGCAGTTTTCTATTTATTTATATTATTATTTATTTGTTATTTTAATATTCATTTATTTTTATTATTAATTTGTATAGCATTCTTTTACCTGTTCTGGCAACTGTTATATAAATTCAAATTGTTTCAAAATACCTGTGTATAATTTAAAAATAGAAGTATCTTCATTGTATTGCTAGACTCTTAAAACCATTTGGTGGAAAACGAAAAACTCAGGTAGTTTGTTACATTGCCACTCAATACTATTGTTAGTAAACGTTTTTCTACTGAATTAAGCAATAGTGCATAGAGGCAGACTCCCTGTCACATAAAGTAACAGAAGGTTAGATTTAGTTTTCCGTATTTACCTCTTAACATAAATTTCTAACTTTGAGTCAAATGGTGTGTCTAGTTTTGAAAGACAATGTAAACAATTATAATTATCTATCTATGAAAACACTGTTTTTCTATGAGAATACTATTTTTATGGGAAGCAGTTAGTGTGATGCCATCTTAAAACATAAACTAGAGGCATAGAACACAAAAAAGAGAGTTTTATAACAAGTCATTCTGGAGTTTAGACATAACAATTGAAACCACAGTCGCAATACACGATGTGAACCTGCTTTTTCTTCTGACGCGAATAGCTTTCCTTACACACATTGACCTCATTACATGGTCTGTCTTTTTCAATTTCATTTGCTTATAAAGTGGCAACGGTTGAACTACACTTCAGGTTTTATTCATTCATTCATCCTTTCATTCAGCAAGAATTTAGCAAATTGCTAATATGTTCTGAAGGTGTTAAAACATGTCATCCCAAAATATGCTGTTCTGACATACTGAAGTTAACGGCACTTAAAAAAAGAAAAAAAGCGGATGCAAGATCACTCCAACCTTCATGCTATTTCTTAAAAATCGGAGATGAAATTCCCACGTAAAAAAGTCCTCCTTACACTAGAAAAGAAAGCAACATTCTTATGGTCAAGGATGGGAAGTTGAAGCCAAAGAACTCTGTACAAAACAAACCCTGTTACACAAATCCTTATCTTCCCAGCCACTTCTCTACCCAACTGACTATCCTAGCCCAAGCCCCTTTGCTTTACACATTGTTGCAATTTACTACTCTTTGTCCAATTCAGTATGTAAGTGTTTGGATCTGCTTCTTCAAGTTTTTATTTACTTAAGAGGGCTCCAATGCCACAAAAAGTTTGTACTAAATACATTTGTTTTTCTCCTGTTAATCTCTCTTACGTCAATTTAATTCTCAAGCCCAGTCAAGACCCTAAGAAAATAGAAGTGGAGTTCTATCACCCCTACAATTTATAGCAACTTAGAAATCTCTTTTATTATTATTATTATTATTATTATACTTTAAGTTCTGGGGTACATGTGCAGAATGTGCAGGTTTGTTACATAGCTATACACATGCCATGGTGGTTTGCTGCACCCATCAACCCATCACCTACATTAGGTATTTCTCCTAATGCTATCCCTCCCTGAGCCCCCCATCCCCTGACAGGCCCCGGTGTGTGATGTTCCCCTCCCTGTGTCCATGTGTTCTCCTTGTTCAACTCCCACTTACGAGTAAGAGCATACAGTGTTTGGTTTTCTCTTCTTGTGATAGTTTGCTGAGAATGATGTTTTCCAGCTTCATCCATGTCCCTGAAAGGGACATGAACTCATCCTTTTTTATGGCTCTATAGTATTCCATGGTGTATATGTGCCACATTTTCTTTGTCCAGTCTCATTTGGGTTGGTTCCAAGTCTTTGCTATTGTGAAGAGTGCTACAATAAACATACATGTGCATGTGTCTTTATAGTAGAATGATTTATAATCCTTTGGGTATATACCCAGTAATGGGATTGCTGGGTCAAATGGTAATTCTAGTTCTAGATTCTTGAGGAATCACCAGACTGTCTTCCACAATGGTTGAACTAATTTACACTCCCACTAGCAGTATAAAAGCATGCCTATTTCTCCACATCCTCTCCAGCATCTGTTGTTTCCTGACTTTTTAATGATCACCATTATAACTGGCATGAGATGGTATCTCACTGTGGTTTTGATTTGCATTTCTCCAATGACCAGTGATGATGAGCATTTTTTCATATGTCTGTTGGCTGCATAAATGTCTTCTTTTGAGAATTGTCTGTTCATATCCTTTGCCCACTTTTTGATGGGGTTGTTTGTTTTTTCTTGTAAATTTGTTTAAGTTCTTTGTAGACTATGAATATTAGCCCTTTGTCAGATGGATAGGTTGCACAAATTTTCTCCCATTCTGTAGGTTGTCTGCTCACTCTGATGATAGTTTCTTTTTAGAGTTACAAAGAAGCGTATAACACATTACTCTTGCCTATGAGCACTGTAATTTTGTTAATCAGCTCTCCTCAAAATATGTCAGATAGGTATCCCCAATGAACCCTCTCAGGTATCTGCATTTGGGTAGAGGAGAAAAACCAATGATATCTAATACTTTGGACTGTGAGGTTTGCAAGATACTGGAGACTTCTTGGGATCTGAATGTATGTGGAAAGTGAATTTTAAAGAGAGGGAATTCCTGAAACAGTTTTTATCTAGAGTTAGCAAAAGAGTGCTTTTCTTTTTAGATCTTTTTTATTTAATTTCTTGGTCCAATGGGTTAGAATATGAGTGAGAGTGGCATTAAAGAACTGGTGTCAGCCCCATAGTATAATACATTTGATTTTTAAAGGAAGGAGATTCAACCACAGTAGTGTCTCACCACCACAACCTACAGTGCCAGACCCCTCCCCAGAGTTCCCGTCCCCTCTGCATGCAGCCAGCCAGTGGTGAGACAGAGCAGCCCACTCTTCCACACACCTGTAATCAGACAGAGGAGCAAAACTGGTAACATTTGGTACTTCCGGCTGCATTTGGAAGAGGCTAGAGTTCTCTTGGGTCCTTGACAGATTTGGAAAATGAGTGAAAAGAGAAGTAAGGCTATCTCCTTGAGATACTCCTGGTGTAGTAGGCAGAATTTTGGTCCCAGTGACATTTGACCCCTGGCGTTACAACCCATGAATATGTTACTTTACGTAGCGTAAGGGACTTTGCAGATGTAATTAAGGTTATGACTCTGTTAAATCTTAAAACAGGAAGATTATTCTGGAGTACTTGGGTGGGCCCAAAGTAACCACCTGAGCCCTTAAAAACAGAAGACAAAGTCAGAGAGATTCAAAAGTGAGAAGGGTTTGATACACCATTGCTGGCTTGAAGATGGAAAGAGCCACAGCCAAATAATTCAGAACCTGAGTCCCAGGTTTACAGCAAGGAACAGAATCCTGCAATAAGCTGAATGAGCTTGGATGCGAATTCCTCCCCAGATCCTCCAGAAAAGCATGCCTTGATTCTCTCTTGTAAGGCTCTGAGCAGAGAATACAGCCATGCCATGCCAATCTTCTGACATACAGAACCATGAGATGATAATTGGGTGTGATGTACATCTGTGATAATTTGTTACACAGCAATACAAAGCAAATACTAAATTTCGGTATTGAGGTTGTCACTTTATGTGGTAAAAAGTAATGAAATAGACTAGAGGCCTAAAATAATAATCATATTCTACTCCTACTGCTTAAAATATTATCAGGATCCAGAAAAAGTCCACATGGTAGAGATAATGCTGTGGTTTGCCAATGCGTTCTCCTGCTGGGAACACGTGTCTCAGCTATTCACACAACTAGGGTGGAACAATGGGGCTGAGTTCTGGTCAAAGAAATGTAGGCAAAAGAGATGAATGCACAGGCCAGGCGTGGTGGCTTACACCTGTAATCCCAGCAATTTGGGAGGCCAAGGCAGGTGGATCATGAGGTCAGGAGTTCAAGACCAGCTTAGCCAACATGGTGAAACCTTGTCTCTACTAAAAATACAAAAACTTAGCCAGGTATGGTGGTAGGCGCCTGTAATCCTAGCTACTCAGGAGGCTGAGGCAGAGAATTGCTTTAACCCGTGAGGCGAAGGTTGCAGGGAGCTGAGATCATGCCATTGCACTCCAGCCTGGGCAACAGAGTGAGACTCCAAAAAAAGAGATGAATGCACTTCTAGGTCTGGCCAGAAATTGTCCCACACAATCTTCCATTTTCTCTCTCTTCCTTGTTAGGGGCTGAATGCTTGTTCCCCCAAAATCCCTATGTTGAAATCCTAACCACCAATGTGATGGTATTTGGAGGTGGGACTTTTGGGAGGTGATTAGGTCATGGGAATGGAGGCTTCATGAATGGGATTAATGTCCTTACAAAAGGGACCCTGGAGATCTCTCTTATCCTCTCCTTCCACCACGTTAGAATACAACTAGAAGTCCACAACCTGGGAAAAGGGCCCTCGCCAGAAACCGACAGTGCTAACATCCTGATTTTGGACTTCTAGCCTCCAGAAGTGTGAGAAATAAATGTCTGTAATTGAAATAATGGCATTCGCAGTGACCTGGATGAAATTGGAGACCATTATTCTAAGGGAAGTAACTCAGGAATAGAAAAACAAACATTGTATGTCCTCACTCATAAGTGGGAGCTAAGCTGTGAGGATGCAAAGACATAAGAATGATACAATGGACTTTGGGAACTCTGAGGAAAGGGTGGGATGGGGTGAGGGATACAAGACTACACACTGGGTACAATGTACACTGCTTGGGTGATGGGTGCACCAAAATCTCAGAAACCACCACTACGTTTTTCATAGTGTTTCGTTATTCATGTAACCAAACACCACCTGTTCCCCCAAAACCTATGGAAATAGAAAATAAAAATAAAATAAATTAAAAATATTTAAAAAGAAAGAAGGAAATGTCTGTTCTTAGAAGCCACCTAGTCTATGGTACTTTGCTATAGCAGCCCAAAGGGACTAACAGGCTAAACGGAATTCTGATAGTAAAAGTAGAAGGGGGAGAGACCAGCATAAGGTTGCCAGCTTGACACTTTACTCTCCATTGGTGTCACTATTTCAAATAAAGATGGATATGTTGACACCAAATTAATAGGAAAGGTATTCTCTCCTTCAGAAATGACAGTCCCTCTCAAGAAGAACAGTTGACAACCCCATGTGATATATACATATCACACTGTCCTTATCTTTTTCATTTTGTTTTTTCTTCCGTTATTGAAATCATCATGGACTAATTTGAAGACACACTTTGGGGAACCACTGTACTAGAGAGAAACCTCAAATAACCACTTATGGTGTGGGGGCAACAGAGCTCCCTGACATTTTGCCAGGGTCAGATTTTCATAAAGATGAACCAAACTATGCTGAAGATTGCAATTTTTTGTGTGTGAAAAATCAGACCTGGCAATGATCTTGAGCAGTAGGATGTAAATAACTCCCACACACTTGGCGTTCCAAAAATGGAACCCTAGGCATAAATGGCTAAGATGCAGAGCACCCCGTGCCCCAACTTGTACGGCCCCTTCCAGAACTCGGGGAGGGCCCTAGCAATATATTCAGATAGTCATGTTTTTATGAGATCTTCAAAAGTAGGCAATTTTAGCTACAATTGATTCAGTCCTCTTTCCCTTTCCACTCTGACTTCCCCTGTGTCCACTGATGCTGGAGTAACCACAGGCACTTTTGGAAAACAGCAAAAGTGAAAGGTGACATGGGGACATTTTCAGTTTGAGTTGAGTGGGATATATTTCTGTGGTTCACAGTCGTTTCCGTGTATAGTAAAGTCATTGCTAACTGTCCCAGTGTAGAAAAGGCTTCCAGGAATCCTTCTACTCACCACCATGTCAACTCACCTGGCATCCTGAAGTTGCAAAGACAGCAGTTCAAGAAATGAACATCTCATATGGCAGTTGGCACTGGAAGCTTGTGGGTAGTCAATGAGAAACAAAGTTTGAAATGTATGGAAACAGAAGTTAGTCTGTACAGATGCTTCCCATATCAGCCATGTGAAATGTAGTGGAGGATTCAGTTCTCACCTCTACCCTCTCCAAACTGAAATTCTATCCTGTCAGGTAATATATATCTAATAAGTCAGGATATACAGTTATTTTAAAAAATAGAATTTAAAAAAGCATTTTTCTCTTTTCATGAAAAATGGTATAATAAAGCTCAACTGCAATTTGGCAAGAAGTTTAGGAATGTTTTCTTTAAAAAACAGGTACAAATTACAAACTTCTGATTCTGTCTCATATAAAGCATAGCTTCTTTTATAATTTAAATATTTATTAAGTAGCAGAAAAATTTTAAATAAAAATTAATTGCATATAAAACAAAACCAATAAAGATTAAAAATGAAATAAATTGAAATTAATGTTGAGGAAACAAACTATAAATTTTTTTTTGGATTATACCAACAGCAGTAATTCATTAAGATAATTGACAAATTTCAAACAGAAATAACAAGTAAATGCTTGGATTGTTTGAAAATTTAAATAATGGGCCAGGCACGGTGGCTCATGCCTGTAATCCCAGGAATTTGGGATGCCAAGGCAGGCAGATCACTTGAGTCCAGGAGTTCCAGACCAGCCTGGACAACGTGGCTAAACCCCCTCTCTACAAAATGTACTAAAAATTAGCCTGGCTTGGTGGTGCACACCTGTAGTTCCAGCTACTCAGGAGGCTGAAGTGGGAGGATCACTGGAGACCAGGAGGTCAAGACTGCAGTGAGGCATGATCATACCACTGCACTCCAGCCTTGTCAACGGAGTGAGACCTTATATGAAAAGAAAGGGAAAAAAAGAAAATCTAAATAACAAAGGAAAATGAATTATTAGAAAATGTGTTCCTTTTTTGCTGCTTTGATGTCTACAAAGAGACAGCAATAAATTAATATAATGAAGACACAGCCATCAAATTAGTTAAAATGTCAATAATTCAGAGTATTTAGGATCAATCACTGCACAGGGAAAATTTTAATATGAAAGTATCTGAAAGATGTTTTTCCAAGTTTAACAATGTTATAAGCTGATTTGTGTCCCCCCGCAAAATTCATAAAGTTAAAACCCCTCCTCAGTACTTTAGAATGTGACTGTATTTGGAGAAAATATCTTTAAAGGGGTAATTAAGTTAAAATGATGTCATTAAGATGGGCCCTGATGGAGTATAACAGGTGTCCTTATAAGAAGAGGAGATTAGGACACAAACACACAGAGAGGAACAGCCATGTGAAGACACAGCAAGAAGACGTCCTTCTGTGAGCCAAGGAGAGAGGCCCTAGAAGAAACCAAACCTGCCGACACCTTGATCATGAACTTCCAGACTCCAGAATTTGTGAAAATAAATTCATGTTGTGTAAGTCACCCAGTCCATGGTATTTTGTAATGGGAGCCCTAATAAACGAATTCAGACAATGTTCCAGAAATTCACTTGACATTTCCAATCACAAGTTGTGAAGCTGGAAGAAATTTCTCAACTATCATCAATAAAAAATAAGCTTCAATCAACCATACTAAACAAAAGACCAGATAGTCATTCTGTTATTTCTATTATCTCTAAATATAAATCAAATGAGCATGAATTAAAAAATGTAAAATAGAAAGTATTAATGAGCTGGGTAGATGACCAATTAATAAAAATGTTATTTTTGTGAATTTTTTGAATTTGTTGGATTTGTCCACTTTTTAAAATTTGTAATTTGTGGCCAGGTGCAGTGGCTCAAGCCTATAATCTCAGTGCTTTGGGAGGCCGAGGCCGGCGGATCACGAGGTCAGGAGATCAAGACTATCCTGGCTAACATGGTGAAACCCCGTCTCTACTAAAACAAAACAAAACAAAAAACTAGCCGGGCGAGGTGGCGGGCACCTGTAGTCCCAGCTACTCGGGAGGCTGAGGCAGGAGAATGGCATAAATCTGGGAGGCGGAGCTTGCAGTGAGCTGAGATCCAGCCACTGCACTCCAGCCTGGGTGACAGAGCAAGACTCCTCAAAAAAAAAAAAAAAAAAATGTGTAATTTGTAGTGGTTTGTTTTCTCATTCACCAAAAAAAATTTCTCTTCTTGCCTAATTTTGTATCAAAATTTTGTAACTCCAAAATCGTAGGAGCTTCAGGCCCCACAAAACCTGGATCTATCCCCCGGATTTCATTTATCTCGCTTCGTGGTAACAAATGAACCTGCTCTTCTTGTCACTCCCCGGGGTCCAACTGTATTCCCAAATCTGTCAAGTGAAAAGTTTCAGAAATGTTCCTTGTAACTCCCTGGATATTCTTCTCTCATAGGGCGTCTCTGAGACCTGTACTACTAAAATGTTTCACAAGTAATTCTAATATTCAGCCTGGGTTGAAAACCGCCATCCACCATCCACGAATGCTGTGCTTGGGGCACGTGCTTCTCAGAGGGTGGGCCATCCCTCTTTCTGAGTTGTGAAATCATTTTAACAGGTCCCAATCCACATTGTTTTAGTAGAATGGAATACGTTACCATGCATCATACTGTTGGTGTGTTTGTCCCGCTTTTGTTTCAATATCTACAATATATATAACTTATACATTGCCTTGGGTAGCCCAATTCTGAATCCTGTGGTCATTAGAAGTTTCACAGCATCAGTGTTAAGAATACCTGATGCCCCAAAACTGGTTTAAGTCAAAAAAAGGATGACCTGGTGTTAACTAATCGTAAACAGCCTACTTCCTTATGCCCTAAGGATGACTTTGTTATGGGAGCTGAGGAAAACGACTTCAAAATAGAGAAATTAAGAGCTCACAAACCCTTTTTTTGAAGAGATGCTGATTGGGGAGTGTGTGTGTGTGTATTTGTGTGTGGTTTTTTAAATACTGGAAATACCAAAATAGTATAGAAGGAGAGAAGTAACTTGAGATGTAAAAAAATATATTATTTGACTATGGAATGTGGTGGGGAAAGGAAATAGGAGTGTGGAAAAGTTTTCTTCATGCAAGCAAAGGTTTCTATCTGTGTACTTTAGAAGGAAATAATAACCGCAGACGAAGGAACACGGTATGAAAGCAAACTGCATGACAGTTTGTAGGGCACAAAGTGAGTTCTTTCTACTCAAAATAAAATGCTTAAGTTATGCTGTCTGGCAAAGCCCACTGAGTTTGTAATGTGCTTGTACCTGGATATCTTTGTTTCCTGGAGCTCCTAAAAATAAAATAGCATATTCTATGTGACATTTAGATTTAGTCATCAGCTAACCCTGGACTGTTTTCAGCTAGAACCTGCTGCATTTTAATTTGGACAGCAGTGAATCATCTTTTCTTCTAGCATTCATGAGCTGATAATCATGAACTTGAGAGACCTTGAAAATTCAAGGTAGCAAATTTTTCAAAGCATTTTAACAAGTGAGATAAGTGAAATGCATGGGGTGGATAATATTGAGACACTGTTCTATTAGTTGCGTTGGTATTTACTGGAGATAGTATTGCAAATGAATTAAAGCCATGAGCTCAGGAGACAGCCTGCCTGGATGACAGCCTAGCACTGTACTCATCAGCTTCAGGAAGCTGTACCTTAGTTTCCCTGTTTGTATGTGGGGATATTAATGAATATAACTCATGGAGATATTGTGAACATTAAACAATTCACACAAAATGCTTAAAATATTTCCTGGCATATACTAAGCATTCAGCACATTAACTTTAAACACACAGATGAGATTTTAAAAAAGAGCTTTGTGCTAATTCATCATTCATCTGTTTTGTCCAGTTTCAGTTCCAGCATACTGGAAACAAATATTGTCATAAAAAATAAAGCCATTGTTAAAGAGGATCAAGAAAATGATTTTATAACAGACTCTAACACGATGGTTCTTAAGGTGGGGCATTGAGGAACCTGGCATTTCATTTAACAATTCTACTGCTTTCTAATAAATGTTCTGCTAGGTTGTTTTTAATTTAAACATGTTATTAACCTTTTGAAATGTTTAAATTTAAATTAAAAATTTAAATATTTAATTAAATATGTTGTCAATGATTTTATTTTTTACTTTGTTAAGGAAAAATTATAGCCTGAGATTATTTGAGCCACCCTAGGATAACTAAGCCAGGAATCACTATTGTAAATAAGCAATGTTTACCGATGGAGGCATGTGTTATGTGGGGCAGGGAGGAAGCAGGGAGAGGAGGTATATCAGAATTACTGGGAAAGCTTCTCCAAAGCACAAATGTCCATGCTCCTCTCTACTGCTCCTTTAGGTTAAGAACCACTGATACAAAAGAAAGTAGAAAAACAGAAGTATAATGGCAGAGACCCCAAGTTCTCCAATTTTTAGAATTGACTTTGCCTTTAACTTGCAAACTGAGTAATACAAGCCAAATTCTGCATATGGTGGGAAATCCAGAGCCTTCTCCAATGTTCCCATGGTTTGCTGTAAAGGGAACTTACGTTCTTCTAGATGCCAAATGCCTGCTCCTGCAGAATTCCAAATCCCCACTCACTACCTGTCTATCGCCCTTCCTCTGTCCCCACCCCACTGTGTGGGCAGCCATCCCTGCACTTGCTTTCTCTTCATTCATGCCAAATACCACTGATATAAATCACCTCCACTCCCAGCTCTCCCTAAATCTGTTACACGGCTTCATTGTTTGCCATTGCATTTGGTCTGTTTTGTTTGCTGCTAAATGCTGTGCCCCATGCCATAGGAACCCAATAAATAAGTGTATAATGAGCGAATGATTGAATGAAGAGAGTTTATTGTTTGTTATTTATTTTAACTATGTAGTGGAGTTTTACTGTGGGCTTTGGATACTGGAGATACTCATACCAAGACTCAGAACAAGAAACAACTTCAAATGGACCCCTAGATAGCTCTCTTTTCCAAGCTCCTGGACCATCCCCTACAGGGGATTTCTCACAAGACTTTCCCTTTAGGCCACTTGTGTGACTTTCTTGGGGATTCTTTCCTTTCTCTTTCACACCCCGCCCTGTCTCTCCCCCTGCCCCAAGTTTAGGGCTCTTCCTGCTTCCATTGCTGGTTCAACCAGAAACATCTCTGCCCAATCAAAACTCCAGTGGTTGTGTTTCCAATGCTGGATACCTAAAACTTAATTAATCATAAAATGTGGTTCATGACATGGTCTCATCCTTGGTTCAGGCATGGCCTTCTTTGTATTTATTTATTTACCTATCTGTTTGCATAAAAAACAATTTGTTTGTTATGCAATAAATACCTGTGTACACACCACCCTGCATGACAGTGGAAACATTCACAATTTCTAACATCCTACAATGTTATCTTCCCTATCTCATACCCTGCCTCCCTCCGCCAGAAGTAACCACTACCTTGCAACTTCTATTAGTCTTCCCTTTGCTTTTTAGAACTACAGTTTTACCATAACATAAATATTTCTTAAAAAGCATATTGGGTAGTTTTAGTTGTTTGTAACTTCTTTAAATGAGTTTTGTGGGCCAGGCGCGGTGGTTCAAGCCTGTAATCCCAGCACTTTGGGAGGCCGAGACAGGCGGATCACAAGGTCAGGAGATCGAGTCCATCCTGGGTAACACGGTGAAACCCTGTCTCTACTAAACACTACAAAAAAAACTAGCCAGGCAAGGTGGCGGGCGCCTGTAGTCCCAGCTACTCGGAAGGCTGAGGCAGGAGAGTGGCGTGAACCCGGGAGGCTGAGCTTGCAGTGAGCTGAGATCCGGCCACTGCACTCCAGCCTGGGTGACAGAGCGAGACTGCGTCTCAAAAAAAACAAAAAATGAGTTTTGTGGTATATGTAACCTTTTGAGAGCTTAATTTTTATTCAAATTCTATTTCTGGCATCATTTATATTCATTTTCTTTCCAGTAAGATATTTTATTGTATGAAGGTACCACAATTTGTCTCTTCTCCTGTCATGAGGCATGTAAGTTTTGTTCAAAGTTTTTGCTGTTTCAAACAGAAACACTTCCATGGACATTCTTGTGTATGTCTCCTAATGTACACCTGCAATAATTTATTTTGAGTATATGCCTAGTGTAGAATTACTCATCATAGATATATGAGTCTCCAACTTTAAGAGATAATGCCAAATTGCTTGCTAAAGTGGTTAAAGCAATGTACACTCCCATCAGCAAACTATAAACTAATCTGCTGATCCACAAACTTCCCAATATTTTGTGTTAGACTTTTTTAACTTGCCAATTTACTGTGTTTAAAATAGTATCTCATTGTCATCTTGATTTTTGTTTATCCACTTCACTGATCTTGAGTATCTCTTCATAGATCAATTGGTCATATGTTTTGTCTCTTCCGTTAGTTTCCTATTCATGGCTTTTGTCCATTTTTAAATCACTGGTATGGCCATTCTTTATTAGCTTATAAATGTCCTTTAGGTCCTTTAGATATTATTGTTATCAATTTTTTGCCAGGGTACCACAAATATTTTGTCTCCATTTATTTTTCCACTTTCTTAAAAATATCTTTTAATATGCAGACATTTTTGGTTTTAATATATTAAATTTATTGTCAGAGACATCTGCTGTCATAGAAGTTTAAGGGATGGCCTTGAAGGGTGGTGATAAGAGAAATTTTCCAAATGATTAGAGCTTCAAGCTGGGCACCTGATCAACCACTTTGTACAAAAAAAGGAAGTGATCCAAGATTAGAATATACATGGACTTACGGACAGTGACCAACACGTGGCCAGCTCGTCGGGGACTCTACTAGTTTCATAGAGCTGCCATGGAAATGACCACAAATTGAGCAACTTCAGTTTACTCCCTCTTGGCTGGGTACAGTGATTCACTCCTATAATCCCAGAACTTTGGGAGGCCAAGACAGGAGGATCACTTGAGGCCAGGTGTTCAAGATCGGACTGGGCAACATAGCAAGACTCTATCTCCACAAAAAATAAAAATAATTTACTCCCTCGTGGTTTAGGAGGCCAAAAGTCTGAAATCAAGTTGTCAGCTGAGTTGGTTCTTATGGAGGCTCCAAGGAAGAAAACATCCTGGGCCTCTCTCCTAGCTTCTGGTGATTGCTGGCAATTCTTGGTGTTCCTTGACTTGCAGACTCATCATTCCAATCTCTGCCACTATTGTCATATCACCTTCTTCCCTACGGATCTCTCTTGTGTTCTCCTCTTCTTATAAAAACACAAGTCAGGATATGTTCAGGATGATTCCAAGATGTTTCATCTCAAGATTTTTAACCAATTGCATCTGCAAGGACACTATTTTCAATAAGGTCACATTCTGAGGTTTCAGGTGGACATGAATTTTGGGGGGACACTGTTCAACCCACCATAGGGGCTTAAAAAAGGAAAAGATTGGAAAATCTAGAAAAAGGAGATCTTGGAAATAGACATGCGGTTGGACATTAAAGAACAAGCATGAAGAATGAGGAGTTTCATGAGATATGTTAACAACCACCAACACCCACCAAAGAGTGCCAACATGGAAGGAACACCAAACAGCCAGTCACAGACAAAATGACTCATCCAGCTCACATTAGTCAGCCTCTGTCATCAGCAACCCCACTGCACTATGGCTAAGTGGATGCAGTAGCCATCATGGCAGGGAGAGAGGCTATGCATATGTCCAACCTAGGTTCCCATTCATCAAGATTGATTTAAATGCTACTCCTGCCAAACGTACAACCTACGAGCAAGAGAGACCAGTGCTGAGTGCTCCGTACAGAATCACACTCTCTGGCCTCTTGCTTTCCTCATTCAACAATAATTTGTGGAAATTCCTGCAAATTATTTGGATGCCCTCTAATTCATTCTTTTTAATGGCCACATAATACTCCGTGACATTCCAAAGCTTTTCCTACAATGGTCTCCTTTCACATTACGACATACTGTCAACTTCCTCTGATGGTAGGAAAATGGAACAAGTTGTCAAGAGTAATTGACTATGAGGATACCTGAGAAGATCCTGTCTGACTTGTCGTCTGCCAGTAACACATTTCCTCTCCTCCTGCTCTCATTTCACATCACACAGCAAAAGTTAACAGTTCAAAGCTGAATTTCTACAACTGATAAATTTAATTCTGGGAATTGAGTTATAACTTTAAAATCTATTTCTGGCTACAAGCTAATAAAGCTACTGTTCTCTCAAATAAATGATAAAAAGAGAGAAACTCCTTTAAGGACTTTCCAGGAGACTTAGCAGAAAGCTAATAGTATTTTAAAAGCTGCAAATATATTCTCAGAGTCACTGTAAATAGAGGAAAGTCAATAGCAGGTATCTAAAACTCTGGTGCAAAAGTTCACGTAGCCAGGCGTGGTGGCTCATGCCTCTAATCCCAGCACTTTGGGAGGCTGAGGCAGGCAGATTGCCTGAGGTCAAGAGTTCAAGATTAGCCTGGCCAACATGAAGAAACTCCATCTCTACTAAAAATACAAAAATTAGCCAGGCATGGTGGCAGGCGCCTGTAATTCCAGCTACTCGCACGGCTGAGGCAGGAGAGTCACTTGAACTGGGAAGGTGGAGGTTGCAGTGAGCCGAGATCGTGCCATTGTACTCCAGCCTGGGTGACAAGAGCAAAACTCTGTCTCAAAAAAAAGAAAAAAGAGAAAAAAAAGAAAGAAAAAAGAAAAGTTCATGTAGGTCCTTTTGAGGACCATCATATATCCACACATTTTTCTTAATAATGAGCTAAAATTGATCTAGAAAAAGGTGATGGAAATGGCAAAAGAGAACCTGTCTACCTTCCACTTGTCCTCAGAAAAGCAGCAGCTGCCACAGGATGGCCTTATATGGCATTTGTTTCCTGTTGTCCCTTGAGTGAAGTCTGCAGGGACACACTAGGGCAAGTGGTACTTGCCATTTCCTGGAAGACAACCACAGAGCCGACTCTATAATTACTCAGAGGCCCTGCCTAGGTACCACAGTAGTAATCAGGCATCGGTCACCGGAAGGAGAGACGAATTGGGGCTCTGGATAGATATGCTGGACACAGACAGTGAACCGTCCAAACCCCATTTGTACAGAGCCTATCAAGAAAGCTTTGCCTCTACAGATGCTACACAAAACATTGTGTACATGCTACATAAGGCAATGGACAACCACCACAAACTGCTCTGCAGTCCAAAATATCTGAATGAGGGCAAAATTTTATAAATGCAAATAAATAGTGCTTGAGTATCTAAAGATGCAGTTTACATTGGCAACAAATCCTGTGTCTTGTCTATCTGGATCTCAGATCAAAAAATCATGACTCTACCAGCTAACTGCCAGTTTTAAGTGACTCCTAGGATGAGTCTTCTAACAATTTCATTTCTCTGCAATGCAGCAAACAGTACATTAGCTAGGGTTAAATCAGCACCTGTGATTTCATAACAAACCAACCAATTCTAATACCATGTCTAAATTATGTGGCTATTTGTAATCACTTCCCTTGGAAGGTATAACCGTTTATTGTAACAAATAATATATCAGATCACCTTCTAAAATACACCTCCTTCTCTTGATTAAAAACTAAATGATTTCACATGGTTTGATTTTTATTGTCTCAAGAGATTTCCACAGTCTTTTAAGAAGTGGTTTTCAAACTTTATCCTGGGAACTCTTTCTTCAGAAGAAATATTCCCAGAGGGACAGACAGATAAAAGCAGAACTCTCTTAATTTGCAGTTTGGCATTTTCCCTCCTATTGCATTGCTCCCCAATAAAGAAAGAAAGAAATCTGTCATGGCTTATGTGTTCATGTAGTCATTATTTTTAACTTATTGAAATAATTATAAACTCAGGAAAAGTTGCAAAAAATACAGAAACGTCCTGAGGGTGCTTCCCCCAGTTTCCCCCAAAGGTAACATCTTACTTAAGTATAATGCATTACCAAAACCAGGAATACCATTAACCAGACTATAGACTACTCAGATTCCACTGGTTTTCACATGCAGTCATTGTTTTGTATAGTTCTATGAAATGTTATCTCATGTATAGATTCCATCACCACAAAGGAGCTCCATTGTGATACCCCTTTACAGCCGCACCCTCTCTCCATCCCCATTCTTAATCCTTGGCAACCGCTGATCTGCCTCCATTACCTGATCTCTAAAATGTTACCATTTCAAGAATGTGATATATGTGGAATCATACATTATGTAACCCATTGAGACTGGCATTTTTCATTTAGCATAATACCCTTAAGATCTATCCAAGCTGACATGCTATATGAATAATTCACCCCTTTGTATTTCAAGATAGATTTCCAATTTATAGATTTACCTCAGTTTCTTTATCCATCCACCTTTTGAAGGACATTTGGGTTGTTTCCATCTAGAGTTATTGCAAATAAAACCGCAGAAAATATTTGTGTACAGGTTTTTGTGTGAACATAAGTTTTCATTTCTCTAGGATAAATGCCCAAGACTGCATATGCTAGAATGTATGGCAAGCAATGTTTAATTTTATATGAAACTGCCAAACTGTTTTCCAGAGTAGCTGCCCCAATTTACATTCCTACCAGCAATGTATGAGAGATCTAAGAATCTCTGCATTCTCAACAGCATTTAATATTATTAATAGTTTTTCCCATGCTACTACGTATGTAGAGGAGAAATGATTTATTTTTAAGAGCATCACCTTTCCTTTCTTTGTGTGCCCAACTTAAAATTGGTAACTATTTAAATTAAAATAGTGCTTCCTAAACATAAAGTTAGCATAAGGTAAATGTGATCATTTGAACTCAGGAATGGCTATTTCAAACTGACTCTCTGTGAATGGCTTACACTGAGGTCAGTGATCTGCTCCCCGCTTTAGAGACTAGAAGCTATTTTATTCATTGACCTAGAGATAGAAGAATATACAGGCATTGAGCCATGCCAAACTCCCAAGAGATGTATCTACAAGCTAGCATATCAAGTATAGCTATATCTGACAAAGCTTGCCCAGGGGAAGGGTACTCATTTCCTCTGGTTTGGTGGGTCACCCAAGAGCGCAAACCTCAGAGCAAATATTTACAGAAGGAAAGTACAGGACATGGCATGTTCTTATAGGCATATTTATGAAGCTAAGCCGGTTGGATAGAAAGCTTCCTTCATTTTAGGTATTCCCTAATGAATCATGATCACAGTCTATGAGGCGAAATCATTCTCTGGCCATTGACCATGCTATAGCAAAGGATCCACTATTAATCCCCTTTCTATAAAAGGGTTACTTACCTTCTTCTAAAGGTAACATTGCAACATGAGCTTTCTTCTTTCAAGTTCCATTAACATGCTAATTCCCAAGTGTATTAATTTTCATTGATTATATTTTAAAATGCTGACTTCCTATAGATGCTGTGGACCCACTCTCATAGAGCAGAATATTACCTCTAAATTATAGGATAATTCTAAACTGGTAAATAACCAATTGCAACCTTAGATTGAATTTTTTAAAGCTTGTTTGGAAATGTGAAACAATACATGTCCTGAGTAAATTAGACTTAAGAGTCCTCAGCATGTGATTGCACTGACCACAGAGGTAGCTTTTACTCTAAATTTTAGAGTCTATAATACTTTGATGTCTACATCACTCTATCCAGGGACTGAGTATTTTAAAACCCTAAGTACAGGCTATGTAGGTAATCACATTGCTACTTGTTAGAGTTCTAATCATACAAAACAGCATTTAACCAAAAACCCAAAAGAGCTTTGGTAATTGATAACATTGCAAATATAACTGTGCATCACCACTGATCACTAGAGCTGGACCTTTATTATGGGACGAAGAACTATGAGAAAAAGATTTGAAAAATACTTGGAAACTCAAAACTTAATGTGGTCTCTTGAATTTTAATTGGTCTACTTCAAAGGGATGTATTTCCTTTCTGAAAATGTCTGCATTACATTGAAACTATTTGCAACTATCTTTATTATTGTGGTTGAGTAGAGTGCCAGTTTTATTGAGTTAATTTGTCTGTGTTTGTTATAGATAAAGCTAAGATGTCTCAAAATTCTGTGGCTAATACAGGGTAGAAGTTTATTGCTCTCTCACATGTAACAGTCCGTAGATAGATGATCTGAGACTGGGAGGGCATCTCTGCCATGTCCATTACACACCTTCCATCGCTGGCTCTAAAATGGCTGCTCCAGAACCCTCCATCACATCTACCTCTCAGGCAGTAAGAAGAAAGAAAATAAGTTTGTGTTACTCATTTATTTCAAGGGCATGATGAGAAACTGGCACACACCACTTCTGCTGCTATTCTACTGCCAAGAACTTAGTCATAAGGGCACAGCTACTGCAAGTGAATGTGGGAAATATAGACTCCAGCTGGAAAGCAGCATGCCCATCTATGACTCAGGAGTTTTGATGCTAAAGAAAAAAGGACAAAACAGATACTGGTAGACAACTCACAGCCTCTCCCACAGTGACCAGTTCTTTCTCATTTATAGCCAACTCTTCATCATCCCTTCCATTATTTTCAGTATATCACCAAGTCCAAGTTCACAACTGAAATGAAGCAGAAAACAGGAACTTTTGCAATCCAGGATGCTGTCTGGTTTGCAATTAAGGAACTCTATGGCTGCTTCTAGAGGCAAGAGTCTGAAGTACATTCCCTTCTCTTACTCTCTAGTATGTTGATGGCATTCACCAGTTCCTATTGGTAAGTGATTGCACTTCAGGGATAAACAAAGGAATATGGACAGGAAGATGAGAAAATTGGTTTTAAATATAACAAACAGAAGTCTCCTTGAGAGTAAAATTTATGTTTTTAATTTTTTCAACTTTCTCACATTGCTTAGTAAAGGTAGTAGAAGCAGCAGCCATGGTTGTAGTAATAGCAATAGTAGTAGTAGGAATTGTAGTTGTAGATAAAAGTAAGACAAGTTACCAGCCAGGCACGGTGGCTCACGTCTATAATCTTGGCCTTTGGGAGGCCAAGGCAGGTGGATCACTTAAGCTCAGGAATTCAAGACCAGCCCAGGCAACATGGTGAAACCCCCTCTCTACCAAAAATACAAAAAGTTATCCAGGCATGGTGGTGTGAGCCTGTGGTCCCAGCTGCCCGGGAGGCTGAGGTGGGAGGATCGCTTGAGCTTGAGAGGTGGAGGTTGCAGTGAGCCAAGATTGCACCACTGTGCTCCAGCATGGGTGAAAGAGTGACACCCCATCTCAAAAACAAAAAAGTAAGACAGGTTACCACCTTATATCTATTAGGATGGCCACTATCCAAAAAGAAAAAGCCAGAAAATTACAAGTGTTGAGAAGAACGTAGAGTAATTGGAACTCTTATACACTGTTGATGGGAATACATGTAGAAAGGTACGGCCACTAGGAAAAACAGTATGGTGGTGCCTCAAAAAATTTGAGATAAAATTGCTATATGATTGCAATTCCATTTCTGAGTAGACACCCAAAATAATTGAAAGTAAGGTCTCAAAGAGATGTTTATATGCCCATGTTCATAGCTGTATTATTCACAATAGCAACCCAAATGTACATCAACAGTTGAATAGATAAGCATGCGGGAGATTTATACAATGGAATATTATTCAGCCTTAAAAACAAAGGAAATGCCAGCATGTGCTACAACATGAATGAAACTTGAAGACATTATGCTAAGCAAGATAAGCCAGTCACAAAGAAAACACTGATTCCACTCATATGACATACTTACAGTAGCGGTCAAATCAGAGAGACAGCGAGGAGAATGATGGTTGCCAGGGACTTGGAGGAAGATAGGGAATGAGGTGTTATTGTTTAATGTGTATAGAGTTTCAGGTTTTTTTTTTTTTTTTTTTTTTTGAGATAGAATCTCACTCTGTCACCCAGGCTGGAGTGCAGTAGTGCATTCTTGGTTCACTGCAACCTCCACCTCCCCAGTTAAAGCAATTCTCCTATCTCAGCCTCCTGAGTGGCTGGGACTACAGGTGTGTACCACCATGCCTGGCTAATTTTTATATTTTTATTAAAGACAGGGTTTCACCATATTGGTCAGGCTGGTCTCGAACTCCTGACCTTAAGTGATCCACCCACCGCAGCCTCCCAAAGTGCTGAGATTACAGGCCTGAGCCACCACACCCCGACAGAGTTTCAGTTTTACAAGTTGGAAAGAGTTCTGGAGATGGATGGCAGTGATGGCTGAACATTATAAATGCATTTAATACCACTGAGCTATACATTTAAAAATGGTTAAGATGGTAAATTTTCTGTTATGCATGTCACATACCACAGTATTTCATAGTAAAAGAAAAATGGGAGAAAAAATAGTAATAAATGTTGTCTTTTACTGTACACTTGTTATGTGCCAAGTCTTTCTTATTTTCCTAAATAATTTCATTGGATCCTCATAACAATCCCGCATGGTAATTAATTTGCCTCTTTTGAAAATGAGGACTCTGGAACCAGGTGCAGTGGCTCATGCCTGGAATCCCAGCACTATGGGAGACTGAAGTGGGCAGATCACTTGAGATCAGGAGTTTGAGACCAGCCTAGGCAATATGGTGAAATACCATCTCTACAAAATATTTTTTAAAAAAAAGAAAGAAAAAAGAAAAGAAAATGCAGAAGCTGAAGTAAAGTGAGGTGAAGTATCTTGCCCTAAATTTCATAACAAGTACAGAATAATACCAGAATTTTAAGATAGGCAGCCTGACCAGGGATGGTGGCTCATGCCTGTAATCCCAGCACTTTAGGAGGCTGAGGCAGGTGGATCACTTGAGGTCAGGAGTTTGAGACCAGCCTGGCCAACATGGTGAAACCCTGTCTCTGCTAAAAATACACAAAGTAGCCGGACATGGTGGCGCAAATGTACTTCCAGTTACTCGGGGTGGGGGGTTGAAGCAGGACAATCACTTGAACCCAGGAGGCAGAGGTTGCAGTGAGCCAAGATCATGCCACTGCACTCCAGCCTGAGAAACAGGAGTGAGATTCTACTCAAAAAAAAAAAAAAAAAAAAAAAGAGGCAGCCTAACTGCCTATATTATAGAGCAGGCCTAACAGATGCCCTTTATTAAGGCACTGTGCTAGACACTTCACATGTGTATAGTGACAATAATCTTATGGTGCTATTTACACATGGGAAAATGGGATTTAAAAGATCAGATAACTTTCCTTAAGTCACACAGCTAGTGAGTAATGGAAACAAGATTTAAACCCAGACAGTCTGATTCCTATCCCCCAAACGAATACAGAGCTCAGGCTCCGAGCTGCACACATAAAAGATGCTTGCTAGCATCGTCTGCTGTTTGTTGGGGAAAGGATAAACTAATATGACTTTTTCATCTTCTGAAAGCTTTTCTATTCTTCCTTCTAATTCAGTAGAAGCACACTGGAATATCGAGTTAAAACAGTTCCACATGGGCGAGCAAGTGTCAAGTTAAAACAGTTCCACAAGGGTAA
Organism: Colobus angolensis palliatus; assembly: GCF_000951035.1. Taxonomy (NCBI): domain Eukaryota; kingdom Metazoa; phylum Chordata; class Mammalia; order Primates; family Cercopithecidae; genus Colobus; species Colobus angolensis. Next base: position 2,591,510 of record NW_012116577.1, on the reverse strand, counting down.
GCAGGTAGATTTGTTTGGTCCGATAAATCAGTCATCTTTGTCTTGTGTCTGGTAAAAATGAAGTTGTTTTGTCTCATTATGGCCCTGAGAGGTATTTAAGGTTCTATCCAGAGATATCTTATGTTTGTCATCTTTGTCTGACTTTAAAAATAAAACCAATGGTGTGCTGCAGGTACAAGCACAAAGGTTGAGTGCATGAAGGTTGGAAGGATAAAAGATCAAGGGAGTGAGGGGATGTTTCTTAGCTATATTCATTGTGATGCCTTCCCTTCTTCCTCTTGTCTCTGTCACATACATGCTCCCCTAAAATTCACTAGGAACAGCCACCCCTGAGCACCTATATCCAGGCATTTTCCTACACCTCAGACCCTAGAAACAATTATAAGGGCAATACAGATGCTCCTCGATTTATGATGGAGTTACTTCCTGACAAACCCATTGTAGGCTGAAAATATCCTAAACCAAAAATGCATTTAGAAAACTGAACCCACCTTAAACAGACTCAGAACAGTCATGTTAGCCCACAGTTGAGCGAAATCATCTAACACAAAGCTTATTTTGTAATAAAGTGTTGAATTTCTCATGTGATTTATTGAATTCTGTACTGAAAGTCAACAAAAGAATGGTAAGTGTACTCAAAGCATGGTTTCTGCTGAATGCATATAGCTTCTGCATTATCATAAAGTTGAAAAATTGTGAGTTGAACAGTCAAGGATCATCTGTATGTGTTTCCTCCATCTTCATTTTATCTTCCTTCTGTCCTACTTTTGTGGATGTATTCAAGCTATTCTTT
>NW_012116577.1:2583927-2590667 GCF_000951035.1 Colobus angolensis palliatus | reverse complement strand
AAAAAAAAAAAAAAGATTAGCAAGCAGAAACGCATATACAGGGCACCAAAACTTCACTCCCCACTTAAACCTTGCTCCATACCTTTCCCATCCACATAAAGTGCACTTTGGCTCCCTGGAATTCTTCCAGTTGCCAGAATGCACCGTCTTCTCCCCAGCAGGTGGTTCCTCTTCAGGTCAGGAATGCCAGCACCCTACCTCCTTTCCCTTAGGAAACGTTCACACATCCTCCGGCCCAAAGGGGACTTCTTCAAATGAAGTTCCGTCTTCCTATGTCTTATAGTGAGGGCCCTTCCCTTCATAGCACTTTTCAGGTTGCGCATCTATCTGAGTAATAAATAAATATCTGTCTCTTCTCTAAACTGGAAGCTTCGTGAGGACAGAAATCCTTCTCCTTTTGCTCCCCATCGTATCTCCAGCAGCCAGCTGTCACATATGGGCACATATGGGCACTTCGTACATACTGGTTGAATAAATGAAGCCTCCCAGCAGTCAAAGGAAAGAGAAAAACCTAATAAGTTAAAATATTTACAAAGTCAATATATCAAGACAGACAGCTTTTCCTGCATTCTGAGTTTTAAGCAAAATTTCTCCCATGGGTCCTCAAAATTTCTTCCATGGGTCCTTAAAAACAGAACATTGTATGAATTTGTAGACAACATTTTTATGTTGATATAATAATGCATTTTATTTTTTAATTTTAATTTTTATTTTTTGAGAGAGAGTTTCACTCTTTCACCTTGGTTGGAATGCAGTGGCACGATCTCGGCTCACTGCAACCTCGGTCTTCCAAGTTCAAGTGATTCTTCTGCCTCAGCCTCGCAACTAGCTGGGATTACAGGCGCCCGCCACCACGCCCAGCTAATTTTTTGTATTTTTAGTAGAGATGGAGTTTTGCCATGTTGGCCAGGCTGGTCTCAAATTCCTAACGTCAGGTGATCCACCTTCCTTGGCCTCCCAAAGTGCTGGGATTACAGGCGTGAGCCTCCACATCTGGCCTTCAAACTATTCTTATGAGAGCTACAAATTCCTCATAAAAGCCTCTGCCCTGACTACACCTCTCTGTCCCTGCTTATGCTTAACCAACCCACTTGCTTATTCAACAATGGTGTGTGGCTTCACACAGAGCCAGGCACTGTTTTAGGTTCTTGAGACACAATAATGAACAAAACAGACAACCATCTCCACCCTTAAGAAATTCACATTCTAGCAAGGGCAGGCAGGAAATAAACATGATGCATTATAAATGAGCAAATAGTTTGTTAAAAGATCATTATTCTGTGTTTTAAAAAAGGAGAAAAATGTTGGGCAGGGAAGAAGGATTAAAAGACAAAAGGGAAGAAGGAAAAAGTATGTTTTCAGTATTAAATAGTGTGGGCAGAGAGATCTCATTGAAGAGAAACTGGAACAAAGACTTGAGGCTGGTGAGAGAGTAAGCCAAGTAGGTAAACTAGGGAAGAGCATTCCAGGCAGAAGGAGGAGCAAACACAAAGGCTCCCCAGCAACAGTGTATCTGAAGGGTGTGAAGTGTATCTGAAGGGTGTATCTGCAGGGATGCCAGTGTTCTGCAGCAGAGTGAGTGAATGGGGAGACAATAGCAGGAGATGAGGTCAGCAGTTACTGCACTGTAGCCTCAAAAACTTGGAGACCAATGTGAGGACTTGGGGTGTCACTCAGAGTGAAACTGGGTGCAAATAGAAGGTAAATTTCATTTTCTCCTGATTTAACTAATATAGACAGAACATTTCTCCTTTTTTAAGAAAACATATAAAAAATCTAAGAAATAACACAATGGGAAGGACCATGACATAACCAAGTTAATCTCCTACATCTAAAGTGTTTCCAACTTGCTGAGGGGAACAACTTCTTCTCTAAGATCTCCTTTAAACCCAGTGCTGTGGTCGGGTGCGGTGGCTCCTGCCTGTAATCCCAGCACTTTGGGAGGCCAAGGTGGGCAGATCACCTGAGGTCAGGAGTTCAAGGCCAGCCTGGCCAACATGCCAAAACCCCATCTCTACTAAGAATACAAAATTAGCCAGTCATGCTGGCATGTGCCTGTAATCCCAGCTATTTGGGTGGCTGAGGGATGAAAATTGCTTGAACCCAGGAAGCAGAGATTACAGTGAGCCAAGATCGTGCCACTGTACTCCAGCCTGGGCAACAGCAAGACTCTATCTCAAAAGAAAACAATAAACAACAACAAAAAAAAACCAGTGCTGTATCCTAATCGCTATCCTCCCTTTAAAAACTATAAGAGAACTTTGTAGAAAAGCACATAATCCTGTCTTCAGATATATTCTTTTAGCTTGCATAAACTCTTGTGAAAAGATATTTTGTCAGTTAACAATAGGATTTTCCAGTCTTTCATGCTTGCTAATTGGGTCCTCAAGCTCTAGGACTTCAAGAACCCAAGACTTCCATAAAATTAAAAATGAACAAACACAATTTATTCTAACAAAAATGTGGGGATTTAGATGCCTAAAACATCAGGAATCTGGTTTAAAGCCACAAAGTTATCTTTCCAGCCCAGATTCATGTTTAAGTGAAGTGATTATTTTCGTTGGTTCTCATTTTTGTGTAATTATTTAGCCATGACTTTCAACATTCAAGGGTAAATATTTATATTTATATTTATATTTATATTAAGATGGAGAACATTTCCTTTGGAAAAACTGCTAAAAAGCTACTTGGGTGAAGTGCAAGACCCCAAGGGAATGCTTGAGTAACAAAAAACAGTTGATGAAATGCTGAATCGAGAATCAAGTGAATTAAGGGGAAAGGAATGAGAGGCTGTAGCAGACATACCCTTCAGGTGTATCAGGTGAAGGAAAAAGCCAAGAAGGTCAGGGGATCACCGAGGGGACAAGGAGAAAGAGAGGGAAGGAGGACACTGTGGAATAGGACAGCCAGAAAAAGACCAAAAGGAGCAAACACATCAGCTGTGGATTTTTAAAGTGGATTTCAGCAGCCTGTGTTCTGTACAGGCTCTCTCTACAACCCCACAAAGGCACAGATGACACATAGGTCATAGGCACCCTTCAATTATTTAAACTTTTTAAAGCAGTCATGAAGAAATACAGCCATGAAATGTGGAGACATACAATTCTCTCTTAATAAATAGTAACTTTTCCTTAGGTGTTTTTAGTGCTTCAATGGCTCACCATGCTTTATCTCCTCCCAGTGAAGGAAGAAATGGGTATCTATTATTAACCCCAGGTTGCAAGGAATGACATCACCAAGGCAACAAGAAAGCAAAAGGCTGAGAAAGGAAAAGGGAGCATGTTAATTAGATCACAGGACAGGATTTTTCAACCTCGGCACTGCCGACATTCTGGACAGCATAATTATTTGTTGAGAGGTTGGGGCAGGATGGGGATGGCAAGAACCCGTCCTGGGCACTGCAGACTGTTTAAAAATTACTCTATCCTCTACCCACTAAGCTGCCAATAGCACCTTCCCATTCATGGCCATCAAAAATGTCTCCGGGCTTTGCTAAATGCAAAATCACCCCCAGCTGAACCCAGCTCTCAGAGTGTGACCTACTTGTACCATACATAACTCTTTCCTCATTCTCATCCTCAAAACCCAGCTAAAAATAATAAGGAGGCTGACATATCTGTACTTTTGAAAACTAGCACTGGAGTGGCAATCAAAAAGTCAGTAAAAATAAAAAAATTAACTTCAGAATTCTAGTTAGATGCTGTCCAACCTTAATGTTTTTGCAGCAACTATATAGATATTTCATATTGACAAGAGACTAATTTATATAAATTGGTTTTTGTTTATGTGATCGAGAAACGTAACCCATATGAAAAATTTTACCAGCTTCTGAAAGGAACTAGAAGGCTGAACCTTTTATTTGCTTGGTCAAAAGGTGAGTTTCTTTCTTCCCGTCTTCTTTTAAGTGAAATAAAGACATAGTTTGAAAACACACCTGCCCATTTGGCTCAATAGTTGAGTCTTGTCTGGCTGTAGTGTAAAAATAGGCATTCCTCTGTCTGAACATGAAAATAGCACTTCCCCAACAAAAGCCAAAACTTTTAGAACGACAAAAGATGTTTACTTTCATAAAAAAGCCTTTTCCTCTAGTGTTTATTTGAGGATTGTGTAGGTGTCCTAGCAGAAGTAAGCAGGTATATAAGGCTCAGAGACAAGCCTGTGACAGCATGCTTCCTGCAGCAGCTGAAACGGGCTTGTGATAGTCACAACTTTCTATATGTTAGGTTGAGAATATACACTGGTGTAATGGACATCTTCCCCTATTCATAAGTTGTAGCTATATTGAAATAATAATAAAGATCAAACTAACTGTCTAATCTTTGTGGGACACTTTATATTCACTTATTCATTTTTTTATCCAACAAATCATTATTCAAAATCTAACAAGCAATGTTCTAGATATTCAAATGTATTGGTGAACTAACAAAAAAAAATTAAAAATCTCTGCCCTTGCAGAGATGTTAAAAAATAAAATGAGCAGGCTGGATACAGTGGTTCATGCCTGTAATCCCAGGAGTTTGGGAGGCTGAGGCAGGCAGATCACATAAGATCAAGAGTTTGAGACCAGTCTGGCCAACATGATGAAACTTCGTCTCTACTGAAAATACAAAAAAAATTAGCTGGGCATGCTGGTGCATGCCTGTAGTCCTAGCTTTTCGGGAAGGCTGAGGCAGAAGAATCGCTTGAACTCAGGAGGTGGAGATTGCAGTGAGCCAAGATCATGCCACTGCATTCCAGCCTAGGTGACAGAGGAGGGAGGCTCCACCTCAAAACTAAAAAAAAAAAAAAAGGTGGACTGGGCACAGTGGCTCACGCCTGTAATCCCATCACTTTGGGAAGCCGAGGTGGGCAGTTCACCTGAGGTCAGAAGTTCAAGACCAGCCTGGCCGACATGGTGAAACCCCATCTCTACTAAAAATACAAAAATTAGTTTAGTGGCACACTCCTGTAATCCCAGCTACTCCAGAGGCTGAGGCAGGAAAATCACTTGAACTCGGGAAATGGAGGCTGTAGTGAACCGAGATCATACCTCTGCGCTCCAGCCTGGGCAACAGAGCAAGCCTCCATTTCAAAAAAAATAGAATAAAATAAAAATAAGATATAGATATATAGATAGATAGAGACAGATATAGATATATAGACATGTGTATACCATTCGAAGGTTAGAAATGAAACAGAAAAAAATGAAACAGGGCAGTGTTGGCAAATTTTCTGAAAAGGGCCACGTAGTAAATTGTTTAGACTTTGTGGGCCACATTGTCTCTCAACTCTGCCATTGCTGGACAAAAGCAGTCATACTCAAGGTGTAAAATAAAACAACAACAACAAATGAGTTTGGCTATGTTCCAATAAAACTTTATTATTTATAAAAACAGGTGGTTGGAGGTTATAATTTGCCAACCCCTGAAATGTGGTAAAGGGAATCAGGAGTTCAAGAGGGTCATCAATTTTAAATAGGATGATGAAGGTGATAATATATTGAATCAAAAACTAGAAGGAGGTGAATAAGTCAAACTTGTGGTTATATAGAGGAAGAACATTCCAGGTTGAGGGGCAGCCAGTGCAAAAGTCCTGTGGCAGCATATTGTCCAGTGCATTTTGGAGCTCAGCAAAGAGCTGAGGCAGAATGATGGGCAACCCTATTTCTAACCACCTCACTGGTATCACAATTCATTTTCTTCTTTCTTCCTTTCCACCCCATCCCCTTTCTGTTTAATGAAATGTGTTACTACCATGAGTAAGGGCTCAGAAATAGGCTTTTTCCTGACCTAGGAAATGTAAGAGGCATTGATATGTTCTATTTTGTCCCCATTAAGGCTTTGGTTCAACTCAATGCTGAGAACAGAGATGACAGATGAAGGCAAGAACACCTAACCACAGTGGTTTCCTCTAGCAACCTTTTACCAACACATTCTAATCCTCAGCAAAACCAGCAGAATGAAGATTTCTGATCAGAAAAGCAACTATAAAATACTGCCTTATTCACTTGGCCTGTTTATTCCTGGAGTGTTTTTCAGAGGGAGCTGGATGTAACTTTTTATAGGACCAGAAGGTAGGACTGTAATTTCTAAATTGTCAATAAACCCATCTACTAGCAAGTACTTTATAACTCTGGATCCTTATGTGCTGTGAAGGAAAAATACCTTGAGCCTTCAGATGCCAGCAGAGCAAAGCCAGTCCAGGTTCTCAAGTCCACAGGCTCACCCAGAGTGGGACAGTACACCTTGTGTCCAAGAGTGAGAACCCATGGGCGTGAGGGAGCCTTGGCAGGGATGGCATGGTGTGAAATCTGTTTTTATTTAATTCAAGATAGAGTCTGCTTATAATGCAATTTTGAATAACTTTTTATTTATTCCATCTTATCCCATAAGATATGTTTCTTATGAAACGATAACATATCAAGGGATATAGGGTAAAACAAAAACATGGGTAAGATTAGCATGCATATAGAAACAGAGCTATCATTTGACCCAGCAATCCCATTACTTGGTGTATACCCAAAGGAATAGAAATCATTCTACCATAAAGACACACACATGCATATGTTCATTGTAGCACTATTCATAAGAGCAAAGACATGGAATCAACCTAAATGCCCATCAATGACAGACAGAATTTTTTAATTTTTTTTAATTTTTTAATTTTTTTTTTTTTTTTGAGACGGAGTCCCCTCTGTCACCCAGGCTGGAGTGCAGTGGTGCAACCTTGGCTCACTGCAAGCTCCACCTCCCAGGTTCACA
>NW_012116577.1:2576741-2583062 GCF_000951035.1 Colobus angolensis palliatus | reverse complement strand
AAAAAAAAAAAAAAGATTAGCAAGCAGAAACGCATATACAGGGCACCAAAACTTCACTCCCCACTTAAACCTTGCTCCATACCTTTCCCATCCACATAAAGTGCACTTTGGCTCCCTGGAATTCTTCCAGTTGCCAGAATGCACCGTCTTCTCCCCAGCAGGTGGTTCCTCTTCAGGTCAGGAATGCCAGCACCCTACCTCCTTTCCCTTAGGAAACGTTCACACATCCTCCGGCCCAAAGGGGACTTCTTCAAATGAAGTTCCGTCTTCCTATGTCTTATAGTGAGGGCCCTTCCCTTCATAGCACTTTTCAGGTTGCGCATCTATCTGAGTAATAAATAAATATCTGTCTCTTCTCTAAACTGGAAGCTTCGTGAGGACAGAAATCCTTCTCCTTTTGCTCCCCATCGTATCTCCAGCAGCCAGCTGTCACATATGGGCACATATGGGCACTTCGTACATACTGGTTGAATAAATGAAGCCTCCCAGCAGTCAAAGGAAAGAGAAAAACCTAATAAGTTAAAATATTTACAAAGTCAATATATCAAGACAGACAGCTTTTCCTGCATTCTGAGTTTTAAGCAAAATTTCTCCCATGGGTCCTCAAAATTTCTTCCATGGGTCCTTAAAAACAGAACATTGTATGAATTTGTAGACAACATTTTTATGTTGATATAATAATGCATTTTATTTTTTAATTTTAATTTTTATTTTTTGAGAGAGAGTTTCACTCTTTCACCTTGGTTGGAATGCAGTGGCACGATCTCGGCTCACTGCAACCTCGGTCTTCCAAGTTCAAGTGATTCTTCTGCCTCAGCCTCCCAAGTAGCTGGAATTACAGGCACCTGCCACCACACCCAGCTAATTTTTGTATTTTTAGTAGAGACAGGGTTTCACCATGTTGGCCAGGCTAGTCTCGAACTCCTGACCTCAGGTGATCCACCTTCCTCGGCCTTCCAAAGTGCTAGGATCACAGGTATGAGCCACCACGCCTGGCCTAATAACACATTTCACAATTCAGTAGAAATAATTCTACACGACCCAAAGCAACGTGATCCAGGAGCACAGTTCTCTCAGGGGTCTGGTTTCATGCAAAGGTAAAATAATGTGAGAGAAATTGAGCGAGAGGGACTGCACATCCTTCAGGCCCTCCTCCATAAGTATTTCTTCCAGTCACGATTATGGTCTGATTGGATAGCTGAGAGGTGAAGGTTACAGTCTCTGTGAACACAGAAAGGGCAGATCCACATTCAGTCTTTGATCGTCAGCTGGAAAGAGAATGATAATTCAATTGACCATTGTTCAGGATGGAGCTTTCTTCATTCAGCTGGAGAAAGAATGAGTCCTTGTCTCATTCATTTAAGGATGACTGTGGTTCATACTCCCCTCTTGTGGCCACTTCCAAGTATACTGGCCTGTACCCAGGAGCCCAGTAAGGCAAAAGAGATATCAAATTCTTTTATGTAAGTTATTTAACCTAGGAATCGCTCATTCTTTTTTCCTTCTAGAAGTCAGACCAGTTTTTAAAAATTAGCAGATGTTGAACAGCATGTTAAAACGAGGGTCAAACATATTAAATCTTCATTGGTCAATATTTTAAAATATTTAAAAGGCTCAATATTTGGGCCAAAGAAGGTAGATAAATGACGCAAATGCATGAGAAGCCTGATGGTTCCTTATACATTACCCTTCCTGAAGTGTGTTTGCCTTCTCTCAATTTGGTTCCCTTCAAATCTAACACATCCATAGATTTGGAACTTTTGGGACATTTGGGAAGGAATGATCTGGTGAATGAAGCAATCAATAGAGTTTCAAATGCTCATTTTACAAATATTTAAGTACTTGCCACTGTGGGGAATCAAGGTTATATAAGAAATGATCCCCGACAGGGCACAATGGCTCATGTCTGTAATCCCAGCACTTTGGGAGGCTCAGGTGGGAAGATCACTTGAGCTCAGGAGTATGAGACCAGCCTGACCAACATAGGGACACCCCCCATCCCTGGAAAAAAGAAATCTTTTTTTAATTAGCTGGGTCTGGTGGCTTAAGCCACCCAGTTACTTGGAAGGCTGAGGTACGAGGATTGCTTGAGCATGGGAGATCAAGGCTGCAGTGAGCCATAATTGGCCATGGCACCGCAGCCTGGGTGACAGACAGGACAGAGCAAGACCCTGAGGAAGGAGGGAAGGAAGGAAGGAAGGAAGGAAGGAAGGAAAGAAGGAAGGGGAGAGAAAGAGACAGAGAGAAAGAAAGAGAAAGAGAGAGAGAGAAAGAAAGAAAGAGAAAGACAGAGATAGAAAGAGAAAGAAAGAAAGAAAAGAAACAGGAGTGAAAGAAAGGAAAGAAAAGAAAGGAAGGAAGGAAGGAAGGAAGGAAAATAGATAAATAGATAGATCCCTGCTTGAAAATATTACCTAGTAAGGGACAGGGGACCTCTATACAAATAACTGTATTACACAATGAAAAGTGAAAAACACCAGAGAAAAAATTAAATGAATATGCTATTCCCCTATGACACAGGACAGAGCCAGAGATGGGAAGTGAGGGACAAAGGGTGATGAGCCCCTCCTTCCGAGCCAACTCATCCTATCGCACTTACTCTGAGCAGAGTGTTCCAAGCACTTTATCAAGAATAATACGTTATTGAAGTTTAGAGAAAGAATAATCTCTTATCAGACACAGTACAGAAGGCTTCTTGGAAAGGAGACATCTAAAGTTCGACCTTGAAAGATTGATAACATTTAATTCATTTAATTATGAAAGTTTCCGGCAGAAGAAGCTACCTTAGTCAAAGGATTGAGGCAGAAAATTACAAAGCAAGGAAAGGAGAAAAAGTTAATGTTCACGTAAGTGAAGGGAAGATATTACATAAAGTGGCAGATGGCTTTAACATGCCTGGCTCACGAGTTTAGAATTGACTTGGTAGGCAGTGGGAAGCTATTGAAAACTTTTAAGCAGGAGAGAGGAACATGATGTGAGTTACACTTTGAGAGGGTGAAAATGTTTAAAATAGTGTTTAAGATAGATTGGGTTGGAAAGAGAAGGAAGTCTCTGGAACTCTGCTCAAAACTTAGTATTCAGCGGCCCAGCCCAGCTCGCAGACCTGTTTTATTTGGCACAAGGGCTGTTGGTCAATATTTAGTAATCCCATAAAATGTTAGATCTCTGGTTTCTCTCTAAAACAGTAAAATGATCAGACAATGTTGGGCTGCCATTTCCCGGTGACAATAAAGCTACAAGAATTGAATAGCGGTTGCCACCTTCAGATGGACTACATATTTTCCATTTCCCAAGTCCCAGGCACCCCCTCTTGTCTTCCTAACGCAAAGGCCAGCTGCCAGTCATCCCTGCCTGTGTTGGGAAGGTGTCATTTTCTTGCTTCTGGCCCCCTTCATTAATTTCTGTGGTCTCCCTGGCCCTTGAGGGCAATTTGCATTTGTGGATGTGAGTTCAGAGGTAGGGAAAATAGATGTGAAGTGATTGGGGCTTTCATCAGGGATTTGAGCACAGGAATGAAAAGGGGCATGTGCAGGAGATATTTGTCCTGTGCTTTTACAGATCTCAACCCACTTTAGCACACAACGTGAGAAGCACTAACAACATGGACAAAAAGCTTATAATTATAAAGAGTTTGCATTTCCTCAGAAAAGTAACTGTAATGTTTTCAAAAAGTTATTCTTCTGTGTTCTTTTATAAATGTTTGTAGAGTAATGAATGCTGTTATAAATATTATATCGCGTTCTTAGAAAATCATTCATGACTGAGTTTCTCCAGCTATAAATTGTAATTGCCAATGAATTACCCCACAGTAAATTGTGTTTTTTTCAGGCATGAGACGTGTTTCAGTCAATTGGTGAGGATCATTGGTAAAAGGGCAAAATTGGTTCAGGAGTAGCTAGAACTCTATTCTTTTATATATAAAACACAGATAAAGATAATAGTATATAAACAGATATACAGTGTATCTGGAGTATTAAAATTTCATGGTGGGAGGAGACATTTAGGAAAAAGTTCAAAAGGCTCCTTGGGAGAGTGATAATGAAAATAAATTTTTGAGAAATACTGAGCTAGCGAGGACAGGCATTGTGCAAATCATTCATTTTTGTCTCATTTCAAGTTGCCAGCCAGTTAACGCTGATGTAGACTCTAAACAGTCCGAAGCTGGCTCTCCTAACATTTGCTAGAGACCAAGCCTCAGCTATATCCCTGACGTTGTACAATCAGACCACACAAAATCTAACAAACCCATTGCTCCTTCACAAGGGAAATATCAACAAAAATTAAAATACCGTTGCTCAAAACCAACAAGAAAACACAACCACTGGAACAAATTTCCAGAATAGGTTTGCATCATTGCACAAGCAGTACTTCTTAGTCTAAAACATCTTGCTCTGAGAACTGAACACTACAGCCAAGAAACCATCAGACATTTGGAGAAGGGCGGCATTTGGCTAATAACAGCAAAGTGACCTCACCCATGAGAAGGCCCAAGTATAAACTTCTGTCCTGGTGAACAAGACAGAGCCTGCAAGTCAAATGCACAGAAATACAAAGTCCAGCTGCACCTCACTTGGACAAGAGAGCCGTACACCAGGCGATTTGATACATTGGGCTCTGTGTCTATCCCAAGGTGAGGTCAGAATGAAAAAGTTGCTACATAGCTCCCGCTGCTATTACCCAGCCAACCCAAATTCCACCAAATTCAATGAGGGCTCTGTCTGAGAAAAGACAACAGCATAAAACTCAATGGACTTATGTGAGCAGCTGCTGTGTTTGCATAGCTTGACTAAAGGGATATATTTCACCCGTCTGCCTGAAAATCATCATTCTTCACAGAGAGTATTAGCAGTTCATGTGAAAAGAGGAGGCGGTCTATATCCTATTACAGAGGTTCCATGACACAGTCTTCAACAATATTCAGCCTTCTTACTGGCCTTCATCATCATTGTCATTATTATCATATATTGAACCCCAGCACTATGCAAACATCATCTTTTTTCCTCGCAGGTACTCTATTAGACGGGTATTTTTATCATCCTCATTGGACACATGAGGATAATGAGACACACAGAGAGAGGTTAAGTAACTTGTCCAACATGGCACAGCTAGGAAGCATCAGAGCTGGAACTTGAATTCAGGTCTTTCTGACTTATCAATTTTCTGCTGTACTTCCTCCAGGGAGAGCAAGGATTTTGAACACACTCTCCTTCCTCACAGGGCTTGATTGGTGTAATTTAGCTTGAGGAATAGAAATTATTTCTGGTAGTATTCAGTGGCATCAGTGATTAGCAAAAACCCCCCACGCCTTTTTTCATGTCTTATGATAGTCCAGCACCTGATAGGGAGGTAGCATGAAGGCTTAAAGTGTTAAGAAAACAACAGGCAGTGAATTTCAACTCCAAATGGCCTTCATTTTAGAACATATCAATTCTGAATCAAAGCACTGGATACACATAACTCTTTGGGCTGGAACTCACGCACATGTCTAGCACTCTGGCAATAAATCTGACAGTCCATGTTCACAGCAAATACCATCAGGCTAGATTTCTCTACAGAGTTTGGAGAGAGTATGGCCCTGCTTCCTTGATTTTAGAGTTTTGGCCCCCAAAACTTGGAGAAAATGAAGTTCTATTGTCTTAAGCCAAACAGTTTATGGTAAATTGTGGTGGCAGCCCTTGGAAACCAATACAGATTTTGGTACTGAGAATGGGGTACCGCCATAACAAATTCCTAAAAATGTTGAAGTGGATTTGGAATTGGATAATGGTGGTAGTGGGAAGAATTTTTAGACACTTTTTTTTTCCCCCATTTTTTTCAGACTGAGTCTGGCTTGTCACCCATGCTGGAGTTCAGTGGTGCAATCTCGGCTCACTGCAACCTCTGACTCCCACATAAGTGATTCTCATGCCTCAGCCTCCCAAGTAGCTGGGATTACAGGCACAGGCCACTGCACCTTTAATGGAAATGGGTTTTCACCATGTTGGCCAGGGTGGTCTCCAACTTCTGAGCTCAAATATCCACCCACCTCAGCCTCCCATAGTGCTGGGATTACAGGCCTGAGCCACCACTCCGGGCCTAGACACATGGTTTTAAAGAGTCTAGATTACCTTGAAAAGATTGTTGGGGCCGGCGCGGTAGCTCATGCCTGTAATCCCAGCACTCTGGGAGGCCGAGGTGGGCGGATCACAAGGTCAGGAAATCGAGACCATCCTGGCTAACACGGTGAAACTCCGTCTCTAGTAAAAATACAAAAAATTAGCCAGGCGTGGTGGCGGGTGCCTGTAGTCCCAGCTACTCGGGAGGCTGAGGCAGGAGAATGGC
>NW_012116577.1:2557092-2576691 GCF_000951035.1 Colobus angolensis palliatus | reverse complement strand
CAAGGTCAGGAGATCGAGACCATCCTGGCTAACACGGTGAAACTCCGTCTCTAGTAAAAATACAAAAAATTAGCCAGGCGTGGTGGCGGGTGCCTGTAGTCCCAGCTACTCGGGAGGCTGAGGCAGGAGAATGGCATGAACCCGGGAGGCAGAGCTTGCAGTGAGCCGAGTTCGCGCCACTGCACTCCAGCCTGGGCGACAGAGTGAGACTCCATCTCAAAAGGAAAAAGAAAAGATTGTTGATAGAAATGTGGACGTTAGAGGAGATTCCAGGAAGGGCTCAGAAAGAAGTAAGGAGAACTGTAGATAAATCGTCTATCATCTTAGAGAACATGTATATTGTCACAAACAGAATGTTGGTAGAAATATAAAAGGTGATTCTGGTTAGGACTCAGAGGAAATGATGATCATGTTATTGGACACTGGCGGGAAGGCGATTCTTGTTATAAAATGGCAGGAACTTGACTGAATTATGTTCTACTGTTGGGTGGAAAGCAGAACTCATAAGTGATGAACTTGGATATTGAACTGATGAGATTTCCAAACACAGTGTGGAAAATGTGGCCTGGTTTTCTCTTGCTGTTTATAGTAGAAAATGAGACGAAAGAGATAATTGGAGGAAGAAACTGTTAAGCAAAATATAACTTGATGACTTTGGAAATTCTCAGCCTATCCAGAATGCAAATGGCGAGAAAGCATGCTCTGGGAAGAACACCAAGAGTTTGGCTAAACAACCTTTTGTTATAGAGATTAGATATGTGAGGGTGACCTATGGATTCAATCAACCTTCTCAGCAGGAGGCCAGAAATACAAGTGGATTTATCCAGGAAAAATCTGTGTAGCACCTTCTTCTCTGATGGCTCGGACCCCCATGAATTGCATAGGAAACCAATAATGTTTTTAAGAATGTTATATCAGCAGAAAATCTGCCAACCTGGGCTTTAAGAAACAAAGGCAGGACAAAATGAAGGCTGTAGGACTTTCAAAATTCTATGTGACTGCGAACACGTGCTATCCATCAAGGAAAAGAAAAAATGATTCCTGCTGGGCACAGTGGCTCACATGTGTAATCCCAGCACTTTGGGGGTCCAAGGCAGGCAGATTGATTGAGCCCAGTTCAAGACCAGCCTGGGCAACATGGTGAAACCCCATCTCTACCAAAAACACAACAGTTCGCCAGGTACCATGGGACACACATGTAGTCTCAGCTACTCTAGAGGCTGAGATGGGAGGATCACTTGAACCTGGAAAGCGGAGGTTGCAGTAAGCCAAGATCACACCACTGCACTCCAGCCTGGGTGACAGAGTTAAATAAATAAATAAATAAATAAATAAATAAATAAATAAATAAATAAATAAATAAAAATAAAAACGTGTCAATTGAGGAAAATGACGAGACAAGTCTCAATAATTTTAGGAGATTTATTTACTCAAGTTAAGGACGCGCCCAGGAGATAGGTCTATGCCTTTCTCTGAAGATGATTTTGAGGGCTCCAAATTTAAAGGGGAAAGGGTGGGGATATTGAGAAGCACACAGTTTTCATGTAAGAGAGGTTAGGGAAAAATAGTCATTTATGCCTTTTCCTGACTCCATGAATCTACATTTTTTTAACATAAGATGACATAAACAAAACGGGCAGAGGAAAAATGTGGAGAATCTGCATTTTACATCAGATAACACAAACAAAATGGGGTCAGGGAACAGTCAGATAAGCATTTGTGTCTGGTGGGCCAGAGCAGAGTGCACCTGTAAAGATAAGCTATCAATTTGCATTGCCATGGTAAAGTCATAGGAGCTCACTAGGAATTTCCTTGTGGGCAAAATATGGGAGGGGCATGTAGCTTTTCATCTTGTAGCCATCTTATTTAGGAACCAAACAGGGAGGCAGGTTTGCATGACCCAGTTCCCAGCTTGGCTTTTCCCTTTGGCTAAAGGTCCCCAAATTTAATTTCCTTTCACACATGAATAAATGACTCCTGTAATAGGCTGAATTGTGTCTCCTCAAAATTCATATGTTGAAATACCTCAGAATGTGACTATATTTAGAGATAGGGCTTTTCAAGTAACTAAGGTAAAGTCAAGTCATAAGACTGATCCCTAATCCACGATGACTGGTGTCCTTATAGGAAGGGATTAGGATACAGATACACACAGCAGAAGGACCATGTGAAGGCACAGCAAGATGGTTATCTGCAAGCCAAGGAGAGAGGCCTGGGGAGAAACCAACCCTCCTGACACCTTGACCTTGGATTTCCAGCCTCTAGAACTGGGAGGAAAATAAATTTCTGCTGTTTAAGGCAGCCTGTGATATTTTCCTATGGCAGGCCTAGCAAAGTAATAAAACTCAGAAGATAGTTCAGGAACCGGTGGGGTTCCTGTAGGCCCTGAGGGCAGAGCCTCTGTGGGCCAGGGGCAGAGCACTGAGCCACAGAGGATTATTCTCAAGCCTGAAACATGATGGAATTTGGCCTGCTCTGTATTGAACTTGCTTGGAACAAGTGACGCTTGTCCATTTATGTATTCCTTCCATTTTCTCCATTTCAGAATGAAACTGTTTATACTATGCCATTGTATTTGGGGAGAGGTAACTAGTTTTCTACTTTCATAGATGAGGAATCAGGATAAATCATACCGAGTCTCATATACACCTGATTTAGATGATGATATTTGGGACTTTTTGACTTAATAATATTTAAATGAGATTTGGAATTTAGAGTTAATGCTGGAATAGGTTCAGAATTTTGAAATGGGTTAAGAATGAGATGGATGTATTCTGCATATGGAAAAGACATGAATTTGGGGGGACCAGAGAATGGACTATAATGGGCTGAATTGCTCCCCAAAAAGATATATTCAAGTCTCCATCCCTCATATCTGTGAATGTGAGCTTATTTGAAAGTACGGTCTTTGCAGATGTAATCAAGTTAACATGAGGTGACATTGGATTATAGTAAACCCTAAATCCAATGACTGGTATCCTCACAAGAAGAGGGCATGCAGAGATTCACAGGAGATGCACAGGGAAAGAAGGCCATGAGAAGAGGGAAGCAGAGACTGGTGTGATGCAGCTATGGGCCAAGAAATACCAGGCGTTTCTGGAAGCCACACACTGGGAGTCAGGAAGAGGCAAGAAAGTATTCTTCCCTATGGCATTTGGATGCAGCAGGTGCCTGCTGACACCTTGATTTCAGACCTTTAGCCTCTAGAACTTCAAGAAAATACTTTTCTGTTGTTTTAAGCCACCCAGTTTGTAGTAATTTGTTATGACAGCCCAGGAAACTAATGCAAACCTCTTACAGCTCTTTAGAACCATATGATTGTATGGCACTAAGATAATCTAACCCCTTATATTTCTATTATCTCAGTTGTCTCAATTATTTGTGTCTTTATAGGGCTGCCTCTTATTTTTGCCCTAATTTTCTCTCCCTTCCCCCCTTTACGTCTTATATTTGCCCCGCCATGCTTTTTTTAAAAACTTTGCTCTGCCCCTTCTATCTTCTTTTCTTCCTTTTTCCTAATACTTTCTTTCTCAACAGGGTCTCCTTCCATTCCTGATGAAAATCTATTTTCTGGTTCTGTTGCCAGAACCATCCTCTGGGTGGGAGGAATATATCTCCCCATCCCACTGAAGTCAGATGTGGTCAAATGACTTACTTTGATCAACGAAATGTAGGCAGAAGTGATATGTATTACACCCAGGCAGAAGCTTCACAAACCAAGCATATTTTGCCGTATCTCTTTTTCTTCTGCCAAGGGAATTGGTCCATCAGCTTAGACTCCAGAGTAAAGACATGTAACAGAATTGCAGTAGACCTGCAATAAACATGCAGCATGAATGGAAAAATCAAAACAAAAATTTGTTGTTGTAAGGATCTGATATTTGGGGATTATTTGTTACTACTGCATAACATGTTCTTACACACCCTAACATTCAATGAGAAAACTTTCCAGATCTCCCTTTTATCTAATGAATAAAGATCAAACTGCTTAGCCTGATATCTAAATCCACCAGTCCTGGCTGGGCACAGTGGCTCACGCCTGTAATCCCAGCACTTTGGGAGTCTGAGGCAGATAACCTGAGATCAGGAGTTCGAGACCAGCCTGGCCAACATGGTGAAACCCCATCTCTACTAAAAACACAAAAATTAGCCAGGCGTAGTGCCAGGCGTAGTGCCACACTCCCAGCTACTTGGGAGGGTAAGGCAGGAGAATCACTGAAATCTGGGAGGCAGAGGTTGCAGTGAGCTGAGATCAGGCCGCTGCAATTCAGCCTGGGTGACAGAGCAAGACTTTGTGTCAAAAAAAATAAAAATAAAAATAAAGTAAAATAAAACCCACTAGTCCTAACCTATCTTTCTCCTTTTATTTTAACTTACCTTGCTTCAAGTTTATTACTAAAAAAAAAAGCAATTAATTACATTACACATTATATTTAATTTTGTTAAATATAAAATGCACAATGTAATTTTGTGAAATACAATGTGTAATGTATAAATATAATGTGTAATGTGTAAACATAATGTGTAATGTGTAATATAATAATGGCCACATTATATTTAACAAAATATTGTGTACATTTTGCTACTGTCTTACTTATTAATTGCTCTCTGTGTATCAAGCATCTGCCTAAGACCAAATAGAGGGTATGACTAAACCCATAGAAGGGCTGGCCTGGGACAGGATAGCTAGAATAAACTGCAAGAGCCCATAGTTAGAAAATGACCCAGTGGGTTAATAATCAGCACAGAGTTGAGAGATCTGAAATGGTTCAGTGCCAAGTTATGATAGTACTGTGGGGGTGAGGAAATTCCACAGGCAGAGATCAGTAACTCAGCTGGAATTGAGACCTTAAAATGGGTCCCAGAAGCAAGACCCACAGAGAACTAAATATCAAGGTCTTAAAAACATAATGGAAAAAATATTTTAAATGTAATGGGGTGTTATGGGCTGAATTATTTCCCCCAAAATCCATAAATTGAAGTTCCAACCCCCAATGTCACTATATGTAGAGATAGAGCCTTTAAAGGGATAAATTAAGGTTGAATGAGGACATAAAAGTGAGGATCTAATCCAACAGCACTGGCATCCTCATAAAAAGAGGCAGAGACAGCAGAAGCACACATGCCCAGGGGAAGTACCGTGTGAGGGCACAGCGAGAAAGTGATCATCCACAAGCCAAGGAGAGAGGCCTCAGGAGAAACCAACCCTGCTGACACATTGATCTTGGACTTCCAGCCTCCAGAACTGTGAGAAAATTAATTTCTGTTGTTTAAGCCACCCAATTTGTGGTGTTTCGTTATGTCAGCCCTAGCAAACTAATACATTGGTTAAGCAAGGAAGAGGATCCTACAGGCCAGGTCCTGGCCAAGATCAGTACAGACACTCTGTTTTCACTGCAGCTTTTTCACTCACCCATACTTACCTCCTTCCTGGGGATCTCCACTATTCCAAGGAATCATGCGACCTTCTGACAAATGAGTGTATGCCTTGACTCTTGGACTCGTAATAAGCA
This sequence comes from Colobus angolensis palliatus, assembly GCF_000951035.1. NCBI lineage: Eukaryota > Metazoa > Chordata > Mammalia > Primates > Cercopithecidae > Colobus > Colobus angolensis. Next base: position 2,571,178 of record NW_012116577.1, on the reverse strand, counting down.
GGAACTACATTTCCTTCATATCACCCAGAGGCTTCTGCTATATGTAACAAAGAGGCTCTGTATATGCTTGAGGATTAATTAATGTGCTCTCTGCTCCTTCCCCAGAATTAGGGGTTATTAACTTCATAGAATCCCTGAGAGGATATTGGCGGGGGGTGGGATGGGGTGCGGGTTTCATAGATGGGTTTTAGGAGCTTGCCCACAGTTTTCATCAGATTCTCAAAGGGAATCCTAAAAGGTAAAAAAAAAAAAAAAAAGAAAATCCACTTAGATGTTGACATCTGTCACATCCTCTGACCAACACTGATGTTATGTCTCTTCATGTACGGTAACAGAATGAGCTTTTTGCCAAAGTTTTCCGAACCCATTTAGACGTCTCATATGTTTTCTAAATCTGATCTATAGCTCCATCTGTTAGGTGAGTATTGTTGCAGGTTTATTGTCCTCAGCGTTCTGAACTGTAAACTATTTTAGAAAGAATAGCTTCAGAAACAATAAGAGTTTGAATATCTGCCAACAAACATTTCCAAATAAAGCTATACTCAAAAGACACTGTGAATTCAAAGGCCTTTTTTTTATTCATTTTTCTCTCTTGTTATAAGAAACACACTGGGTCTTTAGTAGTCGTGTTATAAATTAATAAGACTTCCGATAAAACTGAGAGTCGGCCGGGCGTGGTGGTTCACACCTGTAATCCCAGCACTTTGGGAGGCCGAGGCGGGCGGATCACGAGGTCAGGAGCTCGAGACCACGCTGGCTAACATGGTGAAACCCCGTCTCTACTAAAAATACAAAAAATTAGCCGGGGCATGGTGGCAGGCACCTGTAGTCGCAACTACTCAGGAGGCTGAGGCAGGAGAATGGTGGGAACCCAGGAGGCGGAGCTTGCAGTGAGCCAAGATCGCTCCACTGCACTCCAGCCTGGGCGACAGAGTGAGACTCTGTCTCAAAAAAAAAAAAAAAAACTGAGAGTCAAAATTCTCAAGCTTTGTCACCCACAAATGAACTCTCTAGGTACCTATTTACATTTAAGAGATGAATCCAGTTTGCTTTAATTATTTTTTAGGTTAACACAGAGTTACATAAGAAAATTTATTTCGATCATTTTGCAGAAGCATAAAATACCAATTTTAGCAGAAAAAAATTTTTAGTTGGGTAACTCTTTTTTTCCAGAGCCCTCTAAATGAAATTTTTTTCTACATTCTTGTTGAGACGATGTAATCACCTGAAATCAATCTTACAAAGCCATCTCAAATAAATGGGGAATGCTAGTTAGACTAAGAAGTTAATATTCTGAGTCCCCAAGAAAATTTTCCTCAGCAAACTAGGGCCAAAATCCTCAGAAATGCTTTTCTTACATATTCTTCAATAGTCTCACTGCTCCTGTGCCCCTCGGGAGACTTGGAAAAATGGTCTGTGTCTTCCACAGTTCTCAGAGCAGCTGTGCACAGACACCAGGGAGTAGCATGGTCAAACACTGCCCACCCCTTTATCCTTCCTCGGAGGAGATTGCTCAACCCCTAGACCTTGGCTAAGGAAAAACATCCTATTGTCTGAGGCAAAAAGACATCAAGTCGTTTCATCCTGTCCTGGGAAAGGCAGTTTGGAACAAGTTATCCTGATTCTAGAGACGTGAGATTGTTCCCAGCTGCACCGTGACTTGTTTTTGGCTCCTAGGCAAAGTGCCCAGTTTCCTCTGCTCCCAAATTTCTCCAACTGCAAAATAGAGATAATTCTTGTTACCTTTTTCTTGCAGTGTTCTGAAAATAAATAGGGCAAATAATTCTAAAGTGTTTTGAGAGATTTGGCTGAGGGCATATTTGCCTAGAATTGTAGGTGGGATTTTTTTGTTTATTTTGGTTTTATTTTGTTTTTATCCGTGTTTTTGCTTTTGGCCAGACTTTGGCATATATTTAGAAAATCTAAATTAAATTAAATTTTAATTATTCATCTGATGTTAATAGAATATTCATAGTATGCAAAGCACTGTGGTAGACACCAGGAGAATGCAGAAAGGGCACCTCCCCTTCCTTCAAGGAGCTTACAGCTTGCTCAGAAGCAGATATGATATATATATATATGTCTATATCATATAATACAGGTATTCTAGATAAGTTACACAAGTGTGGCTGTCAGCCATGGTAGCTGATTTGGAATCCCATCCTGTAAGTTACAGTTGGAGACCCTAGAAAAACCACTCAGCCTTACTAAGCTTTAGTTTCCTCTTATGTAAATGATAATAGCTAACATTTATTGAGTGTCTACCACATGACAGGGGTGTTCTATGCAGTTTATGCATATTAACTAACTTATAACTCAGAACAATTGCCTGAGATAGATGTTATCATAATTTCCATATGTGTATCCCTGTCTCGTAGATAAAAGCACTGATGCTTTAGAGAGGTTATATAACTTGTCCCGGGTCATAGTTAGGAAGTGGTGAAGATAGGATGCAAATCCAAGCTGGCTGGCCTCAAATTCTGCCAATTCAACCACTGTATGACATACCCCTCAAATGGGAACACAGTAAGACTTGCCATGCGTCGTGAGGATCAACTGATAATAACGCATAAAAAGCTGTTAGCACAGTGCCTGACAGATAATAAATGTGTGATAAGTGTAGAAGTAGCAGTAGAAGAGATTAGACACGTATACAAATAACCAGAATGCCAGGCCAAAAATAAGTGCGCACCTCCATTCTTTTTCATGGGAAACCTCCTTCTTAGAGACTAACCATTATAACCATGGAGTTACAGTGAGGAGCTGTGTTGAGGGGAGAACGGCAACATTTCTGAATCAGCATACAAGTGATCTATAAGGAGCAATCAATTTTACATATGTACATTTCCAAAGCTCATTCAAAGAAGGTTAAGATATCTGAAGTACCCTCCTATTAAAATTCAGACTGTCTTTGTTAGAACAATTTCCAATTGAGCAATGCAAAAATGCATCTGCTACAATTTCTCTTCTTCCCTCCTTTAATCCCTATTCCCCAATTTCCTTTAGGAAGAAACAACAGCATGGAGTTTCTTTTCAAGGTCTTAAAATAAAAAACTCCAAAAAAGGGATGCTGCTTATAAAACCTCTCAGAGTTGTTTGAAAAAGAAAAAAAAAATGCATAAAGAGCCAAGTGCTTATATTCTGGCCAAGTTATGAGGCTCTGAGAACAAGAGCTTGAGGGGAAAACTTAACCCCATGCACGCCACCAGAATTAGCTCTTTCCCTTTTGGTTTGCATGTACTGCCTGTAAAGCCTTTGCAGTGAGAGGCCAGCCTGCTAGGGAAATCCAGGAATCTGCAACAAAAACGATGACAGTCTGAAATACTCTCTGGTGCCAACCTCCAAATTCTCGTCTGTCACTTCAGACCCCCACTAGTTGACAGAGCAGCAGAATTTCAACTCCAGTAGACTTGAATGTGCCTCTGGGCAAAGAAGCAGAGCTAACGAGGAAAGGGATTTAAAGAGTTTTTCTTGGGTATTTGTCAAACTTTTATTCCCTGTCTGTGGCAGAGGGGATTCAACTTCAATTTTCTGCAGCGGCTCTGGGTCCAGCCCCTTACTTAAAGGTAAGTTTTAATAAATTTATGGCATTATCTAATTGCATTTGTTAAGCTGATGTGCGTGATCTGATAAAGCTGTCAAATATTTTTGCCTAAATAATGCAAAGCCATTTATTTACCAAAAAAAAAACAACTTTTGTGTGATTTACAGAAAAGATACTTAATAGAGAATTTTACAATTTGTATTCATGTTTTCTTGTTTCTTGCGAAATTAAATAACAAGTACTAATAAATGATGGTGATTTTAGTGAAGACCAAGAATAGAAATGTGGAACTGTTGATCGCCTCAGTAGCATTCAGATCTTAGTGAAGTCTGAATCCTGAAATGTGTTTTGTAGAAGTACTTTATTACATACATGAAATAAACTATAAAGAAGGTAGTTTAAAAAAAACACTTTCAAATCAAATGATTTGTATGTTTTCCATGTTTAAATAATCTGAAGTTATTCAGTCTCCTGCACCTAACAGCAATGTAGAAACGGAACTTTTTGCTTTTCCAAAAGGTAGGAAAATTTCTCCTTTTATACTATATTCTTGTTTGATTATTTTTAAGTTACTGTGATTATTTTCCTCTCTTGATTCCCCTTTACAGCTTTATAACTAATTGCTTTTTGCCTCCTACTATCATTTGTTAAGATGCTCACACATAGACCTAAAGTTTCTCTAATTCTTGATGATGTCTTATTTACAAAAGCAAAAAGGAGAGAGGAGAATTAAAGAGCTAGCTAAAGAGATTATGATAACTCATGTTATAATGTACTACCATTTCTGACTCTCTTTTCTAAAATAAAGCAATAATATAAGTTGTGCTTTTTCATCCTTCTCAGGTAATAAAGGTCACTCTGCAAGAGAAAAAGAAAAAGAAAAAAAAAACATGCATTTAACTGCAGATCAATACTGTTGAAACAGTACACCAAGAGGTACTGCAGAAAGAGTATCTCTTTTGCACTGCCTTTAATCTGCAAAGAGGTTAAATATGTCACCTTGGCATTGTATCTGAGCTCTCCTCTGGCCCAGGGCCTAAGCACATTGAATAGAAATGTTCACTCAGTCCAAGTCAGCAAAAATCTTTTTTTTTTTTAATTCCCCCCTTTCTCGTAGACACCAGCTTTTTTCAGTTCACAGCTTACTCAGTTGAACCTGATGGCTATGACTATTGTTAACTATGATTTTTTTTTATTAAAAACACCATCTTTGGAAAGATTTAAGTTTACATTTCTGTTCATTTAATAAGATCTAGCAAAGCAGAGCAGTTTATTTCATCTAGTTATCATCCAATCAACTAGTGCCACTTTCCACATTTTGGAGAAGAATATGCACATGTTATTTATGAACCTCGCCTTTTTCTTTCAGAGAATTTTCACACAGCCATTGAGCAATTAGAGTACTGGCATTTTCTTCCCAGGTCTTTTGAGAATTAATCCCCAATAGCTTCTCATGGCACAGATTCACATATCAACTAAGTAAAAATAATAGTGATTACAGAAATAAAATGAGTAGTGATGTATCTGGACAACTTCAAAACATTACTTATTTCATTTCCTCTTGACTGTTATTTTTACTCAGTTGACTTAAACACTGCTATTTTACTTAAGTTTAACACCATGTCCAGAACAGGTTGGCAACATTTTTCCACCAAGAAGAGCATAAACAACTTGTTAGAAGACTTGAAGTGCACGTAGCCCTCACTTATCCCTCCAGAATGATCTTCAGTGGAGAAGGAGACCCCCATAAATAAATCCAGTAGAATTTCCCAGTAGGTCTAGCTGCCTGAGAGATGTCCAACAAGGCCAGGGTCTGTTTCTCACAGGACTCACAGGGCATCTTCTGCCAAAGGCTAAGTTAGCAATGATATAACTACCTGGAGCTAGCCTGGCTTTTGTCTTAGTCATCAAAAGTTGGTTAGAACTTTGAAAAACAGAGTGCATGGTCTTGACTGATTGTTCCAAAGGTGGGGAGGCAATCTAATAAAGTGAATAAGACCATGACCTGTGATATGTATCTGACCATATGGACCCGGTTTATATAAGACTATGGTTTATATCCAAGCTTTACCACTAAATAGCTCTGTGACTTTGGGCAAACAATTTAATCTCTTTGTGCCTCAGTCTCTTCATTCATGGAAATGAGATTATAAAATCAGTAGCTACCTCAGAGATTTGTTGTAAGAATAAAGGGAAGAAAAGAGCCATGTCTAGTACACTAAAGCAGTCAATCAATCGCAGATAATATGAAAGTACTGGATTAAAACTGTATGTCCCTATTGAAACTCCGTAGAACGGGAACTGACTCTAGATCTTTTCCCAGGGTTTCTTTCTTGTACTTACACATTTTGCTCTATAATAAAATATGAATGCCAGGTCTATGCCTCTGAGGCAGCACAGCAGAGTGGACACAGCATGAGCTTCAGAGTCCAATGCATCTGGGCTAGAATCCTGACTCTGCCTCTTACAAGCAGAGTAAGCTTCAGCAGTTACTTCCCACTTGCAGGATGCAGTTTACCCATCTGTTTAGCAAAATGGGGACAATAATACACACAAATGAGGCTGCTGTAGGAACCAAATGTGATGTTTATTAAATGCCAAGTATAGCACTTGGCAGAGAAGTAAACACATAGGAAAGTTGACTGGTTGCTTATAAGGAATCTCGTATATCAGTGAGGCCTCTGTTACATACTTGCAATGATATCTCTGGTAGTAACAATGGAGATCAAGTTTGAATTGGCTTTTTTATCCAAAGAAACGTAAAAGTAAATCTGACACTACTGTTTTCCCCTGGTGGGGGGGCCTCAACACGAGGTATTTATTGCTATGAGTCTTCACTGCTGCGTCAGTTAGTAGCTTCTTAAAGGCCGAGTCAAAGGAAACCAAAGGAAGTGTTCTGTGTCAGCTTGCCATTACACAGAGTGAGAAGAAATGCTGCTTTGCTGTCAGTTCTGTTTTATTGGCTTACTTGGACAAGAGGGAAGGCCCCCAACATTTCTTCTTTCTTATCTTTTCTAAAGGCAAAAATAGGGCTTTTGACTTGCTCCGGGGGATATTTTTCCTAACTGAAATTCAAACGAAAAAGTCTTTTTTTGTTGTTTTTTTGGTCTTTGTTTTGCGTTTTTGTAAACCTCTCCCCTATGTTCCTAGCATTGAAATGTCAGCTGCTTTTTCTGGCTGTGTGTAGCAGGAGCAGGCTGTCGTCATAGCAATGAAAGGGTGCAGAGAGACTCCTGCTTCATGACCCGCTCTGGGAAATAACTCTTAGTCTGCTTTAAAATCCTTCTTTAGAAATGAAGTCTCCAGTCCTGGCTTGTTTCCTTCCTATTACACAACCAACTTATGTACACTCATTGCAGTAGCTAAATGTTTCCTTTAAAGATTTAGTGAATAGGTATTTTTAAAATGAACAAGAGAGCTGCTGAAACAGTGACTAGCTTACTGTGGCATACAGGGGAAAAACAACTGGGAAGGCAAAGGAAGAGAAATAGAAATGGCCTCACATGGTACACGTACTGCAGCACACCCTGAAATAAATCCATTTTTCAAGTTCCCACTGCTTCCTCCCATCTTCACGATGTGCTGTGGTATAGTGGTTATGGAGAGGGAATTCTAGGGCAGACTGCCTGGACTTGAATCCTGGCACTCATACTTTCCAGTTGTTTTAATCTAATCCATTCTGTGCCTCTGTCTTCTCATCTGTGAAATAGATATAATAACAGTCATAAAATTGTCATGGGAATTGAATGAGATTGAGCATGTAAGGCATTTATTATAGTATCTAACCCATGGTAAAGGTTGGCTGCTAAGCTCAGGGGCCTCAGTTTCCCCCACTTGTGAAATGTGGATAACAGCTAATTCATAAAATCATTGTATTATTTATTTTTATTTTTATTTTTTTGGAGACACAGTCTTGCTCTGTTGCCCAGGCTAGAGTGCAGTGACATGATCTCAGCTCACTGCAACCTCCACTTCCCAGGTTCAAGTGATTCTTGTGCCTCAGTCCCCTAAGTAGCTGGGACTACAGGCATGTGCTACCATGCCTGGCTGATTTTTATTGTTTTAGTAGAGATGGTGTTTTGTCATGTTGGCCAGGCTGGTCTCAAACTCCAGGCCTCAAGTGATCCGCCTGCCTCAGCCTCCCAAGGTGCTGGGATTACAGGTGTGAGCCACCATGCTCAGATGATCATTGTATGATTAACTAAAATAATGAATGTACATTCTCAATAAGTAGTGATTATTACAATTCTTTTCATCATTTTGTTACTGAAACACCAAGGTTCCAGTCTAAGTCCTGCTGCTCACTTCACAGAAAACCAATCATTGAGACAACAAGTATTGCCAATGAAGAAGGCTTTAATCAGGTGCTGCAGTTGAGGAGATAGGAGCACAGTCTCAAATCCATCTCCCTGACTGACTAAAACTAGGGGTTTACATAGCAGGGGAGAAATGTAACAATGTGTAAGAAAATAAGAACTAGGGAGGGGTATGGAAACAATCAAGGTGAATAAGGGGGTTAGGCATCTGCTGCAGTGGTCTGGTGAGTTTCCATTCTTTGATACTTTTGTAGGAACCTGAATGTCCTGTCCTGAGGAAGGAACTTAGATAAAACAAATATAAGTTTCACACTTTAAGACCAGGAGGGTCAGTTTCTATGTTTTTCAAAAAGATCTGTCTGTGGGACTATTGGGTAAATTTCAGTTTGATCTAACTCTGACATGAATGGCCTTTTTGAACTTGGAATCTCCCAGTGAGTTAAATATAATGAATAGAGGCCTCAGAATTATCATTGCATAAATGTGAACCATTCGATTTCTAAAGGGGGAAAAAAAGGATTGTGACTTTTTACATTTATAAAGACTCATCTCATCTTGATTAACACTAGAGAAAAAAGTATTAAAGCATCTTATCTTTCATTAACTTTTTATTAAGTTTCTGTTTCAGTTCCTCCAGTGTTTTCTAGGTCATGCAATTATGAAAATAAGTTAGCATTTTTATCTTACATCTCAAACAACTAATGTATTCAGTGTTCTATCCCATGCAAAATGCCAGAGATACAGCAGGGAGCAAAACTAGAGAGGGGCTGAGCCCTTGTGGTGCTTACCATGTAGTTAGGAAAATGGTCATTAATCAAACCATCACAATAATGAAAACTGCATAGGCCCAAACATAAGCTGCCCCCAAATGCAATACCATCTTCATCTTTCTAGTTAGAACATCCTCAACCAAAGTGTTTGGCCAAACAGAACGTACAAATGGGTAATATATTGTAATGTAGACTTGGGATATTTAATCTATGGTTCAAATACATATTTAATATGTTCTTTTAATTTAAATATTTTAAACTTATTAACATGACTTTTTCCTTTCTCACAATTCATGAAACAATTTTGCTAAAACTCTTCATACGCATCTTTAACACCAGTGTGTATGTTCACTGGATCCATGCTGTAATTATCTAATACAGAGCACATCATCAATCCTTCTGCAAGTTGCTAAACATCTGCTGATGCTGCAAATTTAATCCCCAGGCATTAGTCCTGATTCGTGGTCATGATCTCCACACTTTCATTATTTACTAGATTGTTTTTTCCAGTGCTCTTTAAAGGGCTTATTTAAAAACCACTTGAAACTATAAGTGTGACTTTCTAAAATTGTATGATTCCAACTTGCAATAATGAAGTCATACCTCAGGAATAATGACTAAACCTGTTTTAAATATCTTTATGTATTTTTTCATCTATTTTGTCAAAGTGACTTTCCTAAGAACAAAAATAAGCATTGTTTGAGGTTTTTTTTTTTTTTTTTTTTTTTTTTGAGACAGAGTCTCATTATGTCGCCCAGGCTGGAGTGCAGTGGTGCAATCTTGGCTCCCTGCAACCTCTGCCTCCTGGGCTGGAGCAATTCTTCTGCCTCAGCCTCCCGAGTGGCTGGGATTATGGGTGTGCACCACCACACCTGGCTAATTTTTTGTATTTTTAGTAGAGACAGGGTTTCACCATGTTGGCTAGGCTGACCTTGAACTCCTGACCTCAGGTGATCACCCACCTTGGCCTCCCAGAGTGCTGGAATTACAGGCGTGAGCCACCGCGCCCGGCCACTTGAGATGATTTCTAATTGTTTTTTTGAATAGTACTTTGCTGCTCAAAATGAAGAAACTGAGATGGTGGCTGTTAATGTGAGAGACTTTGGAAGCACTTGAATATAAGGCAAATCCCTCTTTTTTACAGCAGGATTTGGGGGAGTGAAAAAAAAACACATTTTATTTGAACACATACCATATATAATGATACACTGAAATAAGTGTTCTGAGGGCAAAACACCTCTGTTCTAAGAGAGTATATAAGGATCCTGACCTCCACTCAGGGTCAATAATGGCTTTCCTTGATCTGAAGTCTGAATAGAGATTCTTTGTGTGTGTGTGTGTGTGTGTGTTGCGGGGGGGAATGTGTGTGTGTGTGTGTGTGTGTGTGTTTGGTGGTGGTGGCTGGGAAGAGTGGGTGCTGGCAAGAGAATTCTGACAGTGTGAACAACTTGTGCAAAGACTCTGGAGCAAGAGGTATTGTGGCCTATTTAAGGAACTGAGAGGCAGCCAGCTCCCAAGAGCAAGGGCAGAGCAGTGGGAGGTATAAATCTCCATAATACTCCCCATAATACTCCCTTCCCTGAGCACTAAATGTATGTGCCTTCTGCTTGATTCAGGTTTAATGTATGTCTTTAATATCTGGATGGATTTTTGGTTAGTCTCAAAGCCCCAACAGGCATGACCATGTCTATCCCTAGCTCAGACCCATATGGTGGTAGGTTCAGTTAGGAAGGATGATGGGCAGTTGAAGGTCAGAGGCCCAGAAAAGTCTTAAGTCATTGACTCTGAGTATATCATATACACTCACAGAGCTGGGACACCTTGATGTCAGATGGTGACTCAGCAGAGAACTCAAAATAGAAGAACGTCTTTTTCATCCTTCAGACGACTTTAGGGCCAAACCATAGAGCTCTCCCCAGAGACTCAGTAATACTTTAAAAGCTCTAAAGCATCAGTGTTAATGCTGGATCAGGTAACAGCACGTATATGTTAGCCAAAATATGACTAAGAGATTTGCTGTCTGATAACAAGGCTTTTAACTATTATGTAAAGACAAGGTGAACAAGAATATTCTGAGTCTGATTATAAAGCACCTATAATAACTGTTTTGTTTACTACATTTCCCAGAAAGGAAATTTTTCCATAGTTGTAATAATTACTAAAAATAGCAGTCTACAGGCTTCCTCTGATATAAACAAACTCAACAGAAGATACCTGCCCTTATTTGGATGCATGGATGTACATACTCCAGGAAATGACAGGCCAAGAGTAATAAGAAAAAGAAAGTAACAAGACAAACCTCTCCTTTTTCTAGTACACATGGTATGTCTTTCTTAGTTCATTAAACTTTAGACAAAGTGATAAATAGATCAAGTTGCCAACATCTGCCTTGAAACCCAAAAACATTGAAACAAGTTCCCTAGGCCCAGAAGGGAAGGAAGAGGACTTGTAAATTTTGCTGAGGCTGCCAGAGAAGGAGCTAACCACTGGAGGCTTCAGACTGGAGGGTTCAGAAACCAGGGGAACGCTAGGCAACACAAGGAAAATTCAACTAGAAAGGCTTGAAGCAATAACTACCAGCACTAAAATTTCCAGGGAGTCACTGATGTGGCCAATATCAATAAAGAGGAATCCTGTTCCTCCTTTCAGAGGTATGGATGACTGCGTTTGCAGTCTGGTTCTGGTTCAGTGTTCAGACAGCTTATTAATGCTTACGAGAAAAGGAAAGAGAAGGAAGATAGAAAGAAGTACAGCAAGGCAAGAAGTGCCCAGGGGAGACAGGTATGCTAAGTTGATTTAAGTGACATGGCAATATAGAGAACTTCAAAAATAAAATTTATCTTTTGAAATTTAAATTTAAGTTAATGTTTTAAAAAACTATAGGAACTGAAAATAAATCAAATACAAATATCTACTTCGACCTAATCTTACTGCAATTTCAGTTTCTAGCAAATATCATAGAAACTGAAGTGGAACAAAACAAGAATGCAAAATAACAAAGAATGCAAAACCATAGTACCCAAAATAAAAACATATTCTGGTCGTTTGTGTAAGTTCCCTAATAAATCTAGAGGGAGAATTATGTTTTCATGTTTCAATGTATGCCAAACTTTAGACACCCTCCTCTTTTCTAAGAGACACAAATTTCAGGAGCGATATTTAGCTATTACACACTTAGCTTTTCATCAGAGACAGGGGGCAGCTGACACACACATGGCCCATTCTGCCCATGCCTTTCAGGTCAATCTCTGAGGGCTTGGCTGGGCTATGTTTCCAGCTAGCAGAAAGGAAAGTTAGGCCCCTTTTCCTTGCTTTTCCAGGGACCGAGCTTGTAGAGTGCTGAGAAATCCAATTACAACTTCCTTTCATGGTGAAATCCAATTACAACCTCTCCCATGGTGAAAGCCAAACTTTTTGATACAAAAGGAAACTAAACAAAAAGGCTTCAAGCAGGGGATATGCTTATGCTTTGCCTTCTCACTTAGGCAATTATGCAGAAAGGTTGCAATGACCTTGGCTTGCCTTGCTTAGGAACAAAAGTCATAATCTACTACCCCCTACTCCCACAAAAAGAAAAAACATTTTCATATCTGATTCCAGGAGTTTGGGGAGTTTTCTCAAGGATCCATTAGTCAGGCAAAGCAAATTTTGAGTCAACACTTGCTCCCTCCCACACACTTTTCTTTTCGGCAAGATGACTTTTCTTATTGAACTTGGAATGCTATGTTGAACAATAAAAAAATTAGTGAATTATTTGGCCAATATCCTCCCATAATCTGTTTCCAACAACTTCTTCTTCTTTGGCTCTGTCGTCCAGGTTAGAGTACAGGGTGCAGTGGTGCAATCTCGGCTCACTGCAACCTCCACATACCCAGCTCAAGCGATTCTCCTGCCTCAGCCTCCTAAGTAGCTAGGACTACAGGCGCCTGTCATCACGCCTGGCTAGTTTTTGCATTTGTAATAGAGATGAGGTTTCACCATGTTGGCCGGGCTGGTCTTGAACTTCTGGCCTCAAGTGATCCACCCACCTCGGCCGCCCAAAGTGCTGGGATTACAGGTGTGAGCCACCATGCCTGGCCTGTTTTTGATACCTTTGTGATATCCAATGCTGTGTGTCACCCTTTCAGCCAGACTGTTTGCTTGAGGTTAGTGAGAAACTGCAGTACTGCTTGGAGAGGGGTCATCCTAAATTCCTAAAACCTAGTTGAGATAAATGGAAACAGTTCTCAAAACAGTAATTTATGAAAATGGATATTTTATAAGTACTTGACACAAGTCTATAATTGCTGAGATATTTAATAATGAAATTACTAACCACATTCTATTCAAATCTCTGTCACTTCTATATAATCACTGTACTCCACTGAATGTGTATAAAATACATATTTGCAGCTTATAGAGAAAAAGTTTGCAAATTTTCGGAAGAATCATGCAGTCAACTAATAGGTTTTTAATTGAAGATGAGTGGAGTGAGGAGTGGTAAATGGTTATCCTTTTTCAAAAATTAGGACAAACTTTACCCTAGGTTCAAATAAAAGTGCTATGCCTACCAAGTTAACGAACCCACCATTCAAAGTGGCCCTAAATAGCTCTGAAAGCAAAGCATTTTTACATTATTTGATTCAACTTGAGTTATCTAATTGCCTATATAATATGATAGGGATCCAGGCCGGACACAATGGCTCATGCCTGTAATCCCAGCACTTTGGGAGGCTGAGTTGGGTGGATCACTTCTGGTCAGGAGTTCAAGACCAGCCTGACCAACATGGTGAAAACCTGTCTCTACCAAAAAATATAAAAATTAGTCAGGCGTGGTTGTGTGTGCCTGTAGTCCCAGCTACTCAGGAGGTTGAGGCAGGAGAATTGCTTGAACCCGGGAGGCAAAGGTTGCAGTGAGTGGAGATCGGCCACTGCACTCCAGCCTGGGCGACAGAGCGAGACTCCGTCTCAAAAAAAAAAAAAAAAAAAAAAAGACATGGCAGTTGATTTCAAAGAACTTATCCTTTAGTTGGGGAAATGGCTAACACCCTGAGACAATTCCAGAACCAGACAGTGTATAATTAAGTACTAAATACTGTGGTACTGCCTAAAATTGCTGTGAGAGCTCAGAGGAAAGAGAGATCCACCTGGGCTGAAGTTGTCAGGGGAGACTTTGTAGACAAGTTAGAACTTGAATTGGATACGTTTTCTCCAAATACTAAAACAGAAAACGACAGGCTGTGTGTATGTATCTGCAAGTGTGTGTAGTTCAGGAGGATGCCTGCTTTTCACAAAGCCACCTATCTACACAGACTAAATAGGATTTAGATATTTACTTGCAAATTTGAGACAGGATTTTAGAGCAAGAAGTGGCAGAGTAGCGACTATGGCGTAAGAAAGACATGCTCTGGAAAGGAGTGTTTGCCTGTGAGTCTTACTGCCCAGGCATCTGCTAGATCCTCCCACTCCCTCTGCAG
>NW_012116577.1:2535384-2557042 GCF_000951035.1 Colobus angolensis palliatus | reverse complement strand
GAGACTCTGTCTCAAAAAAAAAAAAAAAAAAAAAAAAAATAGGGACCCAATAGGAAGGTACCCTGAGATGTATAAAAATCAGAAGAATTCACCTTTATGATGGGTAAATAAAACATGTAAATGGTTTCATGATGTGTTTGGTCAGATGTCCATGCTGTCTTAGCTCACTGAAATCATTTTTAACTCTCAAGCCATTAGTTCAGTGGATTCTCCCAACCTTTTACTGAGGACCAAACAACTTTGAGCTAATTCTTGCTAAATCAAGGAAGTATTCTGTTAGAATTCAGAAGAAACAAAACACAGATTCTTAACCCTAAGCGTCTTCTTTTTCACTCTTTTTCTTCCCTGTTGCCCAACTCCAACTAATGGGTTTTGAGGACTTTATAATGGGAAGCAGGTTAATGTCTTTCTAGAGAAAAAAACTCTTCAATAATTTCCTAAAATATGGGGAGAAGAAAATACTGGAAGATGTTGTTATAAAATAGAAAAATACTTGGTTGAAACCTTGGTACTCATAGTGATCTTGTATTCATTAGCTTTTTGGATAGGCATAGGAGGGGAAGAGAAGTATCAGCATCATCTCACTGATAAAAACAGCTGATGTCTTCTTACAATCTGAAAATGAAGCCATTGATTTCAAAAGCAAATGTTTTATAATACTCTGAAAAACACTCTGGATTGGATCATTCAAGGTTACGATAACCTGAGATAACTGCAGCCTCAAACTCTTGGGCTCAAGCAATCCTCCTGCCTCAGCCTCCTCAGTAGCTGGGACTACAGGCATGAGCCATCAAGCCTGGCTTGAGGGGAAGAATCTTCTCCCATGGTGAGAGGAGAATAATTAACAGCTGTGGACCAGCTGTGGGCAAGCTGTGCCTTTTCCTTGCTTAAAGACATCTTCTTAGCGTTTTCTCTCTGAAGGCATAAATAAGCTTCCAGGTTTTCACGCTATTTTCAAAGAACTTTTCAAACTCTAACCTTAAAATCCATTAGCTTATTACATCTGCTTCTTTCAGAAAAGGTAGATAATAAGTAATTTTGCACCACTGAAGTAAGCAAGCAATTGTTTCCCATATTAAATGTGTTGGCCCTCACCAAGGTACATGAGAAGCTTGGACCATGATCTGAATCCTAAAGGGACTTCTGCTGGGACTGAATGCTTGCATTAGTGGTTCACACAAGAACTAAATGCTCATCAAAGTACACCATTATTCCCCAGAAGGTCCCAACACCATGAGAATGAGGCTACTTGGAACTGTTCTTTGGTATTATTTGTTGTTTTTCTTAATCCTGGAAGAGAACTACCCCCCCAATGAATAATTCTTGGTCCATTCACAGAGCTGAAAGCACTTGAAATTCCTCTCCCAACTAGCAGAATTTAACAACTGACTTACTCTGTTAGCAAAAGAGGGACAATTTCCACTGAATCCAAAGGAGTTTAATATTATACTGGTAGAGTTTAACTAATAAGGGAAATTCAAATAAGAGCAGTCAGAGGAGAAAGCCAAGAACAAGGCATTCAGGGGAAAGAAATTACAGGGGTAGTAGAGAGACAAATAAATTAAGGCATAGGGAGAAGAGTTAAAGGCAGAAAAAGAAGAGGATTAAACTATCTGAAAATTTCAGGGGCTAGGCTTTAAAAAGTGTATTGTCATACTATTAACAACATGAAGTCAATCATTCAGATATTATTAAGTTACTGCAATATCACAAATGCCAGGACTTCAGGTGAGCCATCCTAAGAGCAGATTCAGGGTTTGTGAAGCCAAGAGTTTATACTTACGTTTGGGACCTTCTTTTTTAAAAATATAAAAGTCAAAATCAAGTCGAGAACTTTCTGTGGAGCCTGCACAAGTGAGGGGCCCTGAAACTGAAGCTTCCTGGTTTTATGGCACGTCTATCCTGGCCATATTCAAATGTCTATATCCCAAATATAACAAAAAGTGGAGGAAAATAAATAAATGTAAATATGAGAAAATCCTGCGTTCTCTTTCTCTGAGAAAGAGAAAATAGTAGCACAGATACCAGAGCAGGACTTGAGCAAAGAAAAATAAATATGGCCAATATAATTTCTCCTGCTATAACACAGGGCAGGAGTGGTGGACCCTTTCTGAAGGACTGGCAAATATCTGAGAAAAAGAACAGGGAACTGTCTCCTTGGATGGATCCATCCCATCTAGAGCTCTGGAATGAGACACAGTGAGATTAGCAAGTGGTACGATAAGATGAGAAACTCTGAAAGGCATGATTAAGAGGTGGTGAAACGTGGCTGTTGCATAAGCTTGGGTAAGATAAGCCTAGGGGATCCTCTAAATATAATTAAAGTAATCCCTCAATTACACATTATAGAAAAGGAGGAATGGACTAACTTTGCCTGAGCAAGAAAGAAACAGACCTTTAAGAATGTGTCTGAAAAACCATCCCTCTGGGTGCCTTTTGGTTTCCATGCTCCTTACTGCTGACTGGGCACAGTGGCAAAGAGGGATGTTCAGGAAGCACTCACTGAATGGTAGTTCTGTGAAATGGAGGTGAGGGTCACAGATGGGAGTGCATGGGTGGTACACAGGTGAAGTGCTTAGCATCGAACCTGGCATATAGTAAAATCTCAGGAAATGTATATGCCATTGTACGAGCTACTATTAAATGGTCTAAAATAAAAATGTACTTTTTCACTAAAATAATACTTTGATGACCATAAGTGATTCTACTACTAATGAGTATACTTGAGTGCTATTCCACACAAAAATTTTTTTTTTTTTTTTTTTGAGACGGAGTCTCGCTCTGTTGCCCAGGCTGGAGTGCAGTGGCCGGATCTCAGCTCACTGCAAGCTCCGTCTCCCGGGTTCACGCCATTCTCCTGCCTCAGCCTCCCGAGTAGCTGGGACTACAGGTGCCCGCCATCTTGCCCGGCTAGTTTTTTGTATTTTAGTAGAGACGGGGTTTCACCGTGTTAGCCAGGATGGTCTCGATCTCCTGACCTTGTGATCCGCCCGTCTCGGCCTCCCAAAGTGCTGGGATTACAGGCTTGAGCCACCGCGCCCGGCCTCCACACAAAAATATTTAATGTTTATAGCCAATTATATATTATATATATATTACTTACAAACTTAGTAACTCAAAACAACTGTTTCATAATGTCTCAAGATCTGGTGGGTCAGAAATTTGGGCAGGCCTCTCAGAGGCACTCAGCTAGGAAATGAGCTGATCCGGAGTGGCCCAAGATCTCTCCACTCATATGTCCTGCGCATTTGCAAAGACAGATGCAAAGCTGGGATTGGTAGAACGGTTGAGGTGTCTTCTGTGACATGACAGTTTCAGAAAATTGCTCAAGGCTCCCAAAATGAGTTTTCCAGGAGATCCAGGTAAAAGTTCCAAGGTTTCTTATGACCTAGCCTCAGAAGTCCCAGAACATCATTTCTGTCTCAATCAGTTGGCCAACTAAGTCACTAAACCCAATCCAGATTCAAGGGAAGGAGAATTAGACTCCACCTCTCAATAGGAGAAATAGCAAAGAATTTACAGCAATCTCTACCACAATATTTATACCTATTAAATAAGAAATGTAAGAAATTGTCTCAAGGCAACTACCCAAGAGAGTTAGAATAGAGTTGACATTTGTGGGTGTTTGGCTCTTAATGGGAGACCTATTTCTGCCATGACAAATGATTCCTCTGGAGATTTGTTTTAATGGTACATAGGTCAGCCAATAGAAAAACTCTAGGCATCTGAAATTCAAATGCTGGATGTTCTGTATAAAATGCTGTCTAACTATCATCTTTTAAAATTCCAGCTGAGGTTCTCCTGAAAGTTTTGTAATGATACACCCTGTTCCTAACAGAAGGAAAGGGCTCTCCTTCCAGTTACCCATCATCCCTCATCTTTAACCTCTCTAAATCCATGAAAAGAAATAATGGGATGAAGGAAAGAAAGAAATAACCTAAGGACTCTAGTAAAGGGATGAATTAAAGTGTCTGAATTATTCATTATTGGGGTTATTAAGCCATTTTCTGCCTTATGAGTGTTTCAAAGATATGGTAACATCTTTCATTTCAGTTTTACAGTTGGTGAAATTACCAAATAACTGTAGGATCACATTTGAATCTCAAAAAAACTCCAGAAGATAGATAAGAAAATGCATTGTTATTTTTCCTCTTTTGTAAATGAAGAAACCAGTGACTTGACCAAAGTCTCTTAGCTGGTAAAAGGCAGTTCAACTCTGGAACTTACATCTTCCAGTTCCATACCAACTGTCCTTTAAACTATGCGGCTGCCTTTGAATAAGCTCACGCATTTGAGCAAAATAATATTTATTTAGTTTCACATCAATACTGCATATTTAAGTCTTTGAGAATAATAACTCTGTGTGTTCCAGAATTTGTCTCATTTTTTGCATTTTTCATCTGGAGTTTTATTTTCTATTTCTGCAAAAATAATCTGTATTTTGTAGTCAGTGCACACCAAACTCGAATGTCTCAAAATAAATGACTTTTTACTCATCCAAGAATAAATGGTATTCATCATACTTAGCAAGGACATCATGGTTTTGATTTTTCAAAGTACTTTGCAAGCATCAGCTAATTAAGCCTCCCTGAGTCTTCAATATGACAGTTGTTTTCAAAATATCTCTCATTTCCCAGGAAAGTTCTCCATTCTGTCTTCTTTATACAAATCAGCACATTTGCTCAGTTCTTAAAATAAGAAGTTGAAGGCCATGAAATTATTTTTGATCAATATGTGTCAAATACAATTAGCTCAGTGAGACAAAAATGCCCAGTGACTAGTCTGAAGGACAACGTGGAACGTCACGACGGAAGAACACAAGGCGTTGTATAGGCTAGATACTGGATTGTCCCACAGGGTCCTTCAAAAATAAAACATAGGCATCTTCTTTATAATTGAAACTTGAAGGGGTTTCCTGCTTGGATCATTCTAAATGACATGACCATACTCTGCATTTAAATTTTGTTTTCAATTACAGGATGGAAATAACTCTTAAAAAATAGTTCCATCTTTGGACTCAGTAATAATCAGGGACCATGCAGTAAATGTTGGCTCTCAAAAAGCCTGCATAAGTGGCCATCTGAGGTTATATGATAATCCCTAGACTTGTTCTGTGCCTTAAAATGTCTTCCATACAGCCACGCCAGGATTCTCAGCATTCGATAGCTCCTTTTGGGTTAAGAACAATGTGAACATACCTCTTACCTGAGAATAGAAAAATATTAATTCAGGAATAATTTTTTGTTATTGCTTTTAGATAGAGTCTCACTCTATTGCCCACGCTGGAGTGTACTGGCTCAATCGTGGCTCACTCCAACCTCCACTTCCCGGGTTCAAGCAGTTCTCCTGCCTCAGCCTCCCGAATGGCTGGGATTACAGGCACCTGCCATCACACCCAGCTAATTTTTGTGTTTTCAGTAGAGACAGGGTTTCACATGTTGGCCAGGCTGGTCTCAAACTCCTGACCTCAAGTGATCTGCCTGCCTCAGCCTCCCAAAGTGGTGGGATTGCAGGCATGAGCCACCATGCCCAGCCCTAATTCAGGAATATTCTTATTTCCTCAATATGGTTTAGATGCATGCAAAAAACGAAGATTTACAAGTATAGAATATAGGATAGGTGAGTTTGTGTTTAATGAGTGAACTAAAAGTAAATATGTTCTGGAACTAGCTCCTGGGAAGCTTGAAATCCCCTAGGGGAGGAAGATACGGAAAAGGGGAGGAGAAACACTAAGGTTCTTTTCCCTTATATCACACTTAACACAAGACATATGTAGTTAATACAAGATATAAATGACTCTAATGATGTTACCAATGAGAGGCAGCAGGTAGAACAATGGAAATAATAATCATTTGCATGTGTAAGGTACTTCAGAGTTTGCAAAGAGCTTCCTCACCTCAGTGACTACTTTGACATTGGAAGGAACTGTTATTCCCATCCTATAGATGAAGTCTGGAGAGAGAATAATTTGTTCAACGTAGTATTTAGTACTTGGCAAAGCCAGGGCCCAAAGCCAGAACTTCTGGCTTCCAGTCTGTAGCCATTCACTGGTCTGTTTGGGGAGAATATTGGCTACTGAGTCCAAAGCTCAGCATTTCTAATTCTTGCTCACCTCTTAAGCCTTGTACATTCAGCCAAATAATTTAGACTCTTCAAGCTTCTATTTCTTTACATTTAAAAATTATATCCCTCCTTTCTTTATTGAATCAAATGAGAGAGTATATAAGAAAACACTTCATAAACTGTGAAATGCTAAATAAATATAAGGAAGGTATAACTAAATCCATCTTAATACGTTAATATTCCTTGGAACCCTGCCTCAAGACACCCTTACAGTTAAACTTTCCTCCCTTTTGTGTTAAAGAATAAAGAGTTCCTCCTTCTCTTTGGAGTTAAACCTTTCACATGTGCTTTAATAGTAGACCAGTAAATATGTATCCAGGACTTACTAAGATGGTATTGTTTCACTTAATCTTCATACCATTTTATAGACAATGAATTGAAGACCCCAAAAGCTACACAATTTGCTCAATTATGCAAATTAAGTATCAGAGCCTATGACATCCTATTTCAAAACTTATGACTTTAATTGTTATGAAATATTTTCTTGCTAATGGTTTTGGCAACTGATCTGTTTTTCCTTGTTGTGGTTATCAGTTGCTGTAAAACAGTATGCCCTCACATTAAATGGCTTAAAATCACATACCTTTATTTGTTCATAATTATTCAATCTGGATTGGGCTCGACTGCATGATTCTTCTGCTGATTTTGTCTGGAGTTAATTCTTTGGCTTCAGTGAGCTAGGAGCACATCTGGGGATGAATCATCCAGGAGGGTCTGTTACCCTGCAAGGTTCTGGCCATGTGGTCTTTCATCATTCAGTAGTCTGGTTCAAGCTTTTGTACAGCACGGCTGATAGCTTCCACCAAGAGGAAAAACTCCAATGTGCAAAGGTTTGCCAAGTTTCTGCTGGCATCATGCTTGCTAATGTCACATTGGTCAAAGCAATGTTAAGGCCCACGTCATAGGGAAATGAAGCCCAGAAGTTGCGGTTTACTGGGGGTCACCATTGTTTACCATATCTCCTCTCTTACCCTTTATCTTCAATTTTTCCTTATTTACCTGTCCTTTCCCTTCAGCATAGAAGGAAAATCTGGGGCCAGGCACAGTGGCTCATGCCTGTAATCCCAGTAATTTTAGGGGGCTGAGGCAGGTGGATCACCTGAGGTCAGGAGTTTGAGACCAGCCTGACCAACATGGTGAAACTCTATCTCTACTAAAAATACAAAAAAATTAGCTGGGTTTGGTGGTGCATGCCTGTAATACCAGCTACTCAGGAGGCTGAGGCACGAGAATCGCTTGAACCCGGGAGGCGGAGGTTGCAGTGAGCCTGGATCACGCCACTGCACTCCAGCTTGGAAAACAGTGTGAGACTCTGTCTCAAAAAAAAAAAAAAAAAAGACAGGAGAGGAGAGGAGGGGAGGGGAGGGGAGGGAAGGGAAGGGAAGAAGGGAAGGGAAGGGAAGGGAATCTGAATGATCACATTCAAATACAAATATAAATTTCCTGTAACTGCACATTCCCTTTAAGCTACTACCTTACTCTCCTTTGCACAGCCAATCATTTTTAGAGTGGTCTACACTCACTGTCCTCACTTCATCACTGCCTGTTCACTCTCCAATCACTGCAGGCTGGCATCCAGCGACACCATGGCAACAAAACGGCTCTCCCCCTGAGCTGCTCAATAACCTCTGCACTTCCAGAGGCAACGGATAATTTCCTGACTTTGTTTGCTTTGAATTCTCTGTGACATTTAACACTTCCCTTTTCTCATGTGACTCTTGTTTCTCTCACTGTTTGTATCTTTAGCTCTTCCCATCCTCTGATGGTGCCTAATGATCTTCACTCCCCAGGGTTCTGGCTCCTGCTCTCTGCTCAACTGGTTGAATAATTGCCCATGCTACAGCATCCAAACCACATCTGTAACCCCAAACTCCATGCTTACCTCCAGACCTATTTACCCAAGTATCTACTAGATATCTCTACTCAAATTCAACAAGCCCAAAACTAATTCACTATCTTTCTTCTAAAACC
This sequence comes from Colobus angolensis palliatus, assembly GCF_000951035.1. Lineage (NCBI taxonomy): Eukaryota > Metazoa > Chordata > Mammalia > Primates > Cercopithecidae > Colobus > Colobus angolensis. Next base: position 2,548,948 of record NW_012116577.1, on the reverse strand, counting down.
AAACCTTCCTCCTATAATCCTTCACCTTGGTAATTAATACCACCATTTACTAAGTTGCTGAAATTAGAAATGTGATAACTCAAGACTTTTCCTTCTCATATTCCTACAATATCTAATTCGTCATTAAGTTTTATCTGTTTTTTTTTTTTAATTATTTCTTAGAACTATCCAGTTGTGTTTTGGCAAATGAAAAACCCATTCTCTGAGAGAGGGAGAGGTGGATGACACTTGATGGTTTTCATGGTGTGATTGATCCTCCCACCACAAATTATTTTGATGCAGGATATTTTCTTGACCCCTTCATGGAACTCGCTGCAGGGTTTCCTTGTTTACTCAGCCCACCCTGCTCAATCCCTTGCAGGAAGGATCCCGCAGGCAAATGAGTGCAGGAACCTGAGCAAGCCAGGGCAGGAACTGGCCACTTTGGCACCAGCAGGAGCAAACTCCATGTGGGCCCCTCACCAGCATCCCGGTGTGAGCACCTGCCATCCCAAGCCCAGAGGGCATGTAACCATACTCTTTTAGCTCCACCGTCCGCAGACAGCAGTGTGTTACCAGCTCAGTGAGCCGTTTGCCTCATCACATGGGGCAGCTGCCTTCCGCCAGCAAGGGCAAAAGGCCAGTGCGACCGCCTTTTTGGGTACCTGCACATAGTATGTCCGAGTTCTTGTCCAGTGCCCAAGAGGAATGAGGTCACTCAGAGGTCACACAGATGAATTGAAGGATGGTTAATGTGGAGATTTGTTGTTTTTTTTTTTTTTTTTTTCAGTGATGAAAGCAGCTTTCAGTGGACAGGGGAGCTGGAAAGGGAATGGAAAGGGAAGATCCCTCTCCTCTGAATCAGGTCACCTCTCTCCTATGTCCAGGCACTTCTTCCCCACATCTAGCTGCTTCTTCCCTCTGCTGGCTGAGTTCTGGGGTCTTTATAGGCACAGGATGGGGACAGGGCAGGCCATAGGTAGTTTTGGCAAAGGCAATATTCTATTGGTAAAAAGACATTTTTCAGAAAGAACCAATCGAGAGAGAATGGAAGTTTTCACTTTGGGCTTTGGGTTTCAGGCTTTTCGGCTTGAAGGTGGGATTTTGCCAGGGACCCACCCCTGTATGCCTACAGTTTCTCTGCCTCCTGTTGCTATTAATTTTAAGCTACCAATGTAACATCACTGAACAGAATTCAGGAAGAGACATGCGGAACACATGTGGCGTTTCCACCAACAGATGTAATAGATGTAAAAAACCTCGAAAGAGTAGATAATAGTAAAATAATTATGAAGTGATAAGTTTTTACTATTTACTTTCTTTGTTTTTAATATAATTAATTTAATTATACATGTATGTAATTTAATTTTTAATTGATGGCTTTAACAACCAACTCAAAAAATTCTTGAAATGTAACAAACAGCTCTCACAAACCAGTACAACCTGGATCTATCCCTCTTTTCTCCACTCCCAAGACCACAGCCAAACTGTAAGGCTCTGACCACCTCACCTTGATGTTACAATTGTCTCTCACAGGTCATGCTACTGGCCTGTCCTCCACACAGCTGTCACACATGCAAATCTGGTTATATCATCACCCCTGTCCACAAATGTGTGCACACACACAGAGACATACACACATGCATGCACACACATACACACTTACAATAATTATTTGGGTCCCTATAGCTTTATGGCTGGAATTTTTAAGTTTTTTTTAATGCACTATGACTTTTACAATATGGCTATCTGCTTGCTTTTGAGCCTTGTCTACCGCAGCCCACTTCATCTATTGACAGTCTAGAGACCCAAATATTAACATCCTGGAGACTCGATGCTTCTGCAACTTCACTCATGCTGCTGCCTGCCACCCTGTAGAGTACACTTCTCATCCTTCATACAGCTAACTACTGTTTATTAGTTTTCAAACCTCAGATCAAGAATTACCTTCTCTGGAGGTCATCTCTATGCAATATTTAAGAACACTGTAGTTAAGAACACAGACCTGAAATCAAACAGAATTGTTAAATATCTGCTCTTCCATTTCTTAGCTGTGTAACCTTGAACAAGTTACTTGATCTTTATGCCTGAGTTTCCTTACTAGTGAAGTGATTACAATAATGTGCTTACCTGATAGAATTGTTCAGAAGATTTAAAGAATATGTGTGTGCAAAGCTCTTAGAATAGTGCCTAGAACTTAAGCACTTAGGACACAGTAAAGTTAGCTATTATTAACTACCTAACTTAAAAATGCTTCTGATCTCTCTTTCCATTGCATTATGTATGTAATCATCACATTACACTATATGATTTTACATAAATATGTTCTATATTTATAGATACATTATTAGTATATAGATACATATATAGATATGTGTATATAATACATATGTAGATACATGTATATAAGTATATAGATACATATAGCCCTCAATCTGTGGTATCTGACACTATCTCCAGGTACACATATATAGTATATACATATATGTATACTACATATGTATATATGTATCTATGTACTTATATACATGTATCTATATATGTATACATTTATCTATATACATATATACATTATATACATATATGTATCTATACACACACACATATATATGTTTCATCCATGGTTCCTGTCTCATAACTCCCATAGACCTTGTTATAATGTTATAATGTTGGTGCACTTTAGGCCTCATAAGTGGACCTCAGAATAACAGGATCTCTCTCTCTAATCTTCTGTTTTTTTACCTGCCACTTTTTCTCCCCAAGGCAGGACTCTAATCTTCCCCTGCCTTTTACCTACCTTGTAAGATTGTAGGTTATAAAACCCCCATTTCAGAAAGGGTTCTCCTCCATATTCTGGAGGAAGGAATGTTGCACAGAGAGGCCAAGAAGAGACCCAGCACAGTGACTCATGCCTGTAATCTCAGCACTTTGGGAGGTCAAGGTGGGAGAATCGTTTGAACCCAGGAGTTCAAGACCAGCCTGGGCAACATAGAAAAAAAAAAAAAAATTTAATTACCCAAGTGTGGAGGCAATCGCCTGTAACCCCAGCTACTTGGGAGGTTGAGGTGGGAGCACGCTTGGGCCCAGGAGGTCGAAATCACACCACTGCACTCCGGCCTCACAGTCAGAGTGAGACCCACCTCAAAGGAAAAAAAAAGAGGCCAAAAAGAATCTGAACAGATGGGCCTTGCTGGGTTTCCCTACTCTGCCTTTGAGCACTAAAGCATACCCTTTTTGTCTAAACACATTTCTATGTGGTTGTCAATGGTGCCTATCCTTTTATGAAGTCTCCATAAAAGGCGCAAGGGGACAAGGTTTGAAGAAATTACAAGATAACTGAACCTATGGAGGTTCCTAGAGGGTGTGTTCTAGGGAGGGCTTGGAATCTCTGTGCCCCTTCCCCCATACTTCGCCCTTTGCATCTCTTCATTTGTATCCTTTGTAATATCCTTCATTATAAACCAGCAAACCCAAGTAGGTGTTTCCCTGAGTTCTGTGACCCACTCTAGCAAATTAATCGAACCCAAAGAGGGAGTCATGGAAGCCCAACTTGAAACCAGTCAGTCCGAAGTTCTGGAGGCCTGATCTTGTGACTGATATCTGGGAAAGGGAAGATGTCTTGTGAGACTGAGTCCTCAACCTGTGGGATCTGACGCTATCTCCACTTACACAGTGTCAGAATTCATTTGGAAGACACTCAGCTGGTGCCTGCTGCAGAGTTGATTGCTTGCATGTTGATGACGAAAAATCTTCCACATTTGGTCACAGAAGTCTTCTGTGTTGAGGGTAGTGTGGTGTGAGACCAGAGGAAAAGCAATTTGAGATTTTCCACATGCAGAAACTCTTAAGACAGAAACTATATGTCCCTGTACTTAGGCAGTGTTTAGTAAGCACTCAATGAATGAATTTAAAGAAATGAATGAGTGATGCAAGCTCTCACCAACTGGACATTCTTTCCTTTTGATTCATTCAGCTACATTTAGATTTAGGGAAATGAAGGGAACTTGTGAGATCATGCGGACAGATTAAAAGATAAATATTTTCTCAAATTTAATTAGCTGTGCATGTTGCTGCAACAAACAAAGTCAAAAAGAAATGAGCCTTATGACACACAACACTTTTGATAATTCTTGCTTCCCCTTTAAGTTGTACCATTTGTAAGAAAATAGGATAGCATTCCATGTGCCTAATTCCATTGTTACATGTGGTGAATGTCGGAAACACTCCTGGCATTAAAAGGAGCCTAAATGTGTGGCCAGAATGGGCTTTAATGTTCTACTGGACATTTCTGACCTCACAGCAAAACTTAAATTACATTATTTTCTGAGAATCGAAGTTGTTTATTCAATAATCACAACTTATCTGGAAGATGAGAGAAAAAAGAATTAAAATTTATTGAGCATCTCCTAGGTATCAGGCAGATTTACAGGTATCATTTCTTCTAAGTCTCACAAAACTGAATTAGATGTTTTATTAGTCAAGGTTCTCCAGAGAAACAGAATCAATAGGAGATAGCTAGGTAGGTAGGTAGGTAGATAGATATAGATAATGAGGACTTAGTTCACGTTAATGGAGCCAGTTCCAAGATCTGCAGTCAGCAAATTGGAAAACCAGGACAGCCAATTGTATAGTTCCCATTCAAGTCTGAAGACCTGAGAACCAATGATGTGAGTTCTAGTCCAAGTCTGAAGTCCTAAGAATTGGAGGGCTGATGGTGTTAAGTCCCAGTCCAATGGCAGAATATCAATGTCCCAACTCAAACAGAAAGGCAGAGAGAGAGAAGGAATTCTTCCTTCCCCTGCCTTTTTGTTCTGTTCAGGTCCCCAATGGATTGAATTATGCCCACTCACATTGGGTGCCGCAATCTGCTTTATTCTGTCTACCAATTCAAATGCTAATTTCTTCAGAACACACCCTCAGAGACACACGCAGGAATAATGTCTAAGTAGATATCAGGGCATCCCATGGTCTAGTCACATTGACATATAAAATTAACCATGGCAGATGTTATCCCCATTTTTAGATGGGGAATCTGAGGCTTAGAGGGCTAAGTAACTTGCCAAAGATCATATAGATGGCAAATGTTGCTCCAGACTTCAAATGCATATCTCTCTAATCTGAAAGCACCATTCTGCTTCCACTAAACCAATGGTTCTCAATCAGGGCGATTTTGCCCCCCATGGAACATTTGGCAACGTCTGGAGACATTTTTGGTTGTCCCTAGCTGGTGGGGGATGGGGGCTCACTACTGACATCTAATGGGCAGAGGCCAGGAATGCTGCTAAGCATCCTACAATGCACAGGACAGCCACCCGCAACAAAGAATCATCAAGCCAAAATGTTAATAGTGCCAAGGTAAAGAAACCCTGCACTAAATCATACTGTTTTGTATTTCTATAGTTTTCAAAAACAGTAGAATAGTAATAACATACTGATCTAAAACATAAGGCTAGGCACAGTGGCTCATCTCTGTAATCCCAGCACTTTGGGAGGCTGAGGTAGGAGGAATGCTTGAGGTCAGAGGTTTGAGACCAGCCTGGGCAACATGGCAAGACCCCATCTCTACAAAAAAATACAAACAATTAGCCGAGCATAGTAGTGTGCACCTATATCCCCAGCTACTTCAGAGTCTGGGGCAGGAGGATGACCTGAGCCCAGGAGTCGGAGGCTGCGGTGAGCTATGATTGCAATTACACTCCAGCCTGAGCAACAGAGCCAGACTCTGTCTCAAAAATAAAAATAAATAAATAAAATAAAAGTGACTATAGTTCCACAAATCTAATAAATATTTGTGGAATAAATGAATAAATAAGTAAACGTTGAATTTAAAATGTAGAGGAAAGAAACTGCATTTTTCAATGATTATTTACAATCAGCATTCACTAACAGGATAGAATGTTTTAAATTATCATCGATAATAGAGTCTATATATTTACTTTAAGCATGAATTACTATATATAAAATAATTTATTTTAATACAATAAAAATCATGGAATATATGTTAGTGGGTTTAGTAGTTTCAAGGGAAAAGATAGCAGCAATTTAGGGTTCGTAAAATTAATGGAATTATTTTCAATTTTAGAATCCTAAAATATTAGGGCTAGAGGATCATCTAGGTCTCACTCTTCATTGTTCATCACTTGAGAAAACTGTATCTAAAAAAGGGCAAGTGACTTTCCCAAGGTCTCCTGGCAGTCAGGGACACTGCTAGAGACAGAATCCAACTCTCCTGACAGTTTAATGCTTTTCTCGTTGTAAGGTGTTTTTCAATGTATTGGAGTTTGGGGCAGCGGGGAGAGGTTGCTCCATGTTTTTACTTAAATACATTTTTCTTTCACTGAAAATTGAATTCCTATGCTTTTTGCCTTGTTTAGACCATAAGATATTTTATTTAAAGAAACTTTTGATATCAAGTAATCCAACCAACATTCTAAGATAAGCCTTTTCCTTCAACACAAGAAAGTGCATTTTGCCAAGTATATACCATCTTACTACTTAAAATGTTTTGAACTTTTTCTTTAAAAACTCAAACTCAAAGTGAAATCTCAATTCATCCCAGTGGTGTTTTTTTTTTGGTTTGTTTTGGGATTTTTTTTAGTTTTTGCCCCCCTTCCTTACACCTTTTCTGTAAGAGGTAAAATGGAGAATTTTCAAAATAGCTAGAAAAAAGCTGGACTAGGAGCCAGGAAATCTTGCTTCAATCCCCGCTCCCCTTCTACAGAGCTCGGTGACCTCCAGCATGCCACACTGTAGGCTTTCTAGGCCTGTTCTTCATCTGCCACATCCTGGGGTTGTTGTAAAGATCAAATAAGGTAATATCCCATTTGTAAATTTATTTGGTAAACCCAAAGCACTATGGCAATAGAAATTTCAAGTATATTTTATATGCCATTACCCTTTCTAAATAAAGTAAACATGCATTCCATTGTTAATATTCTAAATTTCTCCTTGTTATATGGAGTCATTTTCAGAGGGATCACTTAGACGAATTATATTTGAGTCTCCAAGTACATGTCATTTTCATTAAAACTGGAAATTGATTAGTCCAGACTAGTTTATTTAAGGTTGTAAATTATTGTTTCTCCCCACACCCCTGATTCAACCCTCCCACCCCCTACCCCACCATACACACACACACACACACACACACACACACACACACACATACACACACGCACAATCCCAAACCACTTTCTATGTGCAGCTTTACTCTCCATTCTTCCAACTCACTGTTCCCTGGTACAGGTGGCCCACCCTGTGTTATTTGAATAGTGAGATAGGTAAAAATGTGTTCTTGTTCCTAACATGATGAGGAAGCCTATGCTATAGCCCCGTTTTCTTCAATAGAAACTTCATTTGCTGCTACTTTGGGAGGCCAATGCAGGTGGATCACTCGAGGCCAGGAGTTCGAGACCAGCCTGGACAACGTGGTGAAACCCCCGTCTCTACTAAAAATGCAAAAATTAGCCAGTCATGGTGGCACATGCCAGTAATTCCAGCTACTTGGGAGGCTGAGGCATGAGAATCACTTGAGCCTGGGAGGGCAGAGGTTACAGTGAACCAAGATTGCACTATTGCACTCCAGCTTGGGCAACAGAATGAGACTCTGTCTCAAAAAAAAAAAGGTGGGGGGGAACCTTCATTTGCTGACTTAGAACCAAAGACTCATAGGAATTCCTATGTGTCACACCAAAAATGATGATGATAATGATGGAGGAAAATAAGGAGAATATGAAGAAAATATGAAATGGAAGTCATCTGTTGTTAAATGGTGATGAAACATGTACATATGTTGCCACTCCCTGCTAAAATTCCAGAATAATGATAGGAAAAGAATAGTAATAATACAGACTCACAGTGACTAAGATAAAAGAAGAGGAGACAAAGAAGATAAGTGTCAACACATCTTTAGAAGATGGAAGACTGACTTAGAACAGGGAAAGCCTAAACCTAAGAGTCTGCAGAGAAGGATGCCATAGACAAAGAAGGAAGCCATTCACACCGAAGAACCCATGCAAGTTTCCAGAACTGGAGGCACCAGGTGATTTGAAAGGCAAGGTGAGGATAGACGCTGAAATCTGGAGTATTGGTTGAAAGCCTGTCAGATTAACTCTTAGATTCAAGATCCTTCCTCCTGCCTGCACAGGCAGAGGACTTCCAAGTTTCAACATAAGCAGGAAAAAGCTTATCCTCTGGCTCTGCACTCAGGGTAAGCACAATGTCAGGTGGCAGGTGGAGCCATACAGAAACCTAGGGCTAAGTGAAAAATCAGTGTGTGCACTGAGACAACTCCAGTCTCTTCACTCATCTCACAGAATGCTAGCAAGTTTATATTTGCTTCCCAAGGTAAGAGGAAGGAATTTCTCCTCTAGAGAAAAGAAAATCTCCCTAAAATATCTGAGAATGACCTTTGGGGTGCCCCATCGAGACTGTCAGATTCCTGCTCTTGGAACCCTCCAATGCTTCATGGAACTGTTCTTTGGAAGCCCTCCAAGCTCTGTCCATAAAGTTCTAATTGGCTTTCTAGTGACTCACTGCTAAGTACTAATGGACAGCCAAATACGTCAAATATTAGAGAAAAGCTTTCAACATGAAAAACAAAGATCAAAACAAACTAACTAGGAAAAAAAAAGGAACAAGAAGGAAACAGAAAATGCAGGATGCAGAGGAAATTTTCAAAATATTTGATTAATATCCTCAAGGAGACAAGAACATATGTCACACTAATAAAGAACAGGACAATATTAAAAAGAGAAGCCAACAGGAAATAAATTCTCACTCATGTGGAAGCAAAAAAGTTGATCTCATAGAAGTGAGAAGTACAACAGATCTCATAGAAGTAAGAAGTAAGAAGTACAACTTGAGGCTGGGAAGGGTGAGGGGAAGAAAGGAATAGGGAGATATTTGCTAAAGGACATAAAACTATAGCTAATAGGAGGAATAAGTTCTAGTGCTCTATACCACTGTAGGATATTATATATTTCAAATAGCTAGAAAGAGGACACTGTTCCCAATACAAAGAAATAATAACTGTTTGAGGTGATGGATATGCTAATTATCCTTATCTGATCACTATACATTATATGTAGTGAAACATCACTATGTACCCCATGAATATGTATAATTATTATTTGTCAATTTAAAATAAAATTTAAAAAGAAAATGAAGTATATGAATATAATTGTTTTAATCAATAAGAGAGGCCAGGCACAGTGGCTCATCCCCGTAATCCTAGCACTTTGGGGGGCTGAGGTGGGCAGATCACTTTGAGCTCAGGAGTTTGAGACCAGCCTGGGCAACATGGTGAAACCCTATCTCTAGGGGAAAAAAAAAAAAAATCAATGGGAGAGATGGAAGGTAAAATTGAGAAAGTTTCCCAGAATGATGGACACACTATTGAAGAGCAAAAATGATTTGAAATCGGAGAATCAACCCCAGAATTCTGATATTTAACTAATATAAATTCCAGAAAGAAAAGACAGAAAATAGAAGGGCAAATCCATTAAAGAACTAACACATGAAATGCTCCCCAGAACAGAAATACATAAATTTCCAAATTCAAAGGGCCTAATGAGTTTCTAAAATAAATGTAAAAGTATCCAAGCTAAGGTGGAGACGGTAATATTTCAGAAGACTGGGGCCAAATGTAAAAATGTAAAAGCATCCATAAAGAAGAAAAAAAATACTGTGTTCGTAAAAACTTTGGGGAAAAACTCACATCAGAGTTCTTACTAGCAACACTGGAAATTATAAGAAAATAGACCAATGCTTTAAAAAAAATTCTGAGGAAAAAATTCCAATCTAGAATTCTATATCTAGTCAAACTATGTACCAAGTAAAGGGTAAAATACAGGTATTTTTCTAATATGCAGTACCTTAAAAATTCTGTCTCCTGTGTATGATTTCTCAAGAAACTTATGGAGTATGTGCTTCATCAAAATGGAGGAGAAAACTAAGAAAGAAAAATATATGGGACCTAGGCAGCAAGAAATCAAACAGAAGAAAAAAGACAAAGGGGATTACCAGGGTGTGGTGACCCCAAGTATGAACCCCAGGAGAAAAGCCGCACAGCAGTCTGGAATACACCAGTCCAAAGGAGGCAAGAAATCTGAGACTGGGAGTGCCACTTCCAAGGGGGGAAATGAACACGAGGGATTTCCTTAGGGGGTTGTTAATGTTGCTATGTTGTTGTTATTGTTGTTACCATATTAAGAGGAAATTTTTAATTTTGTCGGAAAATTCAGGAAGAATAAGTGATGGGTGCACAAAAAAGTATGTAAAAAGCTTTAAAAGGAAGGCAATTTCTAAATCAAAACAAAACCAAAATATTGTTCAAGAAAAGAAATGTCAGTGTGGTTCAACACATGAAACTACTACTTGGTTCGCCTGTGAAGAATATTACATTGTCACGAATGTTAAATAAAAATTTAAACAAGAATTGTAATAAAATTATTTTAGGAAGAGAAATGTGTGCGTGTGTGTGTTGTGCGCGCGCGCGTGCGTGTGTGTGAAGTGATAGTTGTTGCAATATTAAATCCCTAGAGTAATATTTAATATATTTTAAAATATCCGTTTAAGCATATTGTGTAGAAATATTGGGATAAGTAGCAGAAGAAACTGCTTAGTTTCTTTATAAAGCTCAAAGTCTTATTTAAAACTCTGCGAATGTGTTTATGATTGCAAAAAATAATTTAAAGGAGTCATCTAGTATGTCTGGGAGATCCATAAAACCTCCATTAAATACTAAAAACTAGCCCTAATCCCAGTTAGAGATCAGACCACCAGACTCAGGGATACCCTGCAAAAAAATGTAGGCTGCCCACTACTTTCAAGAACCACAATAATATAACTCATGTGTGGGAAAAGCCTTAGACCCAGAGTTCATCTGGAGACGACTTACTTAACCTCTCTGAGCCTCACTTGTCTCATTTCTAAACTTAGAGAGTTCGTTTGGAACTAACTAAACTCAAATGAAAGGCAAATAACAAAAGTGAGAGATCTAGCACAAACGCCAGCATCCCTTACAGAGGGTAGTCTCAACACAGATGCAGCCAACTGTTGTCATGAAGGCCTGTTGTTGCTAAGAGGTTAGATGGTTCAAGAGAAACTGGAAATTTGGATTTTGACATGAAACCTCTGGAATTTAAAATACTGGTTTAAAATGCACAGTGCCTACCAAACCAAACCTATCTGAAGGCCTCCCCCAACTCACAGATTGCCAGTAAAGACCTCTGAATTAGATGAACATAAATGCCCTCTAGGTCTATGACTCTGTGGCAGTGCAGTGTTGTATGACTAAAAATCTTCACTGAATGAATGTGTTTCTTTACCACTAAACAGGCGGCGTGTTTTTACTCAAACTTGACATACCACGTGACTTCATTTCGTGATTTTTTTTTTCATTATAAATACTCATAAATCTTAAGACCTGAGATCTGCACAGCGTCTTTACTCAAAGAAGTACAGTCATAAACAGAGGTATGTTCTGCCAAACATGGCCTGACCAAAAAATCAGGGAGTAATTTTCACAGGTACACAACTGAGTAAGACCTGCCATCAATCTGTCTTTTCAGACATATTAATCCACAAAGATAGAAATCACTTTTATATGCTAAGGACAATATCAAGCTCAGTATTTGGTAAGATTATCTTTCAGTTTTTCGTGAGGAAACTTTTCCCTTCTGATAATTATCTTCTTGGTTCACAGATCTGGAAAGCATGAAAACTGGGCTTTTTTTCCTGTGTATCTTGGGAACTGCAGCTGCAATCCCGGTAAATTTTCTTTCTTCTGTTATTACATCTCTTTCTCCTAATATTTAATTTAGAAATCCTCCATTTAAAAGAAAATGTTATTATATAATGGTTTGAAATTCTCTTTTTTATTTTAATTATATTCTTTATTGCCCAAGTAATAAACAAGTAATTGGAAAACTCAAGGTACTTAAAAAAATTTTTTTTGAACTATCAGGTTCTACAAGACACAATAAATATGCAGCAGAAAGTGTGGGCTATCCGTTTATTAGCCATAGAATATGCCCAAATACCCAAGACACAGGAAGAAATAAATTCTCCCAGGGAAGTTCATCACATTGTTATTATAAACCTAAGACTTTAGACCGAGCGCAGTGGCTCACACCTGTAATCCCAGCACTTTGGAAGGTGAGTGGATCACCTGAGGTTAGGAGTTCAAGACCAGCCTGGCCAACATGGCAAAACCCTGTCTCTACTAAAAAAATACAAAAATTAGCCAGGTGTGGTGGTGGGCACCTGTAATCCCAGCTACTCGGGAGGCTGAGGCAAGGAGAATCAATCAGGAGGCGGAGGTTGCAGTGAGCTAAGATCACTCCACTGCACTCCAGCCTGGGCAACAGAGCGAGACTCCGTTTAAAAAAAAAAAAAAAAACTTAAGGTGCATATCCACAGTCTCCAGCAGCATTTTCTTCAAGATCAAATAGATTGGCTGAGAAAAATTTTGAGAGTCTATAATGAAAACAGGAACCAATGGGTTAGGCAGGAAACGATACAGTAATCATAAACAAGCTCCTAACTCATTCTTGGGAGGCTGTCCAAGCAAGTCTACTGAAAGTAGGCAGGACTAGAATATTCTCTTCTTCGTGGTCAGATACACTGGCCCCATTTGCACAGCAGTAAAGCAGCTGAACACATATTAGATCATTTGAAACCGCATCAGTAGACTCAAAACAAACTGAAAGTTAAAAAACAAATGAAACCATGGCACGGATGACCACCAGAGACGTTCCGCAAATGATCCATGGAATCCTTCATTAAACCAAAGGATTGTGCCATTTTTTTTCTTTTTCACCAAATGGAGGAATCAGCCTCTTTTAAATAGACAAAGTAATTTCTCAATTGTCCCTTTCCTCCCTTCCTCTCTAGGTCTAAAATTCTGTCCTTGCTTTTTGGATAAGTTGTTAGCTAGCTCCTGGTTGACAAATGTGTCAGCAAAAACAAACTCCATGGCATCTAGACCAACCGTTCTTGGAAGACAGAGTATATGACCACTATCAGGAATCATGCTTAAGCAGCGTGGAGCTACTCCAGCTGAAATTATACATTACATCCTGAAATTACAAAATCGGGACAAATTAATGTTCAACACTGAAAGGAGTTCCCACAAAACCATTGTTTTCTCCTGAAAATGTGCTTTGTCCTTGCAGCTGTTGCTATTATGTAAATATATACATTAAAAAGTGTCTTTGGGCCACGCACTGTGGCTCCTACCTGTAATCCCAGCACTTTGGGAGGTCGAGGCCAGAGGGTCACTTAAGCCCAGGAGTTCAAGACCAGCCTGGGTAACATAGTGAAGCCTTGTCTCTACAAAAAAAAAAAAATTGGCCAGGTGCCATGGCATGTGCCTGTAGTCCCAGCTACTTGGGAGGCACAGGAGGGAGGATTCCTTGAGCCAGGAGAGTCGAGGCTACAGTGAGCCAAGATCGCACCACAGCACTCCAGCCTGGGTGACAGAGCAAGAGCAAGACTCTGTCTCAAAAAACAAAAAAGTTTGAACCAAATGTTTGAATGACACACTTGTATTTAGACACATTCCAGATGTTTCCTTTCTGGG
>NW_012116577.1:2496079-2534289 GCF_000951035.1 Colobus angolensis palliatus | reverse complement strand
CAGGATGGTCTCGATCTCCTGACCTCGTGATCCACCCGTCTCGGCCTCCCAAAGTGCTGGGATTACAGGCTTGAGCCACCGCGCCCGGCCTGGTTTTCTTTATATTACACAGTCAGCGCTATAGGACCTGCTAATGGAATAAAAATAAGTTAATCCAAATAGAATCCCAGTTTCATACTTACACCTGGATATGCTATCTGAGTGTTCAGAGTATCTCTCTAATAAAGATCTACAGTGAATATCTGCCTCAGATACTGGGCAGTTTATATTACTACCACGGTGTGATGTTAGCACTAGCAATAGTAATTTTCAGTTGGGCAACTCCTTAAAATTTATAAAATTTTTTTATACATAACCTTATTTTGATATTTCTGTTCACTTGATATTTCTTGCCACCTTGAGAGAGGGCAGGGTAGAAATTAATGACCTTGACCGGGCGTGGTGGTTCATGCCTGTAATCTCAGCACTTTGGGAGGCCAAGACAGAAAGATTGCTTGAGTTCAGAAGTTCAAGGCCAGCCTGGGCAACATAGTGAAACTCCATGTCTACAAAAAATACAAAAATCACCCAGGCATGGTGGTGCCTGTAGTCCCAGCTACTGGGGAGGCTGAAGTGGAAGGGTGGCTTCAGCCTGGGAGGCGGAGGTTGCAGTGAGCCAAGACTGCACCACTGAACTCCACCCTGGGCAAGAGGCTGGAGTTAATTAATAAGTTAATGTGATTAATTAATTTTATTAATATTTTTAAATTAATAAAAAATATTAACGACCTGTCAAACCACAGATAGATAGTAAATAGCAGAGGCAAGACTTGAATGGAGGGCTCTTACCTCCAAGTTCAGTTGTTCAACTGCCCCATCATGCATCACTGCCCAGCTCTTTATCTAAGTCTCCAATCTTGCTAGAAATAGGACTATCCCTCTAATAGAAATTAATAGTCCAGACATGCCCTTTTCTACTAGGCTTAGTGCCCTGTCTCACACAGTCTTTGAATTAATTCTAATTTTTTTTTTTTTTGAGATAGAGTTTCCCTCTTGTTGCCTAGGCTGGAGTGCAATGGCATGATCTCAGTTCACTGCAACCTCTGCCTCCAGGGTTCAAGCAATTCTCCTGCCTCAGCCTCCCAAGTCGCTGCGACTACAGGCACCCACCACCATGCCCAGCTAATTTTTTGTATTTTTAATAGAGACGGGGTTTCACCATGTTGTCCAGGCTGGTCTAGAACTCCTGCCCTTGACGTCAGGTGATTAGCCCGCCTCAGCCTCCCAAAGACCTGGGATTACAGGCGTGAGCCACCGCAACCAGACCTTAAATTGTTTTTTATTAAGATTTCCTGATCAATGTTAAGGCCAATGGTGTTAAGAAATCAAACAAATATTGATTAAAAGTTTATAAATTTTTCAGCTAATTATTAGTGAGTATTTAAATTAGGAAAATATACAATACTATAGCCTATGGTTAATTTTATTTGACTTCAACTTTCCGCTAAACAACACTTTCCAAAATTGTAAAGTATAAATGCTTTGCAAAAGTTTAAAAAACACAGAAAATAATTTCAAAACTCAAAGTTACCATTATTGAAATGCATTTTGCTTTATTTCTACCTAGTATCTGCATAAATAACTTTTTTTTAAACACAATTGAGATTCTGCTTCCACTTAACATTCTGTTCTAGGCATTTGCTTATATCCTCAAAAACTCTAGAGAATATTTTTAAATTGTTGGTATGAATGAAGTATATTGCTACTAATAATGATGACAACAAGAGTAACTAGCAAATTTTTAAATTAGCATCCAGACATGAATAACAAAAACCAGTTTTTAATTTTTTCAGACAAATGCAAGATTATTATCTGATCATTCTAAACCAACTGCTGAAACGGTAGCACCCGACAACACTGCAATCCCCAATTTAAGGGCTGAAGATGCAGAAAATGAAAAAGAAACAGCAGTATCCCCAGAAGACCATTCCCACCGTAAGGTAAAAGTAACATCATTTATATTCATATAATTTTTTAATTCTCCAAAGGTCTTAGTTTCAAAGCATGGTAAAAGAGATTATGCCATTTATGTCTCAGTTTAATTTTTTTAAAACATGATGATCACCTCAACTGCCTCCAATCACTAGAAGAATCCTGAGGATTAATGAGTTTTACTACTTGGGCTGAGCTGCTGTATACTTGTTTCATTTTATAAAATCCAAATTCAGTTTAAACCTGTGGCTGCAGAGTGTGAGGAATATTATAAACATGTTTACATGATAGTGTGTGAAGAAAAAGAATAATGAATATTAAACGTTACCTTAGGCATAAATACGGTTATATTATCATTTGTTTGAAGAATGAACTTTTTTTTCTTTTAAGGCTGAAAAATCATCAGTACTAAAGTCAAAAGAGGAAAGCCACGAACAGTCAGCAGAACAGGGCAAGAGTTCTAGCCAAGAGCTGGGACTGAAGGACCAAGAGGACAGAGATGGTGACTTCAGTGTGAATTTGGAGTATGCACCAACTGAAGGTATATTGGACATAAAAGAAGATATGAGTGAGCCTCAGGAGAAAAATCCCTCAGAGAGCACTGACTTTTTGGCTCCTGGTGTTAGTTCCTTCACAGATTCTAACCAACAAGAAAGTATCACAAAGAGAGAGGAAAACCAAGAACAACCTAGAAATTATTCACATCATCAGTTGAACAGGAGCAGTAAACATAGCCAAGACCTAAGGGATCAAGGAAACCAAGAGCAGGATTCAAATATTTCCAATGGAGAAGAGGAAGAAGAAAAAGAGCCAGGTGAAGTTGGTACCCACAATGATAACCAAGAGGGAAAGACAGAATTGCCCAGGGAGGATGCTAACAGCAAGCAGGAGGAAGATAATACCCAATCTGATGACATTTTGGAAGAGTCTGATCAACCAACTCAAGTAAGCAAGATGCAAGAGGATGAATTTGAGCAGGGTAACCAAGAACAAGAAGATGATAACTCCAATGCAGAAATGGAAGAGGAAAATGCATCGAACATCAATAAGCACATTCAAGAAACTGAATGGCCGAGTCAAGAGGGTAAAACTGGCCTGGAAGCTATCAGCAACCACAAAGAGATAGATGAAAAGACTGTTTCTGAGGCTTTGCTCATGGAACCTACTGACGATGGCACCATGCCCAGAAATCACGGAGCTGATGATGATGGCGGTGATGATGGCGATGATGGCCCCAGACACAGTGCAAGTGATGACTACTTCATCCCAAGCCAGGCCTTTCTGGAGGCCGAGAGAGCTCAATCCATTGCCTATCCCCTCAAAATTGAGGAGCAAAGGGAAAAAACACATGAAAATGAAAATATAGATACCAGTGAGCCTGGAGAGCACCAAGAGGTAAGATTATTTTAAATGGTCCTTGCTCAATAAAGCCAGCATTATCAATAAACAGTCATGACCTTTCTCTGTGCTCTCACAGTGTCCTATATGGACGTCTACTAGTACATTACTAAAATATATTACAATTATTTCTTTTTAGGTCCATTTCTATCATTAGGCTGAGAATGCCTGTTTTATTTGGGTCCCCATAGAAGCAGATCTTGGATTTGAGTGTTGTTTATTTAAGAAGAACAGGGAACAAAGATAGACGAGTGGAGAAGTAACACGAGAAGGAAAGGAAGCTAATAAAAGGAACATCATTCAAGCCATGTAAAGACACTTTCTCAGAATTATTCCATTTGGTGACTGAAGGAGCTAGGGCACTTCTTTTGGCTGAGGATTGCTAGGGGGGTATTAATTTTCCAGCATATCCAGTCTTCCCTTGAGTGAGTCAGGTCAATTTCCATGATTTTTCAGGCACAGAAATGCAGATATTGGCCATTGAAAGTCCCTGGAATTAGCTGAAATGATAAATTATGACAGATCTGAAGGATGGGAGACACTGAGAGCTGCTGCTCTAATGCCTTGAAAGCAGATGCCATATTGTTTTCGAGTTGAATCACCAGTGTCCAACAAAATGCCTCTGACATAACAAAAGAGCCAACAATGTTTGTTGAATTAGTTATAAACATTAAGGCCCTACTTTATTAAGCAAACACATACCAAAATGATAATCTGGAAACTACAGCAGGATCGGGGCAGAGAGGAAGCATATTTGGAGCTTTCATTCAAAATCCTGGCAGCCACCTACCAGCGGGACTTGGCACAGATTTTGGTGCACAAAGTCAATGGTAACCTCAATTACTGAGAACTCTGCTGCCACTCTAATGTAGGAGTTTTCTTACACCTTAAAAGCCTGGTAAGAAAGCTTTACCAACAAATTCAGAGAGATTTCCAATGTAACTCTGGCTTAACTAAAAAATCACAAGATAATACTACATTTCTAGTGTTTTCTCAAATCCAAAGAGGAGACTCCAAGTCTTATTGAGTAATCCCCAGAGATACCGCACTACGTCTTGTTGATAAAGATAGAAATGGGTCCTGTTCTCCAAGGGTTACTATCTGTCTCCACAGTTGTGACTGATTTCCCTTTCTTTTTTCTTTTTTTCTTTTTTCTTTTATTTTTTTTTGAGATGGAGTCTCACTCCTTCACCCAGGCTGGAGTACAGTGGTGCGATCTCGGCTCACTGCAACTTCTGCTTTGCAGGTTCAAGCAATTATCCTATCTCAGCCTCCCAAGTAGGTGGAACTATAGGCACCTGCCACCACGCCCAGCTAATTTTTGTATTTTTAGTAGAGATGGGGTTTCACCTTGTTGGTCAAGCTGGTCACAAACTCCTGACCTCAGGTGATCCACCCACCTCAGCTTCCCAAAGTGCTGGGATTATAGGCTCCATTTCTTTCCTTTTTTTCTGTTTTGTTTTGTTTTTAGAGACGAAGTTTTGCTCTGTCTCCTAGGCTGGAGTGCAGTGGTGCAATCACAGCTTCCTGCAGCCTCAGTCTCCTGGGCTCTAGTAGTCCTCCCACCTTAGCCTCCTGAGTAACTGGGACCACAGGCATGCACCATCACTCCCAGCTGGGTTTTTTTTCTTTTTTCTTTTTTTTTTTGGTAGAGATGGAGTTTCCCTATGTTGCCCAGGCTAATCTTAAACTCCTGGGCTTGAAGTGATCCTTCCACTCTGGCCTCCCAAAGTGCTGGGATTACACACAATGAGCCACCTCACCCAGCCTGGTTTCCCTTTCTGAGATTTGAAATGATTTGAGCATGAAAAATACTCTGTGAAAGTATGCACAGTGGGAATATAAATTAAGTAATGGCTCTCCTCTAGTAGATTTTAACTTTTGCTCTTGTTATTCTAAAGGCCAAGAAAGCAGAGAACTCATCAAATGATGAGGAAACGTCAAGTGAAGGCAACAAGAGGGTGCATGGTGTGGGTGAGTATGCACGAAGCAAGCTGTTTGTGACTATATCAAGGAAGAAATGGAATCTGCCACTTTGGGCTTGTCCCTCCATCCTTTGTGACTACTGTACAGAATTTTTTCTCTCACCAACCCTCCCCAAGGAAATGCTCCCATAAATCGTTGACATTTTCTTGTACATACTTGATATACAACTATGGGTAAATGTGTTTACAAACTGGAAGCCCTGTTTAGATATTAGTGAAAAGGCTAGAGTTCTTCTTCCTTAAATCCTTTTGCTTCTGAAAAGAATTAATTCTACCTTATTTATTCTCAAATCTGTAACTTGCTTGTGAATTTATATCCCATACATGATAAAGGACCTAATTCCTCCCCCTATCACAAACATTTTGAATTTCAGCCTTATTTCACTTCTGACCAGTTTGCACAACATTGCACTAAGAACTTCAGGCTATGACCATCTCAGGCATAGAAGAGCTGTCTGTTCTTTGCACATCTCCAATCCAAACTGCTACAAAAGGAAATCTAGATTATCATGTAAAATAGTCTGTAAAATTATCATGTAAAATAGAAGGTTCCATCTGGAAATTAACACATCAATTAAAGAGGATTCCAATGTCTTCCCACTTCCAAATTTGCAAATTTCAAGGACTACGAAATTTCCCCCTCATTAGTGAAAATGAAACTAGTTGAGTAAATTTGTATTTATATACTCAATTTAACTTTGTCCATGTTTCCTGTCTAATCTTTTCTGTTAGATTCTTGCATGAGCTTCCAGTGTAAAAGAGGCCACATCTGTAAGGTAGACCAACAGGGAAAACCTCACTGTGTCTGCCAGGATCCAGTGACTTGTCCTCCAACAAAACTCCTTGACCAAGTAAGTATTCTGCAAAATAGTCTTTAAGTGGCTCCAAAGGGTTAGTGACTGAAATAAAAACATTTGCAATTGAAATATTTGCTTAAAAAAGGTACATAGGTTATCATCTAATATTTGGAACATCTGCAGTTTTCATTCTACTGAGCTTACCTAGAGCTAAATTGTCATCACCGTTGGTACAGTTTAGTTGATTTTTTTGATGCCAAATAGAACAATTATGATTTTAATAGTCTCACCTACCTGACCACATCTTTGACACAGCACTGTTATCAGCATATGAGCTTTAAGGAGCAGAGTGTCTTCCAGTGAGCATTTGGCTCTATCAGCTTTTACTCCTGCTTATCTTCCATAGGTTTGTGGCACTGACAATCAGACCTATGCCAGTTCCTGTCATCTATTCGCTACTAAATGCAAACTGGAGGGGACCAAAAAGGGGCATCAACTCCAGCTGGATTATTTTGGAGCCTGCAAATGTAAGATTATGTCCCTCCTGTCAACCATGATCTCTGAGAGGGTTTGGGGTGAATCTGGACATGCCTGAATTATCTATATGCAAACAGGGAAAAGCTAACGTAGTTCTGAACACAAAAATCATCAACTGGGAAAACTTAAAAAATAAGAACTCTCTGGCCTTAACCATAGGAGATTCTGATTTAACTGAACTAGGTTGGAACCCTGACTTTTTTTTTATTATTATTTGTTTTTAAAGTAACCTAGACAATTCTAATGTGCAGCCAGGGCTCAGAACCACTATGATAATGTTATCCGCTTAATCATAGAGTTGAATCACTGGAATTTTGCTACATTATTTGCCCTCTTCCCAATTTAAGTTAAGCCTTTGCCAAGAAGTTTTCCGACAACACATTCTTCCAAAAGTTTGTTAAGGCTGTCTTCCTTCCCCAGGATGCTCTCAATTGTGTTTGGCTCCCCTTACCACTAAGTGATTCTCCACATTAGCAATGCTCACTATTATTTCTGGGTCTCCTCCCCTTCCAGACACAGGAGAGGATGAAATATGTCAGCCTCCTGGACGTTAGGTATGACCATATATCTTGCTTTGTCCAATGAAATGTGAAAAAAAAATCATCTGTGTGAGTTCTGGGCAGAAGCATTGAAGAGCTGGGGTATGGCTCTCCATCCTCTGCTCCTTTGCCACAACAAACTCTCTTTGAGATAGTGGCCTCAAAAAATGGCAATGTCATTGGTGGCTGACAAGATGGCCAAACAGGGACTGCTCTAGTCTGCAGCTTCCAGTGAGATCAACACAGGAGGGTGATTTCTGCATTTCCAACTGAAGTACCCGGCTCATTGGGACTGGTTAGACAGTGGGTGCAGCTCACGGAGGGGGAGCCAAAGCCAGGTGGGGTGTTGCCTCACCCAGGAAGTGCAAGGGGTCGGGGAACTCCCTCCCCTAGCCAAGGGACGCTGTGAGGGACTGTGCTGCGAAGGACGGTGCATTCTGGCCCAGATACTATGCTTTTCCCACAATCTTCGCAATCTACAGACCAGGAGATTCCCTACGGTGCCAACATCACCGGGACGCTGGGTTTCAAACACAACACTGGGCCACCATTTGAGCAGACACCGAGCTAGCTGCAGGAGTTTTTTTTTTTCTCATACCCCAGTGGCACCTGGAATGCCAGCAAGACAGAACTGTTCACTTCCCTGGAAATGTGACTGAAGCCAGGGAGCCAAATGGTCTAGCTCCGTGGATCCTACGCCCATGGAGCCTAGCAAGCTAAGATCCACTGGCTTGAAATTCTCGCTGCCAGCACAGCAGTCTGAAATAGACCTGGGATGCTGCAGTTTGGTTGGGGGAGGGGCATCTGCCATTGCTGAGGCTTGAGTTGGCGGTTTTCCCCTCACAGTGTAAACAAAGCCGCTAGGAAGTTCGGACTGGGTGGAGCCCACTGCAGCACCCTAAAGCCACTGTACCTAGACTGCCTCTCTAGATTCTTCCTCTCTGGGAAGGGCATCTCTGAAAATAAGGCAGCAGCCCCAGTCAGGGTCTTATGGATAAAGTTCCCATCTCCTTGGGACAGAGCGCCTGGGGGAAGGGGTGGCTGTGGGCGCAGCTTCAGCACACTTAAACGTTCCTGCCTGCCCACTCTGAAGAGAGCAGCAGACCTCCCAGCACAGCACTTGAGCTTTGCTAAGGGACAGACTGTCTCCTCAGGTGGGCTGGGAGAAACCTCCAAGCAGGGGTCAGCAGACATCTCATACAGGAGCACTCCAGCTGGCATCTGGCGGGTACCCCTCTGGGACGAAACTTCCAGAGGAAGGAACAGGCAGCAATGTTCACTGTTCTGCAGCCTCTGCTGGTGATATCCAGGCAAACAAGGTCTAGAATGAACCTCGAGTGAACTCCAGCAGACCTGCAGCAGAGGGGACTGTTAGAAGGAAAACTAATGAACAGAAAAAAGCTGCATCAACCTCAACAAAAAAGATATCTACACAAATACCCCATCTGAAGGTCACTAACATCAAAGACCAAAGGCAGAAAATCCACGAAGATGAGGAAAAACCAGCACAAAAAGCCTGCAAATTCCAAAAATGGGATACCTCTTCTCCTCCAAAGGATCGCAACTCCTTGCCAGCATGGGAACAAAAGTGGATGGAGAATTAGTTTGAGGAATTGACAGAAGCAGACTTCAGAACGTGGGTAATAACAAACTCCTCTGAGCTAAAGGAGCATGTTATAACCCAATGCAAGGAAGCTAAGAACCTTGAAAAAAGTTTAGAGGAATTGCTAACCAGAATAACTAGTTTAGAGAATAACATAAATGACCTGATGGAGCTGGAAAATACAGCACGAGAACTTTGTGAAGCATACACAAGTATCAATAGCCAAATCAATTAAGCAGAAGAAAGGATATCAGAAATTGAAGATCAACTTAATGAAATAAAGCATGAAGACAAGATTAGAGAAAAAAGAATGAAAAGGAACAAACAAAGCCTCCAAGAAATATGGGACTATGTGAAAAGACCAAACCTACATTTGATTGGTGTACCTGAAAGTAATGAGAAGAATGGAACCAAGTTGGAAAACCCTCTTCAGGATATTATCCAGGAGAACTTCCCCAACCTAGCAAGACAGACCAACATTGAAATTCAGGAAATACAGAGAACACCACAAAGATAATCCTCAAGAAGAGCAACTCCAAGACACATAATTGTCAGATTCACCAAGGTTGAAATGAAGGAAAAAATGTTAAGGGCAGCTAGAGAGAAAGGTCAGAATACCCACAAAGGGAAGCCCATCAGACCAACAGTGGAACTCTCTGCAGAAACCCTACAAGCAAGAAGAGCGTGGGGGCCAATATTCAACATGCTTAAAGAATTTTCAACCTAGAATTTCATAACCAGTCAAACTAAACTTCATAAGTGAAGGAGAAATAAAATCCTTTACAGATAAGCAAATGCTGAGAGATTTTTTCACCACCAGGCCTGCTTTACAACAGCTCCTGAAGGAACCACTGAATATGAAGAGGGAAAACCAGTACCAGCCACTGCAAAAACATACCAAATTATAAAGACCATTGACACTATGAAGAAACTGCATCAACTAACGGGCAAAATAACCAGCTAGCATCATAATGACAGGATCAAATTCACACATAACAATATTAATTTTAAATGTAAACATGCTAAATGCCCCAATTAAAAAACACAGACTGGCAAATTGGATAAAGAGTCAAAAGTGCTGTATTAAGGAGACCCAGCTCATGTGCAAAGACACACATTGGCTCAAAGTAAAAGGATGGAGGACTATTTACCAAGAATTGGAAAGCAAAAAAAAGCAGGAGTTGCAATCCCAGCTTCTGATAAAACAGGCTTTAAACCAACAAAGACCAAAAAAGACAAAGAAGGGCATTACATAATGGCAAAGGGATCAATGCAACAAGAAGAGCTAACTATCCTAAATATATATGCACCCAATATAGGAGCACCCAGATACACAAAGCAAGTTCTTAGAGACCTTAGACTCCCACACAATAATAGTGGGAGACTTTAATACTCCACTGTAAAATATTAGACAGATCAACAAGACAGAAATTAACAAGTATATTCAGGACTTGAACTCAGCTCTGGACTAAGTGGACCTAATAGACATCTACAGAACTCTCCACCCCAAATCAACAGAATATACATTCTTCTCAGCACCACATTGCGCTTATTCTAAAATTGACCAAATAATTGAAAGTAAAAACTCCTCAGCAAATGCAAAAGAATAGAAATCATAACAGTCTCTCAGATCACACTGCAATCAAATTAGAACTCAGGATTAAGAAACTCACTCAAAACCGCACAACTACATGTTAACTGAACAACCTGCTCCTGAATGACTACTGGGTAAATGACCAAATTAAGGCAGAAATAAGGAAGTTCCTTGAAACCAATGAGAATGAAGATACAATGTGCCAGAATCTCTGGGACACAGCTAAAGCAGTGTTTAGAGGGAAACTTATACCACTAAATGCCCATAGAAGAAAGCAGGAAAGATCTAAAATTGACACCCTAGCATCACAATTGAAACAACTAGAGAAGCAAGAGCAAACAAATTCAAAAGCTAGAGAAGACAAGAAATAACTAAGATCAGAGCATAACTGAAGGAGATAGAGACACGAAAAACCCTTCAAAAAATCAATGAATCTAGGAGCTGGTTTTTTGAAACGATTAACAAAATGAATAGACTGCTAGCCAGACTCATACAGAAGAAAAGAGAGAAGAATCAAATAGATACAACAAAAAATGATAAAGGGGATATCACCACTGATCCCACAGAAATACAAACTACCATCAGAAACTACTATAAACACCTCTACACAAATAAACTAGAAAATCCAGAAGAAACAGATAAATTCCTGGACACATATACCCTCCCAAGACTAAATCAGGAAGAAGCTGAATCCCTGAATAGACCAATAACAAGTTCTGAAATTGAGGCAGTAATTAATAGTCTACCAATCAAAAAAAGCCAAGGGCCAGAAAGATTCACAGCTGAATTCTACCAGAGGTACAAAGAGGAGCTGGTACCATTCCTTTTGAAACTATTCCAAACAATAGAAAAACAGGGAGTCCTCCCTAGTTCATTTTATGAGGCCAGCATCATCCTGATACCAAAACCTGACAGCGACACAATGAAAAAAGAAAATTTCAGGCTAATATCCCTGATGAACATTGATGCGAAAATCCTCAATAAAATACTGACAAACCAAATCCAGGAGCACATAAAAAAGCTTATCTACCACAATCAAGTCACCTTCATCCCTGGGATGCAAGGATGGTTCAACATATGCAAATCAATAAATGTAATCCATCACATAAACAGAACTAATGACAAAAACCACACAATTATCTCAATAGATGCAGAAAAGGTCTTTAACAAAATTCAACACCCCTTCATGCTAAAAACTCTCAATAAACTAGGTATTGATGGAACATATCTCAAAATAATAACAGCTATTTATGACAAACCCACAGCCAATATCATACTGAATGGGCAGAAGCTGGAAGCATTCCCTTTAAAAACCAGCACAAGACAAGGATGCCCTCTCTTACCACTCCTATTCAACATAGTATTGGAAGTTTTGGCCAGGGCAGTGAGGCAAGAGAAAGAAATCAAGGGTATTCAAACAGGAAGAGAGGAAGTTGAATTGTCTCTGTTTGCAGATGACATAATTGTATATTTAGAAAACCCCATCGTCTCAGGCCAAAATCTCCTCAAGCTGATTAGCAACTTCAGCAAAGTCTCAGGATACAAAATCAATGTGCAAAAATCACAAGCATTCCTACATACCAGTAATAGACAAGCAGAGAGCCAAATCATAAGTGAATGCCCATTCACAATTGCTACAAAGAGAATAAAATACCTAGGGATAGAACTTACAATGGATATGAAGGACCTCTTCAAGGAGAACTACAAAGCACTGCTGAAGGAAATAAGAGAGGACACAAACAAATGGAAAAATATCCATGAGCACAGATAGGAAGAATCAATATCATGAAAATGGTTCTACTGACCAAAGTAATTTATAGATTCAATCCTATCCCCATCAAGCTATCACTGACTTTCTTCACAGAATTAGAAAAAAACTACTTTAAAGTTCATATGGAACCAAAAAAGAGCCCATATATCCAAGACAATCCTAAGCAAAAAGAACAAAGCTGGAGGCATCAAGCTACATAACTTAAAACTATACTACAAGGCTACAGTAACCAAAACAGCATGGTACTGGTATCAAAACAGATATATAGACCAATGGAACAGAACAGAGGCCTCAAAAATAACGCCACACATCTATAAACATCTGATATTTGACAAACCTGACAAAAACAAGCAATGGGGAAAGAATTCCCTATTTAATAAGTGGTGTTGGGAAAACTGGCTAGCCATACGCAGAAAACTGAAACTGGGCCCCTTCTATACACTTCATACAAAAATTAACTCAAGATGGATTAAAGACTTAAACATAAGACCTAAAACCATAAAAACCCTAGAAGAAAACTTAGGCAATACCATTCAGGACATAGGCGTGGGCAAAGACTTCATGACTAAAATACCAAAAGCAATGACAACAAAAGCCAAAATTGACTAATGGGATCTAACTAAACTAAAGAGCTTCTGCACAGCAAAAGAAACTATCATCAGAGTAAACAGGCAACCTACAGAATGGGAGAAAATTTTTGCAATCTTCCATCTAATTAAGGGCTTATATCCAGAATCTACAAGGAACTAATACAAATTTACAAGAAAAAAACAACCACATCAAAAAGTGGGTGAAGGATATGAACAGACACTTCTCAAAAGAAGACCTTTATGTGGCCAAAAAACATATGAAAAAAAGTTCATCATCAGTGGTCATTAGAGAAATGCAAATCAAAACCACAATGAGATACCATCTCATGCCAGTTACAATGGCAATCATTAAAAAGTCAGGAAACAACAGATACTGGAGAGAATGTGGAGAAATAGGAACACTTTTATACTGTTGGTGGGAGTAAATTAGTTCAACCATTGTGGAAGACAGTGTGGCAATTCCTCAAGGATCTAGAACTAGAAATACCATTTGATACAGCAATCCCATTACTGGGTATATACCCAAAGGATTATAAATCATTCTACTATAAAGACGCATTCACACATATATTTATTACAGCACTGTTCACAATAGCAAAGACTTGAAACCAACCCAAATGCCCATCAATGATAGACTGGATAAAGAAAATGTGACACATATACACCATGGAATACTATGCAGCCATAAAAAAGGATGAGTTCATGTCCTTTGCAGGGACATGCATGAAGCTGGAAACCATCGTTCTCAGCAAACCAACACAGGAACAGAAAACCAAACACCACATGTTCTCACTCATAAGTAGGAGCTGAACCATGAGAACACATGGACACAAGGAGGGGAACATCATACACCAGGGCCTGTCAGGGGCTGGCGGACTAGGGGAGGGATAGCATTAGGAGAAATACCTAATGTAGATGATGGGTTGACAGGTGCAGCAAACCACCGTGGCACGTGTATACTTACGTAACAAACCTGCACGTTCTGCACATGTATCTCATAACTTAAAGTATAATTAAAAAAAAAATGGCAGTCATCCTGAGCTCTGGGGAGACTGTAATGAGCAGAGAGCCCTCCTGCCAACTTGTATTGGACTTGCAGCAGTATTGCAAAATTGACTTTTGTTTCTTTAAGTCACTGAGATTTAGCATTATTTCTTACCATAGTATCAGCTAATATCTACCTTTTCCTCTATTCAATAGCATTTGTGCCCTCCACCTACAAATTTCAACTCTGATTCTACAGCAGTGGTTCTGGGGCCTAGCTGCACATCCAAATAGAATTTGGAGTTTTAAAACATCCTGATGCCCAAACTTCACACCAGACCAGTCACATCAGAATTTACTTGATTGGAAGCTGGCATTTGGTATGTTTTTTAAAACCCCAGTCAATTCTGTTGTGCTGCTGCCAGGGCTAAGGACCACTGCCATAATAATGGGGACCTGAGAAGGCTCTGTCAGTTGCTAGAAGTTGTTAAGCTTCCTATTATGAGGACTTGCCATAGTACACGAATAAGCCCAAAGATTACAGTACATTTTCTGCTTGTAACAGCTATTCCTACTTGTACGGACTTTGAAGTGACTCAGTTTCCTCTACGGATGAGAGACTGGCTCAAGAATATCCTCATGCAGCTTTATGAAGCCAACTCTGAACACGCTGGCTATCTAAATGAGAAGCAGAGAAATAAAGTAAGTTATCCACAGATTAGCTTCTTCAATTATACATATTTATATATGTATAATTTGTATATATACATGTATATGCATATATGCACATGTTTATATACGCATATGTGTATATATGCATATATGTGTATATATACATATGTGCATATATGCAATTGTATGTAGTAAAATGAGCATTTATGCAAATATAACCAAATCAGCAAATATATGTATAAGTATGTCAGTTGGGATTAAACATGGTGCGAAAATAAATAAAACAGGAAGGAGGGTGTGCATTAACTGTGTCAGACGCTGTTTATAGGTTGTGAGTTGAGGACTGAGAATTGGCCAGAGATTTAGCATGTCAAGGTCATAGTTGACCTTGACAGGAGCTGTTCCTGGGGTGGGAGCATGTTTCAGGAAGGAAGCTCCAGTGGAGAGAGTTCAACAGAGACTAGGAGAAAGGATGTGGATGTAGCAAGTACAGACAATCCTTTCAAGGAGTTTTGCTATAAAGAGATAAAGAGAAATGGGGTGGCAGCTGAAGGGGAAAGTGAGTTCAAGAGTCCCCCCTAGCAGTGGGAGATGGTAGAGGATGTTTGTATGCTTCTGGAAATAACCCAGTCAAGAAGGAAATATTAGTGAGGAGCACAGAATGCACACAACTGCCGGGGGCATTCTTCAATACGTGTTCCAGCCAGATGAGAGGGGCTGGACTTAGATTAGGAACACAGGAAGGTCACAGGTAGGAAAGCTGTGGTTCTGGGAGCAGGTGGAGGTTCTGTTTGCTTCCAGTTACTCAGCGAAATAAGAGGCAACATCACAAGCTGACAGTTTCACATGCACTGCTCAAGAATCATTTCTAGCCTCCGTCTTGAATACATTGTCACAGAGAGCCTTGAGGATATTAGCTTTGAAACAGGGAAATTTCAATGGGGCTGGCCAAGCAGTAACACACAGGGTGAAAGCGAGACTGAGTGGGCACTGGATGGATGACCTAGAAGACTAAGAATGGACCCTGCCATCAGGGGAAGGAGCAGCACTTTTCACTAACTAATCAAAAATTTTCCCTCAGTCAATTCAGCCCTTTTCATTAAAACCTCGTAGTTTAAAAAAAAAAAAAAAAAAAGTAGTGAACATTAATTACTTGTTAAAAGAAAGAGGCAAAATATACTTAAAATATTTAAAAGTTTAAAAAAGATTTAAATTTCGTCTAAAAACCAGAGGTTTCTTACATCAGGTGCTATTCTGTGTAGGCATGAGAAAGGCTTGTAGTATTGATTGGAAGGAATTTCATTTGGTTGCACATGATGTCCTGAGCTTGATTTCCTCTATCGTGTTACTGTTACTCTTCAAGTAAAGTTTAGCAAGTGACGAGTCCATTACATTTGTCTGATTCTCTGACAGTCTTCTGCCTTCTTAACCCCAGGTCAAGAAAATTTACCTGGATGAAAAGAGGCTCTTGGCTGGGGACCATCCCATTGACCTTCTCTTAAGGGACTTTAAGAAAAACTACCACATGTATGTGTATCCTGTGCACTGGCAGTTTAGTGAACTTGACCAACACCCTATGGATAGGTAAGAACATTTCTAGATTTATCTCTCTGATGAAATATCTACATATCTATGCAGAAGGAAAATCTAAACAGATTTAGGACATTTCCCAGTTCCATTTTAGAATACTGTAATGCCTGGTTAGGGGTCTAAACACAAAGCTGCTGTGTGTGATGTACCCTAGAACTTAAAGTATAATAATAAAAAAAAGTCTGGAACTTGATAAAGCTTATGTTGATAAAGTTTATGTTTTATAATTTTATCTTTTAATTCCATTTGTCAGTGAACGTTTTGAAGTCCCCTTATCACAATTATCAAAGCTTTGTAATATTCATTAAAAAAAAAAAAAGCTGCCGCGAAGATAGAATATGGCTACACCACAGCTCCTAAGTTTACATGTTAAGGTCCAGCTTCCCACAGAGACTCCTCCGACTTTCTCATTCTTGATCCTAAATTCCCAAGACTGGCCCAAGGTGGGTCAAGTGACTACATCTAAAACAATCAGGTATGGTCAGTGGATGAGAACCAGGTTGTACCAACATGATTGCTGGGTACACCCCTGTAGATTTAGGGTGGGAAAAGGACAGTTCCTGTGAAGACAGAAACCTCGTGAATTGACATCCCAAAAGCTGTCAACCTTACCCACAAATCGTTTATTTCATTTCATTGGCAGTTTTTATCAGTATTCTATTTATTTCACATATACAGCAACCTTATGGGAGAAAAATGTCCTTGGTGAGCCTAAGAGTTAAATCTTCATGCACAAGCTACTCAGTTAATAGGATGCCATGTATTTCATTGCAGAGTCCTGACACATTCTGAACTTGCTCCTCTGCGAGCATCTCTGGTGCCCATGGAACACTGCATAACCCGTTTCTTTGAGGAGTGTGACCCCAACAAGGATAAACATATCACCCTGAAGGAGTGGGGCCACTGCTTTGGAATTAAAGAAGGTAAATTCATCACCAGCCAAAGAAGAGGGATGTCTTCTTCCCCAGACAAGCCCTAAGCCCCCGCATGCTTCATAGAGAGGTCCTGCCACATGTTCAAATTGGAAGCTAGAAACAAAAGGTGGCAGCTTCCCAGATAGGACTCCCTTGGTGCACATGCTGTCATTACAAAGTCACTTCTTACTACCTTTATAACACTGTTTTCAAAGGGTAGCAAGGGTGAACATGCATTGAGGTCTCAACAGTTAGCTAAGCCTAAAAAGACAGGTGAATCCAGAGTTGGGTCAAATCTCAGCAGGCTTTGTGTCCTTCTTTATTTAATATCCTACCTTAACCTGGGCCTTGGGCCCAACTTTTCAAAATTACACGTAAAGAATAAATAAGCAAGCCCATTTCTGACAATGAGAGATGTCAGAACATCTCAGAATCCATTACCAACACACTGAAGACTGGATTTTACCTCACAAGTAGTGCTGGGATAATCCTTTAACCCAAAACTCACCCATGACTTCATCTTCAATGAATGGGAACTGTGGGAGGGTAGATCAGAGTATTCTTTCTTTACTCCTGCAGTGGAGGAAATTAAATGTAGACACTTGTTTTGCTGGGTTATGTCTTAATATGTTTCCTTTTCTTTCCTTAAGTTAGACTTGAGTTTTATGAGCAGGTATGTTTTCAATAATTAAGATATGAAAGTCTGGGCACTGTGGCTCATGCCTGTTATCCCAGTACTTTGGGAGGCCGAGGTGGGTGGATCACCTGAGGTCAGGAGTTAGAGACTAGCATGGCCAACATGGTGAAATTCTGCTTCTACCAAAAATACAAAAAGTAGGTGGGCTTGATGGCATGCACCTGTAATCCCAGTTACTTGGAAGACTGAGGCAGGAGAATTGTTTGAACCCAGGAGGCAGAGGTTGCAGTGAGCCAAGATCGTGCCACTGCACTCCAGCCTGGGTGACAGACAGAGTGAGACTCGGTCTCAAAAAAAAAGAAAGATGTTCAAGCAATGAGCATTCAAATCTACTTGCAGTTCTCACCACACACACACAAAAACAATAGTATGTGAGGTAATGCATTCGTTAATCAGATCAATTTAGCCATTCCACAATGTATATATATTTTAAAAGGTCATGTTTTACATGATAAATACATACCGTGTTTATTTGTCAGTTAAAATAAATAAACAAGAAAAATACCATTCACAGAACGTAAATTAACAGTGAACATCAAATCTCTGAAACAGAGATTTCATTCATGTTTACAATATACCATCGGGATAAACATGTAGCTAGGCTGATAAAGTCAGTTCATCAAACATTGGAAGTTCCCAAAAAGAAATAACTTGTGCAAACTGCATTTTGAAAATATTCCCCATATATATGTAGAATGCCTTGAAATTAGAGAGGAAGAGGTGAAAGTATGAGGATTTACTTATTAATAAATAGGTAAGCAGAGAGGGTCAGTCCTTCTCCTTGCAATAATACCATTCTGTGAAATAAACATTCTGTGAAAGGATGTATATTTTTGTAAGTACCTAGTTCTGTGCATTAGTTGTCTATGCTGCATAGTGAATCACCTCACAACTTAACAGGTTTAAATTCTTTCTCATGGTTTCCAAGGGTCAGGAATCTCACAGTAACTAACCTGGATGACTCTGGATTAGGATCTCTCATTAGGTTGTGGTCAAGGGGTCATGCAGTGCAGCAGTTATCTGATGGCCTGACTGTGGCTAAGGGTCTACTTCTAAGCTCACTCCCATGGCTCTTTGCAGGAGCCTTCAGTATCCCATCATGTAGGCCTCTAGTCCACAGGGCTGCCCACAGGTATCTGGTTTCCTCCAGAGTGAGTGACTAGGCAGAAAGAGAAAGCCTCAGTCTTTCTCTGGCCCCCAATGTCTTTTTAACCTAACTTCATAAGTCTTTTTAACCTAACTTCATAAGTTATATATCGTAACTTCTGCCTCATTGTATTGGTCACACTGACCAATCCTGCTACAGCAGGAGGAGGAGAAGGAGACCACACGGGGTTGGGTGTCAATTGTCTTTCTAACATCTATCATACACACAGAGCACTTATAAAAATTCAAATATATCCCTCTGTCCTGCCCTGCCCCACCATTATCTAGAGGGGAAAACTCGGCTGGAATAGGATGTATTTATGGATGCCTGTTTATATGACATGTGATTTTAAATGACTGATAAAAAGGCAAATTTAAACAGAGGCCATTTTACTTAAGAAAACCAGTTGCATCTCATTCTTCCTTTTGCAAAGCTTCTGGCAGCTCTTCAGTGTGTAAGCTCATCCAGGCTCTGTTGGGCGGTTGTCTGGGAGGAGCAGGAAGAACTTAAAGTCCAGTCATTTACAAAGCTGTTAATGATCTTGTTTGTGCACTGTGGTTTGGCTATCATTGCCTTATTTTGAAGAAAGGAAAAAATTATCACATAATAAACCAATAAAGCAGTTATTAAATATTCAGTCAGAACACGTAAACAAGTTATTGCTTTGGAATGTAGCTAAAGAAAAAAAAATTTATTTATAAGTATGCCCTTCTTTCCTTCAAGGCTGAGAAATCCACAGAAGGAGAAGATAGAGTTTAGCCAATGTTTTCCTGAATTTTAACTGCCTATGATAGATGAGCCCATATATTCCTCACATAGCTGTTATTAACTAGCTATGTGAATTAGGGCATGTCGCTTATCCTCAGTGAGTCTCATTTTCCTTATCTGTAAAAATGGGGTTCAAATAACAGGTGCAGGAGTCCTCATTTATTTTGCGCGCATGCATACCATGCATTGACACATATCCATGCTAATCGTCAGAAAACCTTCCAAGTGAGACTAACAGGGTAAACAACTCAGATGAACGCAAGTTCCCCAAAGCCATTTAAAGACATTATCCTAAGAGTACTGGGGAATCACCAAAGTGTTCCAAACAAGTCAGTGATTTCCCTGGGTTTGTATTTAAGAAGGATTCCCCTGGTTACATTGTGGCAGGGCCAAAGAACTGTTGAGAGAATATTGTGGTAAACCCAGGCAAGAGCTGATGAGAACTTGAACTAGGGGAGTGACCAAAAGGGAAAAAAAAGAAAGAGAGAGAGAGAGAAGTAAACATATTCAAGATATATTTTAAAATGTAAGCATACTGAAATGTATATCATGTGGAAATAAGACAATATTTGATAGGAAATATGGGGGAGCAGAGAACAGAGAGGTGAGAGACTGAAAAGAGAAGTACAATGCCTAGGTCCCTGACTTAGAGCAGGCAGGGTAAATAGAGGTAAATAGAGGCACCTTCCACTGAGAAAACACAAGAACAGAAGTGGATTTGAAGTAAATGACAAATTCCATTTTAGATACTTTGAATCCTAAAGTATTAGGTTGTCTCCTAAGTGTTAGTTTTATGCAAAAGTAATTATGGTTTGGCCATTATCGCTACCACTCCATCAAAACTACCATTATCCCTACCATGCCCAACACTGATGGGCACCTACATTGATTTTATATCTTTGCTATTGTGAATAGTGCTGCAATGAGCATGTGAGTTCATGTGTCTTTTCAGTAAAATGATTTTTTTATAAATATACCCAGTAATGGGATTGCAGGGTTGAATAGCAGTTCTGTTTTAAGTTCTTTGAGAAATCTCCAAACGGCTTTCCACAGTGGCTCAACTAATTTACATTACCAGTGTCTAAGCATTCCTTTTTCTCTGAAGCTTCACCAGCATGTTGTTTTTTAGACTTTTTAATTATAGCCATTCTGACTGCTATGAACTGGCATCTCATTGTGAGATGGTTTTGATTTAAATTTTCCTGATTATTAGTAACATGGAACTTTATATATATTTGTTGGCTGCTTATATATCAAGACAGGGTTTTGGAACTGAAATGCATATTTGAGGATTATAAGCATACAGAGAATAATTGACACCAGGGAAGGGAATTAATTCTCCCAAGGAAAACGCATTGACTTACATGAAAAGGGGTCTAGGATTGAACACCATGCTGAGAAACAACATCTAGATGATGGATGGGGAGGAAGAAAGAATTCAGTAAGGACATTGAAGTTTCTCCTGAAATGAAGGAAGAAAACCAGGATAGTGCCATGCAAAGGAGGTGTTTCAAAGAGGAGGAAGAGATTGGCAGTGCCAAATGCGACTGAGATGTCAAAGAAGATGAAAGAAATAAAGATATCCTGGGTGGCCTTGGTTAGAGTAGTTTTGGTGGAATGGTAGAGATGGAAGTCACATTCTATAGGTTCAGAAGAAAAGGGAGATGAGAAAGGGTAAGGAGTGAATGTTTGAGTGCAGCAAAGACCTAGAAAAGATACAGAGTAAGGGGAGCATTTTTTAGAATAAAAGAGATTTGAGCACTCCTTTCATTTATTCATTCATTTGCTCAAGAAATCTTTACAGATGGTCTACATAAATGCAGGCACTGTTCTAGAGGCTAAATATAAAACATATTTAAATGCTAATGGAAGGATCTAGTAAAAAAAAAAAGGAAAGGTGGAAGAAGGATGTAAGAAAAAAAAGAGGAAAGTAAAAGGAGAATCTTGTGAAGGTCAGAAGAGATCTTGAGCATAGGTAGAGGAATTAGCCTTAACGTCAAGAAAAAGGACAATCTCTTATCTGAGCAACAGAAAGAAGACAAAGGCTATGGGTGCAAATATAAGTAAATGTGTAAGTAATGAAGCTATTATCTCCATTTTACATATGAAGCCAGTACTCAAAAAAAATATATCAAAGTCCATAATCTTTCCCATTCTCTGGGCCAGATAAAGAGTATTAGCAGGAAAATTACCTAGTGCCCACACAGAGTAGTATAATAGTTTGCTAGGGTGGGCCATGTTGGTAAGGAGTGATCTTATATCTGCTAGAGGATGCTGTCTTCTTCCACAAGTATGGCAACAATTTCTTTGACAAGCTACTCACTTAAAAGCTGGATTTACCTAGCACTACATCTCTATTTATTTCCATTATATTTCAGCTCACCTTCTAGATTAGTATGCTTGGCACTTCTTGGCTGGACCTCCCCTTAACCTGCTCTTCCTTTATCAGTGGTTCTCAACCCTGCAGCCGAATTACCTGCAGAGTTTTCTAAATGTCTACATGCCATTAGTCCACCCCTAGGGATTCGGATTCTAGAGTCCAGAAGTGAGACCTAAAAATATATATTTTTAAAAGTTCACGAGTGATGTTGATGTCCTACCAGACTTGAGAATCACCATTATACTGCCTTATTAGATGGTTTCTCTAATCCCCTAGCTCTAATATTATTTGTGCTACTACTCTGGCTACTTTCTAAAAGTGTTGTTTTGCTTCTTGTTTTTTACAGAAGACATAGATGAAAATCTCTTGTTTTGAATGAAGATTTTAAAGAACTCAACTTTCCAGCATCCTCCTCTGTTCTAACCACTTCAGAAATATATGCAGCTGTAATACTTGTAGATTTATATTTAGCAAAATGTTTGCATGGATGACAAGACAATGAGAGTAATTGCTTGATAACAACTTATGCACCAGGTATTTAACGTTAACTTTGGAAACAAAAATGCAAAATTAAGTAAAGTCAATATATGCAAAATACTGTACATTGTGAACAGAAGTTTAATTCATAGTAATTTCACTCTCTGCATCGACTTATGAGATAATTAATGATAAAACTATTAACGATAAAAATAATGCATTTGTATTGTTCATAATATCATATGCACTTCAAGAAAATGGAATGCTACTCTTTTGTGGTTTACGTGTATTATTTTCAATATCTTAATACCCTAATAAACAGTCCATAAAAATCCAAATGCTTAGTCAAGTGTATTTCCAGTTATAATTTAGACAATCAAATGTGAAAGATCAACCCAAGACTCACACTACATGTCAAATTATAATTGTGCTTCCTAAACCCTACTACTTTAAGTGTGTGTGTGTGTGTGTGTGTGGTTGAGGAAAAAGTGTGAGACACCTCTTACAGGAAACAATACTCAGTGGTAAGAGCTGCTCATTAATGTCCTTCATCATTATATAAGTTTAAACAGAATAAAAATAAATTCAAGTCCTTTTTTACCAAATTTGATTTAAAATGTAGAACAAGCTGGGTGCAGAGGCTCACAACTATAATCTCAACACTTTGGGAGGCCAAGGTGGGTGGATTCCTTGAGCTCAGGAGTTCAAGACCAGCCTAGGCAACATGGAGAGACCCTGTCTCTACAAAAACTTAAAAAAATAGCCAGGCATAGTGGCATGCACCTGTTGTGCCAGCTACTTGGCAGACTGAGGTAGGAGAATTGCTTGAGACCAGTAGGTCGAGACTGCAGTGAGCTGATATTGTGCCACTGCACTCCAGCCTGGGTGACAGGACAAGGTCCTGTCTCAAAAAATAAATAAATGAAAATAAAATGTGAACATTATGCACTGCTTGATACAACTAATTCTAACTTTATGTGCAGTTGAGCATGTGTGCTGGGGAGGAGGACAGCCCTGCAAAAATTTCTACATATTCATTGCCTCAAAATAAAAAAAATGTAAGGGTAAAACAGGAAGAGGGCCATAAAGCGTCTTGATGTCCAATGTAGAAAGAGATTAAATATTATTAATGTAAACTGATAGTGAAAAAACCTGTCGTAAGCAAAAATTTGTGTTTTTATTTGGGCTCTTCTTTGGTAGCTATTACAGTAAAAGCTAGGTCACAAAAATATGACATCATAATATAGTTTTGCAAGTTCTGAAGTAAGGCAATAAAAGAACATGTCACCCACTTTATTTGACTATTCGAAAGAAAATGGTTTTTCACATATTTTTCTAGATGAAATGAAAGATATCAACACAATTATCTTTTACTATTTGTTCAAATAATCAAAAATTTGTTGTTGTTGTTACAGACCTTATCTGTGATAGTCACTGAGGGAACATGCCCCTAGGAATTTTATCTGAAAGATACTTACAGAATAGTTTATTTTTTATCAGCGTAATCTTCTTTGAGTATTTCAAAATCGTATTCATTGTCTCTTTTCATAGCTCAATAAATTATTTATTCTTTTGTGAGACAGAGTCTTGCTCTGTCACCCAGGCTGGAATGCAGTGGCACAATCTCAGCTCACTGCAACCTCTGCCTCCCAGGTTCAAGCAATTCTCCTGCCTCAACCTCCTGAGTAGCTGAGATTATAGGCGCGTGCCACCACACCCGGCTTATTTTTGTATTTTTAGTAGAGATGGGGTTTCACCATGTTGGTCAGGCTGGTCTCGAACTCCTGACCTCGTGATCCACCCACCTCAGCCTCGCAAAGTGCTGGGATTACAGGCGTGAGCGACCGCACCTGGCCAATTACCTTATTCTTAACTAGAACTATATCATACTATGTCCTTTCTAAATAATTAAGTTCAATTTGATTAATCAAAATCTAATTAAGTATTATTTGTAATTTTTTCCAACTACAGAAATAATTTTAGAAACTATTCCAAATTTCAGAACATTTTTATATGAAGCTGAAAAGGTCTTAGCTAATTACAAACTAGGTTGTTGGGAACAGCGAAGTTGTATTCAGAGGTATTAATTAGGCCTGAATTATCTTTTACCCTCAGACAACTTTCAAAAATATTTTAGAATAGTGAAAAGCGACTTTAACATCAAGGTAAGGACACCACCTCAATATCTACTAAAAAAAATTATTTGAAAATAATATTCATTTTGAAATGAAAAATATTGAATACTAGAAATTTTCAAACCTTAAAATTTCTGTATCATTTAAGGCTCTCACATGTACAGCTAGCTCATCTATAGAGGCACATTAAAATTCTTGGTGGTCACAATTTTTAATTGTGGGTTGTTTGTGATAAAGACATACTCTAATCCCAACCTAGCAGATGAAGTTATTTTCTCAGTAATCAGTCTGTAAGTCTACTTCTGTGTAATTGAGATATTTTGGAAGTTGGAGATCCTGGTGTGAACACAATTATTCAGTTTAGCTTTGAATTTTGTGACTCATATTGCCCGTAACCATAAAGGCATTAGTAACATGGCTTAAATACTAGATGGGCATAGAGATTCTAGACGATCACACTGCTCCTTGAATTTGCTGCTCCAAGAGCCACTGAAGCAAAGGTAATTGAAGAGATATATAGTATAATTTGGACTGATTCTATTGCACTAGATAAAAGAATGTAACATATTCTTGTATTGGGTAATTTAACGATTTCTAATAGGTCCACTTCTAAAAAGAAGAAAGAAATTAAAGTGTTTGAATCCAGAAGGAATAAAAATACAAAGAAAAAACATGAAAAAGGAAAAGAAGGGAAATAAGTTGCCTAAATTCAGGCAAAGTAGCACCAAGAAAATCAGGGTTGAGTTTTAAATCTATAACAGCTGAAGTGTGATTTATAGATGCAGATATAAATATAACTTGCCTCAAATGCTGGAGATAAGTCTTGATAAGAATATGATGAAGTTGTTTTTCTTTCAAAATCCAGTTCCAGAGTAGTGATTTGGTTTGAAACTCACAAGGTAAGTTAATTTGAATTAAACGCGATTTTTAAAACACAAAAATGCCTCCTTTCAGAACCAACGGACCAATAAAAGGTCAGTTGATTTGCTTTATTGAATCTGCATTTACTCATATTGTGCTGATTTTCTACCAACCCATTACATCTTACAAAATTTTTCCCATACAATTTCCTTCCCGAGAACTATAACTGGCAATAACAGCAACCAGACTATATGAAGGCCTGGTAGGTCTCACAGAGGTACAAGCTTCAGGTGGATTTATTTCTGTATTACATGAAAACTTTCCTCTCATTTTAGCCAGCAGTGATCAATTCCTAATAATAAGCATGATGCAACACTGGTGTTTAAAGATTTGTGAGTAGAACTGAGCACAGTGGCTCATACCTGTAATCCCAGCACTTTGGAAGGCTGTGGTGGGAAGGTTGCTTGAGGCCAGAAGTTCAAGACCAGCCTTGCAACGGGGGGGCAACATAGCGAGACCCCATCTCTAAGGAAATTTTTTAAAAATTAGCCAAGTGTGGTGGCACACACCTGTAGTCCTAGCTCCTTGGGAGACCGAGGCAGAAGGATCACTTGAGCCCAGCAGTTCGAGGGTACAGGAGGCTATGATTGTGCCACTGCACTCCAGCATGGGTGACAGAGCAAGACCCTGTCTCAAAAAAAAAAAAAAAAGAAAGATTTGCGTGTAAAGATCACAAACTCAACTTCAGGGACCTAACATGTACAGTGTATAGGCTGAACTGTAACTTTATAAGAAAGTAGAACGTAATGGGCTATTTTGGGAGCTAAACAGTGCATGTCTTGTTTAAGGAATTCAAAGCTTTGAAAAACACTCTTGTAGGTTTACAAAACCGATGTTTGGAGGCAGGATTTATCTGGACCACTATTTCAACACCTCTAACTAACCTACCTATTTACAGTAGGAATAGGACGTAAATAGAAAAAAACTCAAAATGATCTTCTGCCCCTTCAATTCCAGGCTTGACCTTTAGAATGAAATTTCTCATCTTGGCTGGCCTTTTGAGCACTGCCACTGCTCTGCCCATC
The DNA here is from genome assembly GCF_000951035.1 of Colobus angolensis palliatus. Taxonomy (NCBI): domain Eukaryota; kingdom Metazoa; phylum Chordata; class Mammalia; order Primates; family Cercopithecidae; genus Colobus; species Colobus angolensis. The sequence continues at coordinate 2,507,794 of NW_012116577.1, read as the reverse complement.
CCCGTGAGTACACCCTCCTCAGTTGCTGACTTAATTTCAGATTTAGAGTCATCGCATTTCTAGGCTAGAAAGCGGGTCTTATCTTTTCATTTCACAAAAGAGGAAAGTGGAATCCAGGAAAGTCATAGAACTAGGAGTTCACCACTCTTTGTCAGCCCAAGACTCTGCCCAGGACAAATCTCAGCTCCATATGCCATGTGCTAGCTGTGTGACCTCGAACTAACCCATGGTTTCCTGGTCTATGAAATGAGTCCTAGGAACACCTCAGAGTTGCATGGAGATAATTTTTTTAATGCATCTGAAGCAGAGAAGGGTCCTATCTGAAAGACAGGATGTTCTGAATAAACTCAGTGATACAGAACAAATATTCTGCAGTGACCCAAGTCTAAATTAAGCAGTTTGAATTGAGTTTCATTTGCAATGCCCTTGCCCCAAACCATCTCATGTTTTCTTAAAAGGCTGTTACGTGGAAATGTTCTGACACCAGAGGACTATCTACTTCATTGTAGATTTGATTTTAAAGAAGGAAATATTTAAGATAACTTACACCGATTGCTGAATTATGAATGTAGTAACAACTTATGCCTGAATAATATTTGAGGGATCATACAGACACACCTTTAAAAGTCCAATTTCTGAAAACTAGGTTTGGATAAAAAGCTACATTCATCTATAGTGCCCTTGATAACAAACCTAATTTGTTTCTTTAGACCACAATCCTTTTTGCCAAAGCTGACAAGTGTCATGGTCTAAAATTCAAACAATTTGTATTGCCTGTTTCTTTATGCTGATGGGAATGTTGCAGTACACATATTTCATTAATTCTAACATGTACTTTTTGGTATTTTAGCAGCTCTGAAATTCAGCTGTGTCTTACAAACATAATGTGATAAAGTGTCACGGCAGCTTAACAGCAGTGCTTTTCTTTTTTGGTAATTTATAAAATAATGGTGCTTCTGACAATGATAGCCTCTAAGAATATATGAAATACTGTAATCCCAGAACATCATTAACTTCACCTATATAGACATTTTGTCATCAAAATGACTATATACAAATGAGATCCACTGAGTCTAACCTGTGTTTACTAGTCTGAATATGAGGGCACCCCGTAGGCAAGAAACTCCCCTGCACACTTTGTAACAAAGGAGCTTTTGGAGAAGTGAGGGAGCTTTCAAAATTTGTGTAATGGGATGCAGAACTTAAATGTACATTTCCACACTCCCTTCACTTTGAATTTATAACTACTGAGAACCAAATCAAGAACACTATTCATTCAAAGATTTACAAAAGGAGATATTCACGTAATATGGAATTAATCTTAAGAAATGTAAATAAAAGTATTCTTTGGATATAAATTTAAAAGCAAAAAGCACTTGGTCTTCCAAATCATTGCACAAAATTAAACATTTTCCTGCTAGATATCCAACTGCTTTTTATTTCAGAAGTGAAGTTACATTACTGACGGGTATAACGCTCCACAGTAGCTTATTACCTATTCTCCTTCAGAACAAAACCTCTCTTTAGTGAATAACGTATTGCCATATCCTGCTTTACCTTGTTGCTGTTATTGTTTTGCAAGCTTGAACAATATGCTGAAAGTTCCAGTGAACAGGTAAACTTCTAGTTGTATTTTTAAATAATGCATTCATCATTTTAAAAGTTTGCCATCGTCTGAAATGACTGACATTCTGTTTCTTTTTACAGAGATTTATCTTCTACCCACCACAAGTACCACCATTTTTCCCTCAGGTCCCATTTCCCCTACCTCCACAACCGCCCCTGGTAAGCATGGGTTTGGGGAATCTGAAATAGCTGAAAGGATTTATTAGTTGGATGGTGGTTATGAAACTTTCCAAATTTTGAAAATGAGACTTTAGGCAGTCCCCAGGAATCAGCTATTCAAACTTCTCTCCCGTATAGCTTATAATGGAATGTGACAAGGGGCTAGCAAATTTCCCTCCAAATCTTCAGTGCCCTCTCCCAGAGTTTCTCTGCACTTACTATTAAAAAGGTGTTTGTGCTGAATTACTTTGACTGTTAGGAGCTTATTCTTTATGAAGAGAACACTTCTTTCTCTAATATCCATTCTTTTGCTTTTTCTAATTCACCTTGTTGCTTTCTTTCTCTAAAAAGATTTTTTTCCCAGCTGTCTATAACTTTTTCCCAAGTTCAAGCAAAATAGTTATTTTGCTTTTCTGTTTGGACCCTCTCCAATCTCTCCTAATATCTGGATTCTTAAAACTTTTCAATAAAGTTTGGAACAATGCTAAACACACAATAGAGTTGCCTGTATTCTATATATCACTTTTGTAAGCAGACTTCATTATAGAGTCAACGGTGAGTGCTTGAGATACAAACAGTGTAAGTTCAGATCTGATGAGGAAGAGCGATTCATAAAGGGAAACTACAATGCAATTTGATAAGTATTTCGAGGCACAAATACAAAGCTATGGATCAAAGACTTCAGAGAAGACAATATCTGAACCAGGTCTTAAAGGAAGACAAATGGACGAAACATTTCAGACAGAAGAACAGCAAGTGCATGGGTGCAGACTTGAAAAGCATAAGGCAATTTGGGGGTAGAAAATTATTTTAGTCTAAAATAATGATGCTGCAACACAGATTGGGGCCTTGTTAAATTTGGATAAGTATTTAAGTAATTATTTTTTTCTTTAAAAATCACATACATTTTAAAACTTCACATACCCCTTATTTACAGACAAGGGCCTCACTATGTTACCCAGGCTGGTCTCAAACTCCTGGGCTCAAGTGATCCTCCCACCTCCCAGAGGCTCCCCAGTAGCTGGGATTACAGGTGTATACCACCATGCCCAGCTCACAAACATTTTAAAACTGCATCTTGCTTAATATCGTCTGATCCCCTAAATATTTTTAAATATACAAACATGATTTTGCATAACTTTTTATATCTAAACACAATAAACACCTTCCCTTTGCTTGCATTTAATTTCAAACTGTGTTTCTCTCAACTTTTAGAAATTTGTCACTAAACTTAGTCCTCAACAGAACATTTATTCTCCTTTACTGTTTTTACTTGTTCTGGTTGAATCCTAGCTGTTAAATTCTAAATATTATACTTGCACTTACAATTAATTGCTAATTATTTTGGTTCTAGTCAGGACTAGGTGCATTGTTTCCCCGTTGTTTGCTAAAATTTGTTAAGTTTTTTTGTTTTTGTTTTTTGACACAGAGTCTCGCTCTGTTGCCCAGGCTGGAGTACAGTGGTGCAATCTCAGCTCACTACAACCTCTGCCTCCCGGGTTCAAGCAATTCTCCTGCCTCAGCAGCCTCCCATGTAGCCACCATGCCTGGCTAATTTCTGTGTTTTCAGTACAGATGGGTTTCATCATGTTGGTTAGGCTGGGCAAACTGCCTCCTGACCCCAAGTGATCTGCCCCCCCTCGGCCCCCGAAAGTGCTAGGATTATAGGCATGAGTGACCGCGCCCGGCAAGATTTATTTTAAACTGATGCAAAATCCTGGAGTCTTGGTTTATAATTAGAACTTAAGAATCGCTGTTAACACTTAAATTTAAATTTATTTAAATCTATGTGACAATTAAAAGAATCACTATTCTGTGAAATGGAAACTCTTCCTACCACCAGATGGCAGACTAGTATCTTAAAAGCAAGCAAAGAAAGTAACCTTACTGTAGGGAAAGTGGTAGATTTGTAAAAACTACCAACACGTACATAAGACAGATTCCTGGGCTTTAAGTTCGACAAATAAAGAAAAACACTCATACCTTTTGAAAGAAAAAATTATATTGAGCCCACTAGTTTCTAATCTCCACCAAACAGAAAGTGAGCTCTCCAAGTGTCATTTACTGCTATCCCTAAATCCCATATATAGAATAATTACTCAGTAAATATTGTAGGGATGGATGGATAGATGGATGGAAGGACGAGTGAATGTACGAATAACTGAGAAAAAGCAAGAGAAAGTGTTCACAGTTTCGTTCACAATTTACTTTTTTTCTTTTTGTAGACTTCTATTCCTTTTCCTTACAATCCAAATCAGGTAGTTATACTTAAAGCTTCCTTAGCAAATACTTAAACTAATACAAAACAAAAACTTGAAAATTCTTTAGATTTAATTGCAGAGAAATTTGATACCAATAACAACGGGCTAACATTCTCTTTGGGGGACCATTAGTTATTGATATTTAGTTTGATTTCAGTAATTTAATATACAAATTTCACATATCCTTGAAAATTGAACTACCTAAGACTTGAAACTTTCCTTATTTGTGTGGAATAAACCCAGGGACCAACCAGTAGAAAAAGCATTTAATTTGAAGTTAAATTATCTGGAGATGTAAGCTCCATGTCTGCCTTTTAATACTTTGGAATTTTCTTTAACTCCTTTAACCCTTATCCTCTTCTAGAATATAAAACAGTGACAACAGATGATTTACAAAGTCCATTTCACCACTAAAATTTTATGCTAACATTTGTCATTAGTGGGGGTAAAATGCATTCTTAATAAAATGTAATCTATCCTAGAAGCATTTGAAATAGATTTAAGGTTAGTCATGGTATAAAGGAATTGCTTAAATTTTACTTTTGAAAAGATTTTACTGAATTCATGATAAACACATAAGATGAGGTTGATTCAGTAACATACAAAAAAGTTATGTATATTTCATCATGTTAACTCCAAGTAATAATATTCCTATTATGATTTTCTGTTTCTGAGACTGAGCCTTGCTCTGTCACCCAAGCTGGAGTGCAGTGGTGCAATTGCAACTTACTACAACCTTCACCTCCCTGGTACAAGCGATTCTCCAGCCTCAGCCTCCTGAGTAGCTGGGACTACAGGGATGCACTACCACGCTGGGCTAATTTTTGTGTTTTCTGTAGAGGTGGGGTTTCATCACGTTGCCCAGGCTGGTCTTGAACTCCTGGACTCAAGTGATCCGCCTGCCTTGGCCTCTCAAAGTGCTGTATTACAGGAGTGAGCCACCATGCCCAGCACACTTATTACAATTATAGGAAGTAACATTATTAAAGTTTTCTTTCAGAAAGAGGTGATCCCAAAATACAATCTTTTTCAAACCCAATAAGCATAGGTTTAATAATCTTTCCAAGAAGTCCCAGCTATGTTTGGAGCCCACAACAGAAAATATGGACTGTATGTTTCCAGAGATAGGTTTGGGGGGGTACTTAAAATATTAGTGAATTTTAATCTTAGTAATTGAACTTCAGAAATGATGAGAATTCTAAAAAGTATGCTTTCATTTACCAAGCTAATATAAAATATATGATACAAAAGTAGATGAAATGCTGAATTACAATTCCTTATTTAACTGTTTCCTTTATTCTAGGTCCTCACACCTAATGATCTTATCGCGGTAAATATATTCTGCCCTGTTATTCTATAAAGTTCATATAAATACTACATTCAACCCCTCTCGATGGTCCTGATTAAGGTAGGGAGCAGGGAAAGGCACCCTAACAGAACAAATACTACCTGAAGGCATTGTTCGTGCCTAAGATCTGTCACAGTTGGGACAGTGTTTAGCTTAAATATTACTGCATACATTCTGAGACAGACAGCTCAACAAGTAAAGAGATTAACCTTTTAGACCGAGTAGTCAATTTCTTGAGCAAGCTGCCAGAATCTTAAAACAGGACCATGTGGACGCTACAAAGCAATTTTCCAGTAAAACTGCTTGTGTAAGCAAGTTCTCAAAACAAAGTATTCATAGTTGTCCTAAAATTTTAGTTCAAGTATCATTCACACAGGGAATCTGAATCATTTATGAAAGATGGGACTTGTATGGAAGTGTACACAGAGGATTTCTTAACCCTTCAAATAAATTTTCTAACTTTCAAATATGGTGAATACCATTACAAAGTTGTAGAAAGAAGAAAATATTTCTGTGAATTAAAGGTATTTAAATCTAGATATTGGGTCATTTTAAAATCTTGTATCATATAAATAATATACTAAGCAATAAAATGGAATTTTTCAATAAAATAGATTTTCATATACAAAGTATACTAACTTGCATATGTAATAAGTTAAATGTAGGTTTAAAAATAAACCTACTGACAGCACTGATCATCAATTTTTCTTCCTTCACAGTTACTCATTGCTATTTTGAACCAACTAGGGGTAAGGCTCTATTTTTATGCTATAATAAACCACACATTTACTTAATAAAGACAACATCTTACTAAATTTTTATTTTTATTTTTTTACTTTTAGAACTTCTTTGGGGTAAGATTTTATTTCCATGACTAAATTGATAAAAGTAAGTTACATTCAATGCCAGGAAAGGTAAGAAAAACTCTTTGTAACTATAAAAATATACGAGAGTCAACCCCAACTAATCTACCAAACTAGAACTCATGAGTTATAAACTCCTTTCCTCCAAAATCTTTACATCAAAATTTTTGCCAGTCTAAAAAGGTATTTTTTAATAATGTCCATGATATTTCACAAAATTTAAGTTTATAGGCATATATGCAATATGAAATTTCACCAACAAAGTTTGCTTCAGGCTTTTTTTTTTTTTTTTTTTTTTTGAGAAGGAGTCTTGCTCTGTCACCCAGGCTGGAGTGCAGCAGCGCGATCTTGGCTCACTGCAACCTCCACCTCCCAGGCTCAAGCGATTCTCCTGCCTCAGCCTTCCTAGTAGCTGGGATTACAACCAAGTGCCACCACACCCATCTAATTTTTACATTTTTAGTAGAGATGGGGTTTCACCATGTTGACCAGGCTGGTCTCGAACTCCTGACCTCAAGAGATCCGCCTGTCTTGGCCTCCCAAAGTCCTGGGATTACAGGCATGAGCCACTATGTCCAGCCTTTCAGGCTTATTTTTGTCTTAAGGGCACTTCATAGTAAATAACGAGAAAAGCCTACTGTAAAACTGCCACACCTAGAAGTGGACTGATCTCAAGGCAAGGTAACACATCTTTTTTTTTTTTTTTTTTTTTTTGTTGTTGAGACGGAGTCTCGCTCTATCACCCAAGCTGGAGTGCAGTGGCCGGATCTCAGCTCACTGCAAGCTCCGCCTCCCGGGTTCCCGCCATTCTCCTGCCTCAGCCTCCTGAGTAGCTGGGACTACAGGCGCCCGCCACCTCGCCCGGCTAGATTTTTGTATTTTTTTTAGTAGAGACGGGGTTTCACCGTGTTAGCCAGGATGGTCTCGATCTCCTGACCTCGTGATCCGCCTGTCTCGGCCTCCCAAAGTGCTGGGATTACAGGCTTGAGCCACCGCGCCCAGCCGAGGTAATACATCTTAACAAAAGGCATTAACTTGCTTGATACAAAGGTTACAAACTTTGACTTTGACTTTCACTGAAGTTTGCTTTCAAGTAAAATACATACCAAAAAAAGAAAAAGAAAAGAAAAATGTGGAGACCAAAAAGGCATAATCCCTTTTGTTGTTTTAATATTTTTAAGAAACAGGATCTTGCTATGTTGTCCTGGCTGGACTGCAGTGGCTATTCCAAGCCCAACCATAGTATATTACAGCCTTGGAGAAAGAAACTGGATTTCCACCCAACTGCTTCTCTCCTAACAAGTTTCAGTGCCCTGAAGTGCTTATTTAGTACCTTTTACCATTTCGAACACTTTTATCAGGCTATCTGAGGCCAAGTGGGAGAGATTAAGCTCTACGCTATCAACAGTTAAGGATTCAATTTATCAGCATTTAACGGTTCCACATTATTTTCCACCTCCAACATACACGATTATACCACTATTAACACATCAGCAATACAATAACCATAAAATGGGAGGCATGGGTGAAGAAGGAATTGTGGTGAAAATATCTTCATATAATAAATTATAACTATAATCTGTATTGTCTATTTTGACAGAAATAATTCTTCCACTACTATGCCAGAAGTTACATATGGTTAGTAAAATCTCCAAATTCTTTCAAGCATTTATATCCTTTTAAATATTTTTATCATAAGAGTTTAATTGCCTCTGATTGGGTCCACAACGGTAAATTAATATGATGAAAATAGGTGTAAACAAGACCAATTAATTACAAATGTTTTCTTCAAAGGATGTATTTTAAAGTCAGTTTATTAAAACTCTGTAAATATTTTAGAAAATCACCACCACCAGAAGTCCTAAGCATAAGAAAACATACTGTTAAATAAGAGTAGCCTCTCGAAGTGCTCAGAATTTTCAAGTTCTCCCTTTAGCCACCAAATATTTAGTTTTTAAAGTAGTTATGATCTTAAGGAAGCTTTGCATATCCTTCTATTTGAGTTTGAAATGCTTTGAAAAGCTCAAGAGCACCTGCTGACAAAACAAATACTGACTGTGGCCATTTATCCTTAGGTTATTATCAAATAAACTATCTTTGGGCCAAAATTACACAAACAACTTCAACAATGCTAGCCAAATCAGGTGTGGCCCTCACATTTCAAGTCACAAATCACAACTGCAATACTGTGAACAACATGAGTACTGTTTCTGTAATACATAATCTTCCAAGCTGCATACTTAAACAATAAATCATAAAAGACTCTTAACCTTAGTAGGGAATACAACAGACAGAATAGGTTTGCAAACCAGTCAGACTGTGATTCAAATCCCAGCTCTACTAGCAAATAAAACCATGGGCAACCTTTCTAAATATCAATGTATTCATTTGTGAAATGGCAATACTACTACCTAACAGGGTGTGGTGAGAATTAAGTAATATAGTACGGATACTCAGTAAATGGCATGTATTATTTATTTTACTAAATGTCTCTAAAATAAAAAGCATTCATTTTACATAAGACATAAGGAAAATAAATATGAGGGGAATATTACCTAGTGATACAGCAGAAAGATCTTCCTCTAGGAATATCTGAAACTAACATTTTAATTTTTTTCCCTATTATAGACGGTGCTGGATATTTACAGTTATCAGAAGATTATCTACTTCTATCTTATCTATAGTTGATGGTAGTTTTATAATTTTGCATACTTTGTACCTGTTCCAGTGAAAACTCCAAAAAACCATAAAGAATTTATCTAGACCATGGGCTTTAGTCATACTTTAAATAAACCTTTAATATAACCAAATATCTTTATTAATGGCAGTTCAAATGTATCAAAACTATTAAACAGGCTGGGCATGGTGGCTCACACCTGTAATCCCAACACTTTGGGAGGCTGAGGTGGGAGGAGCTCTTGAGCCCAGGAGTTCAAGACCAGCCTGGGCAACATAGGGAAATCCCAGACTCTAGAAAAAAATCTTTTTAATTAATTGGGTGTGGTGGTGCATACATGTGGTCCCAACTAATTGGGAGGCTGAGATGGGAGGACTGCTTGGGCCCAGGAGGTTGAGGCTGCAGTGAGCCATAATAGCACCATTGCACTCCAGTGGTGCTATCATGGGCAACAGAGTGAGACCCTGTCTCAAAATACTATGAAACACAAGTAAATGCCAACATTTTCAGAAAATTGCTCAAACTGTTAAAAGAGCTTTTGTAAGTAGCTTCAATTTTGGAGAACTCTATTCAGTGATAGGAAGCAGCAGTTTCTTCCTGTCAAATGGTGAAAGTAGAAGCCGACTTCCATGCAGGAAGACCATCTAACCTCTTGAGCAGGTCATCCTCATCAAGTATTAATCCCTTATTACTCACCGTAGGGACCAGGATTTTACAGCTATTTAGAAGTTACTACATACATACGCCCTATTTATAACTATTCCAGAAGGGCTAGAGGTATCCTGAAATCAAACATTCTAATGCGTCTCAGGAAAACCTACAGTCGTAACTGAGGGGAAAAAAAGCCTCCTGTTCAGGTTTACCACCGAAAGTTCTGACATCAAATAAACAAAACAAAAAACAGAAAAACACTTTGTTTTACCTTAACCCTCTCTAGCTACAGAGTAGGCTTAATATCTTTTTCAAACATCTGAAGGAAAGAAAAAAGCTTTTCTTGAGAAAAGTTTTAGTTGTAGCCCAAACCTACACAGGTTGACAGGAGCTCCTATTACAGGGCTTTCCAAAGGAGATCCTTAGCCAGAATGAGATAAACATGTCCACTAAGACAAGGCAGTACTACTTTTCTTTCCTCTTCCTTGCTTCCAAAAACCCCCAAAGCACCAACCCCCTCCTTTCCTCTGGGATTTATAACATTAACCATGCTTTTCTCAAAAACCTATTTCAATCTTCAACATTTCTTTCCTAATAAAAAACACTAACTCACAGAGACCTCCACCTCTGTTCCTGTTTTTACAGAACCAAAATAATTACTTACTATATATTGATCACATATTAAGATATTTTGGATACAATGGATTAAATTATTACAAACCATTTTACTTGTTTCTTCTTATTTTTAATGCAACTACCAAGAAGTTTAAAATTCACACATGGCTAACATTTTCCTTTGTGTTTGTTTTGTTGTTAAGTACAGGGGTACATGTGCAGGCTTGTTACGTAAGTAAACTTGTGTCATGAGGGCTTGTTGTACAGATTATTTCATCACCCAGGTATGAAGCCTAGTACCCATTAGTTATTTTTCCTCATCCTCTCCCTCCTCCCACCCTCCAGTAGGCCCCAGAATGTTCCCTTGTCCATGTGTTCTCACCATTTAGCTCACTTACAAGAGAACATGCAGTGTTTGGTTTTCTGTTCCTGCATCAGTTTGCTAAGGATAATGGCCTACAGCTCCATCCATGTCTTTTCAGAAGACATGATCTTATTCTTTTTTACAGCTGCATAGTATTCCATGGTGTATATATACCAAATTGTCTTTATCCAATCTATCACTGATGAGCATTTAGGTTGATTTCATGTCTTTGCTATTGTGAATAGTGCGGCAGTGAACATATGCGTGAATATGTCTTTATAACAGAACAATTTATATTCTTTCGGGTATATACCCAGTAATGGGACTGCTGGGTCAAATATCTTTAAATCTTGAAGGACTCTCTACATTGTCTTCCACAATGGTGGGACCAATTTACACTCCCACTAACAGTATATAAGCATTCCTTTTTCTCTACAACCTCACCAGCATCAGTAATTTTTTGTCCTGATTTCAATTCTTTTCTGAACGTCCATTTTTAACTGATTTATAACATACAGTAGTTTCACTAGAGTGAAATGAACATATTGATTTAAATACTAACTTCCTGGACTTTTTTTAATTCAGAATTTTTGAAAATGAAAATATCAGCTCTTGTTCACTGATCTTGACCTCTATTGACTAGTGGCTGAAATTTCCTCTTAAAACTAATGATTCTAAAGTCAAGAAAACATAGTTTCCATTTTCAAAATTAGCTTCAACAAGATCATGTGAAGCAAATAATAAAGAAAAAGCAGATGAAACATTAAACTGTACATCCAGTGGTGGTACTCTGCCTAAAGGAGTTCGATGTGGCAGGAATATCCTTCAGGCCTCAGAAGATGGGGAGCGGGAGGGAAGGCATTGACAGACAAGAACTAGATGGAAAACAGAAGTTATAGCTGATCAAGAATTTATCTTTATTCTGATTATGATTCTTCAAAGAGCATTAGTTGTTTACATTTCATTTAAGTCATGCTTAAATACATACCAAATATGACTACTTATATTCCCTTTGACCAAAAAGCTGAAAATGTTGTGTTCTAGTTCATCTTACTCATTTTATTCTGATGTGAAACACTCTAAATCCAAATCGTTTTGAAAGTAAATAGGCCAAGTGGCCTACCCTACCCTTTTTTTTTTTTTTTTTTTTT